>NC_134416.1:67461001-67761001 GCF_030867145.1 Opisthocomus hoazin | reverse complement strand
CTTTCTTAACTATTATTGCTCAACATACCCAAATGTTTCTTGTAGCTGTGGCTATTCTTTATGTGAAGGAGGCAAAAGCACACACTTGGTCTCTGTCTAACAAGTGCCCCATCCAGTTGTTTGCAGGCATCTTCTACTCTAAGCTGAAGCACAGATTTCACACTCTAGCCTAGCCAAAACCAACTCAAGCTCTTAGGATGCTGAGGAATGGGGAGAACAAGAGTTTCACGAACTGAAGAGTTGCATTGCCAACAGGATGAATCCTCTGCAAAATTCTTGAATCCCCAAACTTACTCTTCATCTGAACTTCTAGGGCAATATGCTCATGGCTTAAACATTTTGTTGTCTCTAGTAGGCCAAGTGGGTAAGGGCCTCGTGTCAGGTGCTGGGCAGGACCAGAGTAATAAACAGTGCCTGAGTCTGCATTCACATTTGGATCCCTCTGGCCTGCTCTGTAAAAGACCTTCAGGGGCAAGACTATCAGTACAATCTAAGTCTGCTGCAAGACCTCAACATGAGAAAAAAATTGGAATCAAGCCAAATAGTTTGGTGCCCTTTGGCATAACTCAGATTATTCTTCCCAAACAGAACCTCAGTGCTGAGAAAACCCCACTGCTCCTCCTCTATCTTAGGCACAATTGTGAGATTAAGAATAAAAAGAGACCAGACAAGCACTGGACGTACCAAGATTTTGAAATGTAGCTGTCATGTAACTAGCAGAGAATTTAAAATAAATTCTGCAGAAATATGAAAATAAATGCCTTTTATTTGTTCAGATAAATAAGACATAGCACGTTTCTAAATAATGTATCTCTATTGTTAGAAGCTTGAATATAATTGCTTTTTCTCCCCAAAGAAGTAGTGTATGTGGCAGATACAAAAGGTTGTTGGTTTGGGTTTAGGTTTTTTTTTGAAGCACTATGCCAAGTTGCTGTTTTCAAATGCATGTCGATGCTGGAAAGAAATGGGCATGTATCCATCTTGCCTTCAGGCCAAACTATTTAACCAGAACTGGGAATACTGACAAACTTTCTCAACCTCTCTCTCTCTCCAGTGCAATTGTATAAAGCAGCCCTTTGCAGATCTCTCTATGAAAATGACCAGTAAAAATATCATGCTGTGTGCTCCCGTTTATGAAGTGGAAAATTATTTTTAATGTACTCCTGAAGAAAGGTAACAGGTAAGTAGCAAACGTTGTCATGGTCATTACAAAGGGGTATGTGTCAGTCTATAAATCAATAGCTGGCTCGATGCCATTCGCTTCTGAATGGAAACCGACTATTTTTGCAGAGTTCTGCTCACAGCAGCTGAGCATCAATGCTAAGTAGTGTGTAGCTATTAGGGAAAAGCTGAGCATGACAACACAAATCACGGAGCCCCTGATGAACATCTCTGCACATGGCTGCTTCTTTTAATCACCAGCAGAATTTAATGAGACACCTGCAGTTTATAGATGCTCTTGTTCAAACATAAATTGTCCTGAGACCACAAAGTCTTCTTTTAAAAAGTATTCTTCAGTAAATCATAAACTACAAAGAGTTCATTGTCACTAATAACATACTCCTCATTAATTTATAATTGTATGAAACCATATTCTCCCATACATGACCTACAACAGATCTGAAGATTAAGTCAAAGGTTGTTAGGATCTGCACAGTTTTCAACCATTTTAGTTTTCATTAACAAAAAAGTGCTGGAGACCTAGAAACTAACCTCTTGCAATGCTGCAAAAATAGTAATTTTTTGTAAAAGCTGACCCAGGTGAAGGAGACAGCTGAATGTGTCCCATGGGTCTCTAGGTGGGAACAAGCTCAGGCAGGTTGGGGTTTCTTCTCTTCTTGAAGCTGCAATGGCATCCAGCTGACTGCAGCTGTGGACGCTCCTGCCTCACCTTCCACTTCCATGGCAGTGAGGGGGCAGCTTGGACTGCCAAAAGCCACAGAGGCAGTTCGTTAGAATGCCAGAAGGGACAAAGGTAATGTGAACCTTGTCATACCATATCACATTTTAAGGGAGGAGGCAATAAAAACCTTTATTTTGTAATCAGCAATGTGTTCTTCACTGCATGGCAGACGAAACAGAGGATGGCATCTGCTAAAAAGAAAACAAACCCGGCTCCTCCGGATCAGTGAGCCTAAAGAGGGAGAACAGGCTTGTTGCTGAGAGTTAGGGGTGTTGTCATCCACCAAGTAAGCCGCTGGAAATCACTGGCGTGAATTGCTGCATCTATGGTGCACCCTGGGGCTTTGCTGTCTTGACCAGAACATGGTGTGGTTGCAGCAGAGAAGCCTATCAAACTCTCTTCAGCAGGTGCACAGGCTTCCCAGGAATTTGGCTACGAGCTGTTATCACTGACAACAGTATTTTGACTTTTTAACATCTGGGATGAATACTTGAGGCTCTTTGGTCTAATTTTGTCATGACCCGCAAATATCTGAGAGGTACCTTAAGACTTTCCTTAGAAGGGTCCTCAGAATTTGTTAGCACATTATGAATTGTGATCTGTGCTAACACAAGCCTGCTGCTTGTAGGAGGAAAAAGAAGATTTGTGGCATTAGTTAGTGGAAGACCATTTAATAGCAGCCCTGAAAAAAGTAATGGAGATTTCATTCTGCTCCGCTTTTGTTGTCAGATATAATCTGTTTGTCAGTGGCTGCCCCTCCGACATTCTGTATCCTCTTCCCTCCACGGACAATAGCTGCGCTTCACACTGCGCCCGTTGGTGTAAATGGACACATCTTGAGTCAAGTTAATGGAGCCAGGTCTTTTTACACAGTCTGAGGATCTGGCACTGAACATTTTGAGCTGGCTGTGCAGGCTCATCAGGTATGAAATGGGACGTGTCAGAGAGCCATGCCAAGTCAGACAAAATAGATGTCTAACAGCCCTGCCATCAGGAAAGGCACAAATGCTCTCACAAAAACAGTTCTGGTGGAGCTGGTGAGTGTCTTTTACAATATATTCCTTATGGAAAAAAAAAGGCAGCACATTTTTATTCCTCTCACATTATTCAGAGATTTTCTCATCGTCAGACCAAGAAAATGTCAGAACAAGTTCATATGAAAAATGATTTTTTAATAAAGCAAATGGAACCTTCTCAGCTAACAGTAGTGAAAGGGAACAATAATGGAATTTTCATTAAAGAAAACTTCTTTTCAAAATAGTACAGACCGTTGGGAGAGGAAAATTAGCAGTCAGATCCTCACTGGCTGCAATCTGGCAGTGTTCTAGTGACAGACTAACATCTCGCCTAGCATTGCAAGTGAAATTACACAGTCAAGTTGGACTCCAACATGTGCATTTGTTATACACTACCTCATATTTGTTACTTGTTACCTCAGGACAGAGAGGTAAATTTATTTTTAATAATGAGAAGTTAACAGGTGACATCTAACAGCAGGCTTCTTGAGGGTTTGGCCTGCCTTGAAAAACAAAAACATAATAGGCTACAAAAAGTACACATTTCAGGCTTTAATCAAGCCTCAGTGGTTCAAAACCTCACTCCTACGTTCTAGGGGAGTTTTTACATGCTCAGTTTTTACTAAGCACAAGGTGATCTCTGCATCTCCTACACCCCGGGGGCCAGCGCATCAGGTCCCCTTCACCACCAGAGCTGGGTCGATCGCTGTGCAAAGGGCTAGCTGTGTTACAGGCTGGGCTATCCTAGTAAACAAGGTCACAGCCAACTTCTAAGAGATGTGAAAAATATTCTACCTCCTAATTACATGAAGGTAACCTACTGATGTGGATGTTTTTCTACGTTTTAGTATTTTCCGGTGCTTGAATTGCCAGTTGCCTCCATCACTGTTACAGCCCCCGGGACGCAGAGGCTGGGAACCCCACGAACATGAATTTATTTATCCTTGAGCAAGACCTCCTCAAAGCAGGGCTTTGCTACTGTTGTGCGTATCTCAAGCAGCTCTCATTTGTAATGGTCTTTAGAGAGAAAAAGGAGTAGCTAGACTGTTGTTTGGATTACTGACAGCCACGGGGAGCTAGGTACATTGCAGGTAGATGCTCCAGCCAAGTACTGCCACGGGCTGCCTGGCACAACTATCTTTTAAGCCTGACCTGCACTAACACACTGAAGGACACAAGAGGCTTGGAGGAAAGGTAACAGTGAAACCCTGCACTTTGGGCGAGCGTTTTCAGCCCAAAGCCTCCAGCCCCCATGCATGCCTTGCGTCACCACCCCGGGCTGGCATCCCGCCCGCCCAGCAATGCTCCCCAAAGCCCAAGCCAGTGCTGGGGCTGGCAGCTCTAGAGCAGCAACCACCCTGGTCTGCGGCACTGCGAGAAAGCCAGGCACCGGGATCTTCGTGGAGACCTCCGTGCCTCTCCCCCGAGCCCTTTCAGCAGGGAGGAGAGGAGCTGCAGCAGTGCCATCAGGACAGCTGCAGAGGCCGGAGGTGAGGGAGATGGGTCAGCTCAGACCCTGCAGCCGGACTCCCCGGGGTCAAGAGCAAGTGTAGCGCAAGTTCATTTCTCTCCCTTTGCAGGCTGTAAAGGCGAGGTGGCTTTTGGCGGGGTTTCAGAAGAAAGCGGGTGATGGAATGTGTGGAGACCTATACGCAGGGAGCACGAGCGGAGAATCAGGTGAATAAACACCAAATACAGAGCCCAGGGAACAGAAACTTGTTTTCCTGTTGGTCAGATTGCAGCCAAAGGGTGCAAACTCATTCCATTAGGAAACCCATAATACATGAGAGGCACAGGAAAAATCTGAAACTTCTCAGGAAATCTGTTCACGGTGAAGCCACTGAGCAAGCTGGCAAGAGAAATTAACTCTAAGGCATGGAGCAGAGCCAGGGAAAACACACAATAATTGACCAGAGATTAGAGAAGATTCTGGGTATAAATTGCTCTAGAGAAGCGCAGTGCTTCTTAGGGTTGAATTCAAGGGTACGTAAGTAGCATTTCTTGTGTAAAGAAAGCCTCCACAGCCAGCTGCTTGGGAATTTTTTTTAGCAACTTTTAAAAGACTGAGAAATACCAATCAAAGAAAATATTTTGAAAAAAAAAAAAATGTATCCACTGTGAGAAACATCCACAGGAACACAAAAATGGCACTGAACTAGTGTATTTTTTTTGCCAGGCTACCTACTAGGCTTAATGCCTAGGATATGTTGTTCTGTGTCTTCTTGGTGATAGGGGTGGTCCTGCAGATGCCAAAATGTTCATACCTAGGAGTAGCCCTAATTTGTGAGCTGCCTCAAAGCATATGACCGCACTGTTTCCAGAACCCTTTTGCAAAACCGGCATCGTAGAAGCCCCGACTCAGCTGACGATTTTCAGAGAACAGACTCACCTTTTGGGAACTGGAGACTCTGAGCAAAAGGGGACTGTAAGGTACAGAACTCCCCATGACATCTGGGATGCCTCTGTTGCTGTGAATGATGCTCACTATGCTGCATAAAACAAACTCCCAATTTTAGTGTCACTCTTTACAGTATTTACAAATATGGGCATGCCCATATGAATATGAGCATCCATTAACAGACAGTTTAATAGTTTTGAAGTATTTTTTTAATAAACAACTTCTTCACATTTTTCAGTGCTGAGATCAAAGCAGAAGTAATTCTTATAAACATTTTATCTGAACCACCATTAGAAATCAATTTGGCATTTGTTGTATCATTTGACCCATTCTTATGTAAAAGCATCCTATTCTGATTTGTGTATAATTTTATTTCAATTACTGTAATTTCGGTTGCAACTAATCACACACGTTAAAAATCAGCTAGCCTGGAATACATCTTTATAAAAAGCTGAACACTCTGTGCTGCTCATTCTTGGTAATTGATGCATTAATGCACACCTGATTTAAAATGCATAGTACAAATACAAAGTGCAAATTACAGCGAACTAAACTGCAATCAAGGTTTTCATGGCTCTGCAGACTGTGGTGGGGTATTCACCAGCTGTAGCCCAGGGGCCAGTAGGCTACATTTAAGCCCTTGTTTTTAATTAATTCCCAGCAACCAGCTTCCCTAGGAGCGGGGCAGAAGGCTTAGTGTGTTCACTGGGAGCAAACGGCACTACAAAATCATACAAACTCAAAAAGACCCAAATCTTGAGGTCTAGTTTCTCACCAACCTGATTCCCAAACAGCCCCTCAGGACAGGTACATCTTGCCCTCCAAAAACTCATCAGGCCATTTTATTGTTGAATGATGCTAAATTTTGCTAAAATTGGGACAGTAACTTTTTTCTTTTACAGTTAGAATTAGATATGGGCCATATTTGCAGATGTGGAGCCTTTTTATCTCTCCGAGATGCTTGATCCCCAGCATATTACGGAAGTGCGCTGCAGGCTTTGAATCCAGCCTGCGATTCCCCACCGCAGCCGGCACGGCTCTGCGAGCCTACGCTCAGAAGCAATTGCTAGATCAGATCCTTAATTTGTACTTGACAATGTTCAACTCATATGCGCAGTAGGTGGGTGGGGGAATTTGATGGCTTTCAGATTGTGGGGGAAAGGAAAAAATAGCCTTTGTTCTGTATTGGCTTGAAAATGATTTATCTCTTTTATATTCTTTTAAGTTAGAACATGGATGTGCAGCGAGAGAGACTTAGATTTTAATCTTTTCACTGAAGTAAAATAATTAAAAGGGTTTCACACTCATTTATTTCCACATGAAATATTCTATTTCAGGCATGTTTGAAAAAGTGTTTCAGAAGTTGGCGACTTAAAGCAAGCAGCTGCATACTGATAACAGGGGAAATATCTCACTGCAGCTTTAGATCACAGGAATCCACTAAGCACAGGAACCAATTTTTCTTTCTAATTTTGAAAAAAAAAAAACCCCACTGGTTAGAGTGCTAGCCTGAAATTAAAACATGTGCCTGCTTATTTTGCAAGAGAGACATAAAAGTGGGTTGAAAGAGCTGCAACTTTTTGAATATCTCACAAACAATAATTTACTGCAAAGGCAAAAGCTACTGAATTCTTCCTCCTCTAATTACTATTCATTTGTTATGTATGGAGAGAAGATGTGCCACTGTTTGTATGGGTGTTTTAAATAGCGACTGATTATGAACTCCGTGCTTGCTAGCAAAGTTATTGCCACGGAAGGGCGATGGCAGTGGGTTACACATGCTCCCAGCGCTCACTGCAGCACACCCCGAGCAGTCCCAAGAAGCGTCCGTCTGCTGGTCTCAGCGCGGGGACTCTGTCACCACAAACATCTAATGCAATACGTGCTTGTAATGATTTGCTTTCTATGTGATAGCCTGCTCTTGTACCTTAACCCCTGACAGCTCAGTTTTATCAAATGGTAAAATGTTTTATCGCATGACTCAATGGTTGGATGGAAATGTGTTTTGGGAGAACCGGTGATGACTTACAAGTCGATTTGCTCAATCCGTTTTTCCGTCCTTGGGCTTGTCAAGCATGAAGACAATCAAATCCTGGCAGCCTTTGCATTTGATGTCCATCTAGAATAACTTACCAGGTCAAAGAAGTATCTGGGTCTCACACTTGGGGTCACCAAGGTGTTTTCTGGGGCAAAGAGTGCCAGCAGCGGGCAGACCATCTCTAGCGAGGCTCCTTGATGGCCCGTCAGGATAAAGCCAGCTTCTCTCTGCTGGGAGAAGCTTTCACCTACAAATGCCTCCTGTGACATGTGGGCCCGTGATTTTCTTGGCAACTTTGCAAAACTGGGCTTTTAAACAATGATTTCCATATTCTCTCCATAGTTGGATGTTCGGAGTTTGGCAGACTTGGAGAAAAAGATCTGCAAGGGAATTCAGGGTTCAGAAAGTCATACTCGTGTTATCAGTATTTTAATTTGCCCTGAACTCAGACTTAAGCCCAGAAGGAATCATTAAATATTGTAATCTGCTGTAGATCACAGGCCATTGACTTTCACACACTTATTCTTTGTTGAAGCCCTGAAAATATTTGTTTGATTACTCATTTTTTCCATGTGAGATTTGATTGTTGATTTGAAGACATCCAGTCATGGAAAGCCCTCCACTTCTCTTCGTAGTTTGTTCCGATGTCTAATCACTCTCACTTGTTCTCAATTAAATCTGTCTGATGCTGGCTTCCAGCCACCTATTCTCACAATGTCTTTCTCATGAACTAAGACAGCTTTGGGTAAGTCAGGGTCAGGCATTGGCAAGCTACGTCCGCTCGAGCAAAATGCTCTGCAAGAATGGATGTTAGCATTTTTAGTTATAAACTCTTTACATATTTTTTTACATTAAATGAAATTAAAAAAATACAGTGACTTAGTGTTTTCTACAGCATTTTAAAAGGCATTGGGCATTATGTGAGCATATGGTTTCATTTTAATATTTCTCTAGGCAGGTATTACTGAGAATTGGCAAAATACAAAAAAATACGTATTTGTTCTTCTGCTTTGTGTAACGAACATCTGCATTCTTGTCTATCATCTCAAGTGTCTGTTTATGAAGTTAGAGAAATCCACTGTGTAAGGAGTAGGCCAAGAACAGTACTGGAAACTCTAAAGAAACACCAGCCGACAGTCTGGCTGACTAAAGAGAATGAAATAATACTCAAAGCTTCACTTGTCTCTAATGAAACTCATAGGGAAAAATCTTAAAGACCCAACTGTGGCATTCAATAGCTGTATTTGCATTTGAAAGCCGTTTCTTCTCTGCCAACTCTACTCTGAAATCAGAGAAACTGAGGCCTCACATGCCCAGAAGAAAAAGGAATGGCTCAAAAATGCAGAAAACACAGTAGAGAGGAGAAGAAAAAATCTGGGTCTGCATCCATTGAAACCTCTGGAAGCTTTGCTGTCCACGCTATCGCATGCTCTACTGCTTTGACTGAAATATTTCCTCTACACAGTCCCCTCAGACTCAAGAACTGTTCATGGCACTCCCCATGTCAACGTCACTGCGCTGGGCTGGGTACGCCAGCCGTCGGTTTACAGACTGGGTTCGGAAGGATGGGACCATAAGGACAGACTGAAAACCTGAGACAAGCACAAGAATGCTTTGTAAACCCACCAGCCTCAAAGCCCACGGAGATGTAAAATCAGGCACACAGCCCAGGGGCAAGGGCAGGAAAAGCAAAAATATTTAAAAACCCGCAAACTAACTGCAAAGTACTACTCTGAGAAAGTTACTGTCATCTTTCTAACGAGATTTTCAAAGACCCCTACAAAACAAAGTAGCCAAGATTTATTTTAGTAGTTGAGATAATGGTCTAAGTTCTTCTTGTTGTTCTCCACCACAGAAGAACAACACTGCATTTAACTAATCATTGTGAATGAATGGATTACACAATTACCATTAGCGCAGTTATCCGATTACGCCCTTTCACACAGCTAAAGGAAATCAAAGACAATCCAGGTACATTAATGTGCTGCACCTTTTCTGCAGAGTATTCTGGCATTGCATTAAGTGCTATTTCTAGAGACTGCCTGCAGCAGATTTAAATTCTGCTTGGGTTGAATAAAGGAAAGATAATGTTACTTCAATCTCTTCGAGTCATCTGGGTTTTGTTTTGATCATATTTCAGGAATATTCACATGCTTTCCATACATACTGTAAGAGTATTTTTGTAACATAAGGTTTTCCTTACTAAGGTCATTTGTTTTAGTTTCAACACAGCTATGCTGATAAACAGGAGATGAAGGGGCATGAGAACTTACTTCCCCATTTAATCACAAACCCCAGGCAATAAAATGTACTAAGCAAACCAAGTACTAAGCATAGTTCTGGTCTGGGCCAAATCTTACATATGGAAACTCCCATGACTTTTAATTAGCAGAGTCAAGAACTACAGGATTCATCTCTGTGGCTGCCTCTGTACCCCTTGATTAGGTTAATCCTGAGGCTAGCCGAGGCTGAAGCACTCCTCGACCCAAAGCGCAGCCCTTTAGGGCATCCTGGCAGATCCTGAGCATGTGGTCTACCCTCAAGCCCTTGCAGCTCCCTCCCAGCTTGTTTACATGACACACATCCAGGGCCTTACCTATCTGGCCTCACATAAACGGCTCTGCTTGCCTCATATTCCTCTTTACCACTGCCACTTAACACAAAGAGGGAAGAGGCAACCCAGTCCTGAGGTCCCTACGCTAGCCACCGGCAGCCAGAAGCTGGCACTGAATGGAGCACTCAGCACTTGCACCCTCGGCTTTCCCTGAGCACCTACACAGACGTAGACTTTATTCCATTGCAAAGGTCAGGGTCTATAGGTATTGCCTCAGTTAAAAATGCCTTTTCTGTGCCCATTCCCATGCTCTGCTCAGACCTATGCAACAGGGCTACAAAGCAGTGCACTCCGATGCCTCGATGCCCGGTGAATCCAGTGTGGGATGTCCTTGAAGAAGCCGTGGAGCCAGGCCTGCCATGAAGGCTGTGATAAGACTTGCCAGGGCAGAAGAAGCACAAACAAGGCTATCTGCTTTTCTAAAGAAAACCAAAAGAAACCATTCTGAGCCCAAGGGAACCCACTTCAGGACATTTTGTGGTGGGGGGCATCACAAAGACTAAGTGTGAAGGATGACCCCTTTAAGCAGGCAAGGAGGGAAGGGGTAAAAGCTTGAGGACAGAGAAACTGGCTGCTTGTAGAGCTGTGCAGGGCTACTGCTCAGTGTCAGTCACGGATCCACCTCCTGGGTGTTTACTTGGCCTTCATGTCCTCCCTACATCAATTGACTGGGTAGTTCTGGTAGTGCCTAATGGGAACCAAGCTGTGCAGCAGGCACAGCCACCATGAACTTTCTGGTTAGATGGCTTCTGCATCAACACTAGCCCTGGCAGGGATGGGGCGGTTTTGCCAGTATATCCATCACCCCGTCTTGGGATGCCACAGGATCACTTTCCAGGTATCCATGTACACAACTGGAGGAATACACGGCTTGGCAGTAATCACTAATCGCTGAGCACAAAGGATGTAGGAGCTAGAAGAAAGATGGTGGTGCAGCCAGGGAAAGAACATCATCCGTCTCAAATCAGCAGCACGTTCCCTCGCCCTCGCGCCCTGGAAAAGACGCTGCTCTAAAGGACAAGTCTCAAGGTCCTTCTCTCAAAGGTCCCTTCATAGCAAATCTTGGAAGAGCAGACAACTGCCAGTCTTCTCAGTCCTCCTCCGATCTTTGCTTGCGCTGATACAAGTGTGGAAGCCAAGGCAGGGGTAAGAAAACACTGACTAGTGACAGAGATTTCTGGCTGGGAAGCTGGGAAACCATCGGCCCGGGGTAAGGCTGTGGGAGAGGGCAAGCCTGGTGGGAGAGGCTGGCGCTGCCCAACTGTGGGGCACGGCAGGCTGCTCGGAAACAGATTGCCAGCATGTACTCACAGACAGAATTAGCTGGTGCCCGGCCCAGGAGGGAATCAGCTCCATGGGAGTCCAGTCTTGCCATCAACCAACTGGGTAAACACTGCAAGGCTGGGATGGGGAAATGGAGGGGTGGGTGTCAGGGCATCAGGGGAGGCAGCCGGCTGGCCAGGGCCTGGGTACCAAGCAGGACCAGCACCTTGGAGCAAAGAGTTTGAATGCAAACAAAGACCATTCCTGTTAAGATCTTTTCTGACGTTGTATAAAGTGACTGTGGGAAGCACTGGCTTGCCCAAAAATGACACAGGGGCTGAGTCTGAGGGCGGGAGCATGGCAGGCACCTTCTGCAGCTGCGGGCACGGGAGCATGAGGCACCAACAAGCGACATCATTGCCCTGCCACCCGCTTCTCCTGCTGGCGCTGGTTCAGCGGCCATCTGAGCACCGCTGCAGGACCGGGATTTGAGGCTGAGGGACAGGAGACGGTGTCCTGCTGTCCGACCAGAGCTGTGGCCATCTCGTCGTGCCTGGGAGCCCTGCCACCACGGGGACACCTCCTCGCAGGCAAAGCTGGTTCTGGCACCGCTCAGTGGGGCTGGCACTCCTGGCCAGGGAGAAGCTGGCAGGGACACAGAGAGACACCCTGGGGCAGGGACAGACTGACACCCTGGGGCAGGGACAGACAGACATCCTGGGGCGGGGGCACCCCAAGCGACTGCGGCCGTGGGTGACCCACTCGGGGTTGGAACAGGAGGAAAAGCGGTGATCGGCAAAGAGCAGCAAAGCGCCGCCCTGAACGGAAGCGTGTAGCTTTGTGAGACAGCACGCAGCAAGCACAAGCAAGAAGCAGTGGAAGCTGATGCAGAAAGGACAAGGATAAAAAAGACATGAGCAAATATATGAGCAGAATACCTATGCTCGCGGTTTTACTTTAAGTCAAACTATTTCCCCCCCCCAAGAACAAAAGTTAGAAGGAAAAGGTAAAAGAAACCTAATGTATATGGCTATGAATTAAATACCTCATTCTCAAAAGACCAAGAAGGGAAAAAAAAAAAAAAGAGCTTATTTCAATTCTCTTCAGGTTCCCTTTTCAAAAGACACTTGGCTCTGACACTCTGAATGCATTTAATCATATCTGCCCTGTTAAGCAACAGCGAACAGCCTACACTTTATGAAAATTGTTGCTGGCCCAAACATGACTCACTAGGAATGAAAGCCATCCCCATTAATTATTTCTGTAGAGCATTCCCAGAAGTCCGTTAATCACACTGAAGTTCTAAGCACGCTGTGGTTCATGAGGCAGAGGTGGGAAGACCCTCATTTGGATACAGGCAGAGAGCTACACCTCTGGACTGAGCATGCGTAAACTTGTGGGAGAGGGGAGTGACAAAAATGACACAGAATTCAATATGATATGATATGATATGATGTTATTTTAGCAGACTTTCAGTACCTGAAGGGGGCCTACAGGAAGGATGGAGAAGGACTTTTTACAAGGGCATGTAGTGACAGGACAAGGGGTAATAGTTTTAAACTGAAAGAGGGTAGGTTTAGATTACATATTAGGAAGAAATTGTTTGCTATGGGGGTGGTGAGGCACTGGCACAGGTTTCCCAGAGAAGCTGTGGCTGCCCTCTCCCTGGCAGTGTTCAAGGCCAGGTTGGACGGGGCTTTGAGCAACCTGGTCTAGTGGAAGGTGTCCCTGCCCATGGCAAGGGGGTTGGAACTGGATGATCTGTAAGGTCCCTTCCAACCCAAACCATTCGATGATTGATTAATTAGCTTTAATAGAAGTGCCACCATAATCATAAACGGAGACAGGATTAAATGTACCAAGAACTCAGCTGGAATCAGGTGACCAAGAGTCAGTTATAAATTCTGATACTTACCAGCTCGCAGTTCCTACGCGTAGCCTGTGCCTCCCAGCTCGTGCCTTTCCTGTCTGAGTATAAGCTCATCAGAACAGTGAGTCTCATACCCAGTGATGCTATGTGACTTCCAAAGTTTTACAGACCTTCTGAGCTTGTGTGACTGTTACATTTAAAAGTATAATAAAACATATCCTATCTTAAAGAAATAGTGAATTACTGCAAAAATATTTTATCCTACGTTCACAAAAATATAAAAAATCACTCAGTGCATTCTATGCTAAATTTTTTTTGTGATGAAGATGTTAAAAGGCTGCTGTGTAATTATTCTGAACAATTCTGAAAATACTCGCCTTGATTATACAGTAGTAGGCATGTGCAGTTGATTTGAAGGAGCTAAACTTTGCATCAAATTTCCCCTGGGTATCGTGTGAAACTGCACAGTAAGTCAGTGTTGCTGTAACTTAAACAGATATTGACTCTTCAGAGACATGAAAATAAAAATGTTGTGGTGTTAAAATGTAGCCCCGACAGGTCTATCACACTCTTCACGAAGTCTGACGGTTTTCTTCTAACAGTAGCTGTCCTAAAAATTAATGATGCATACTTTCAGTGTTATCTCATTACTGATGCACAACTCATTATGTTCAGATGAGATTCCAGCTAGACAGGTATGCCCTCGATGCACAGGGGCATGGGCTCGGTTCACCTAAAAGCTTTCCTTCTGTGTATCTTTATTCTTCTACTTCACCTACAGATACTTTCTGTCAGATCTTGCGCTCTGTGTTCTCCTTTCCAGTTGCCAGTAAAACTACTTTAGAGCTCCATCTTGGGTTACAAATTCCGTATGATAGCATAAAACCAGGGTTTTTTTGACTGAAGTTTGGGAAAAACCTCAAATATTTTAAGCTGTGAAGCAGAAAAACACCTTCTTCTACAGCACCTTTTAAACCTTCCAGTAATATTTGAAAAGATCCAAGCAGATGAGAATTTTCTTCCATAAAGATGTATACAGCATTCAGAGTATTGAAACTCCCAGCATAATCGGTACGATAAATTCCCGCTGGCTGATTATCACCAACTAACAATGCAGAAAGTAAGTAGCTTTTAGCCTTTTAATTTGGACTCATTTAAAATTAATTAATCTCTGTAACCTTATGTCAAACAGGCAAAACAGCTTTCTAAAGAAGTGTCTCTGCGATTTAGCATCACTTCTTTCTCACTCCCACCCATTTGGCTTCCTCCAGCCCAGAAAAAGCCTGGGAAAGTAGGTAAAATTGGCATTCTGACCCAAAGGCCGGCAGATTTGGCTCTGCCAGGGGAGTGCAGGACGTGAGGGAGGTCAGCTCAGCACCCCTCACCCAGCTGGGGCCTCAGATTTCCGTGGATGCACGCGTGCCAATTGCTGATGGATATACGCACATCCAGTATTCCCAGCAAGTGCAAAGTCCCGAGACTGATGCTGTTGTTTCCTTTACCTCCGAATGGTGGTTCACACTACTTGAGCTTACACTGCTAACATCAATCAATTCACCTGTAAATGAGAATTAATGAAGATGTATGCTTAACACCAAGCTGGGCTGGCCGGGTGCCCAGGTATTGTGAGCTATGTGTTTTCCATTACTGGAATGCATTTACTGTCACCGATGTGCAGAATTTGGATTTTATTGTTATTCTTTCTGAATTCAAAAACCTTCAGAGGCAGAATATCCAATTAGTACTATAAGACTGGAAAATAATAATGCAAGTTTGGTCAGTAGGTCGAAGTGCTCGCTTTGTCTGGATGGCATTTTAGTGAGGGCATTCCTAACGAAGCTGTGGGATTTGATACGAAATGAAATGCTTTCATCAGCCTTCAAAGCATCTGATCTCTCAGGAAATAAAACCTTATGGAGCTGAGTCTTACTTAAGTCTTTCTTTCAATAGAAAGAGCGCTACGGAAATTTCCTGGTTAACAAATGTTTGAACTTACGCAAATTTCAGTTCTTTACAATGCCAGTCACGGATGTTAAAAGATGCACTGTAAGCTGCAGAATGATACCTGCTTTACAGAGAGCCTGTTTTTCTCTTTTCCATATTATTTTCCATTATTTGAATGGTAGAAAAAGGAATTAAGTTAATTTTCTGATAATTTTTTCTTTTGAAGACTGAAAACTACACATTACTATTTTGAATTGTGACTTATCTTTTTTTCCCCTTTTCAGCAGAGGTTGAATTTTGTTTCATCTTCTTTGAAATATCCCAGAGCCACACAGCTCCAGTTGCAATAAAAACATTTCTAGTGCATAATATAATCAAATACGTAACATAAAAAGTTAAATAGGCATCTGCATCTCTTTTGGCTGCGTAGGAATAGGTATCTTTTGCTAGCACCTCCCAGTAGAATAACCCTTTTTCTTTTCATTCTGGCAAGCGCTTTGGCAGCGAGTGGTCTTAGCTGATTTCCCCGGTACTATTCACGGGCTGAACCAAGACAGGTGGCCGCTGCTCCGTAAGGCAAATGTTTTTTCTTGCTGAAATCTGTGCTGCCAGATCATGCATAGTTAAGGGAAAGGCCTTTTACTGGTCTGTGGAAGCTGGAAAGCACATAATCACGTGCTTGACATTTATTTATGTTAAGGTTCAACTTTGGACCACCTACCCAGGTGAACACTTCAACTCCCAAGTGCGCAGACCGATGCGTCGGAACAGGTAGATCCTGGCGTGGAGCAAAAAGCCGAAGTTTTACCTCCATTACGGAGCTGGCATCGCCCAGGATTTCATACCACAGCCACGCTGCATGCTGCAACTATCGGCGCACTTGACTAACTGTTGATTTATTTGCATAGCAGTTGATGGTTTAACAGCATTTAATTAAGCTCATATACTGACAGAGACAGCACGGTTAAAACCAGGGAAGCTTTGGCAGCCTGTTCCCTTCGATGTAAATGGAGTTTTGTGCTGTGCGTTCTGACAAGGGACCCAGGACGACAAAATGAAAGTTATCCCTCACACGTCCCCCGTGGCACCTGGCAACAGGCGACTACCAAACGCTGCTGCCCAGTCTGAACTGTCCGTACCAGAGCAAAATTTTTCACATTACACATACTCTACATATTTTTTAAACATGTGTGACGAAGCATAGCTTTATGTATGTGTGTGTGTATATGCACACACACGCCCTAACACACATACATATGTGTATATATACACATATATCTACACACATATTGGGCTGCTTTCACACTGGAACAAAACTGTATCTGTTCCCAAAAGTGACTATTTGATCCCAGGCAAGGAGCTTCATCCTGCAAGAAGATCAGATGTATCAGCTTCCAATGTTTTTGAACTTCCCTGGCTAGAGCAAGCTTGAATCCCTTTTACATATTAGGTATAATAAGAAATTTGCTGTCACTCTTTTGAACAATAAAAAAAAAAAATCATTGCAAGAAGCTATGTGTGTTCCTGATGGAATTGTAAGCTCTTTGGGAACAATTTTCACATATTTTCCAGCAAAGTTAGACTTCTTTGTCCCAGATTCTAACGCTACCCTGGGGGGATTAAGCTATTCGGAGGTTGCATCAAGTTCTGCACAGATCCCAGGGAAAACATACTTGCTCATCCTGGCTGCAAATTTTTAGGCGAGAAGTTGAGCCGCTGCTCTGCGCTGTCTGCGGGCCAGCAGAACTACGGTTTTGTGAAGAGACAGAACAGTGTGTCTTTTCCAGGGCTGGGACAAATAATTTTCCTGAACTAGTAAAAGAGAGGTCACGGAGCCCATCAGTTCATGGTTCTCCATGAAGCTAGGTCGAGCATGTTGATGCAAATCAGCACGCAGCCCCAAGCGCTTAAATTGCTGTATTTACTAAATTACTTTGTGACACAATACTTTCAGAGATCTTAATCTGACTATTTTTAAACCAACTATTAACCACAAGCTGGTATGACACTGGCACCAAAAGAACTAACCAGCAAGCCTCCCTGCTGTTATAAGCACCTATAAAATAATTTGTAAACTTCTAAGTTCAGATTTGACAGAGCGCTTGAGCATACGCCAATTTAAAGTATGTAAGAAGTCCCTTCGGCTTACATCTGTGAAGACGAGGGAGGAAAAGAACACTGTCAATTTATGGGAATATTTGAGAAAAATCACTCTCTGGAAGTGCATATTTACTAAGTAACATGAACTCCTTACGAATACTTCAGCTCAATGAATACTTTCTGAATCTTCTAATACAGTGGCCAAAGAAAACTTTTGCAAATGCAAATCTGAATTGGCTTAGACATAGAATCAGACCATTTCAAAACTGACGAAAAAGATCTAAAACACTACAAAACCCAGCAGGTGTCAAAAGGCAGGTGATGTCTTCTGCCAGCTGACCTCTCACCAGATTCTCTTTTATCTTTCCACTTGTTCCTGATGTACATTCATATACGCCAGGGCAGATGGAGGGCTCCTTTAGCCTTGAGAAATCAAGCCTGCAGACATCACACGTGGAGGGGCCAAGGTGATCCTGGATGTCGAGGGCTCCTGTGCTTTGACAGCTTCCTGTACCTGCCAGAAGCAAGGGGTACTCTGCCCAGTTAGGAAGAACTGATTAAAAGGAGAAAGTGAGGCAGGCTCTTACAACCCCTCCATACCAACACTCGTGGGTAGGGCAGCAGCAAAGGTCGCTTCAGCACCACCAAATCCTCCGAAGGCAGCCACAGCACTAATCCTCCCTCCCTGTTAGCGGCGTTTCCACCACTGCTCCTCCACCCAGTACGCTCCCACTCAGTATCAACACCTTACTATATGTTTACAAGCAGTGGGTGCATGGGGTAGAATAACAGGGTCCTCTCCCACAGCACAGACTAGGAAGTATTCAGCAGCTTAGCACGAATGAATAATTCAATAGTTTATTTTAAATGGAAAAAAATTAACATATGCAATAATTACATTTTCTGTATTTTGAGTATTGTAATAGATAACACTTCTGTTATAATACAAGGCAAATGTTGGCAACCAGCAGCATTTAAAAAGCAACAATAGGAGACAGATGAGATGAAGTACTAATTTATATAACATAGCAGAAAGACAACGGCTCTGCAGGCTTTTTCATGTTGTAAGACAAGGAAAAGATCAGTTACACATATAGTCAAACCTATGAAAGAATAACTAATCCACGGCATTTGAAAAGTAGCTTTGTGTACCAATTTCCAGATAAAATGTAAATATAATTTGATTTCTTCCTGAGCATATTCCTCTAATTTTTAAAATATTTGTGTTGGTTTGTATTTTTTGTATTATGTACGAGAAAATCACATGTTGTTGAAGTGCCCACTTCCTTTTAAACACTGTCACCATTAAATTAGAGCCATGTTAACAGTCACCATTTCAGAAAAAAATAAACCAAAACAGCAGTTGTCATTGTGGTAGGACAAAATCCTGCTCTGAAAAATGAGGTAAATAAAAGTACACCTACGGCAATATAAACCTGAAAAGGTTTCCATAAAGCGCATAAAGTTCCATTGTACCAATTCCTTTAGGAAAAAAAGTTTTGCAAATCTATATCTAAAGCAAGTGTTAAACTACAGTTCTGTTTCGTTTGAGTTGAGGAGCTAGTGTTGTATCATTTGATTCTTATTTTCCAGGTAACACATTAATATTCACTTCAAAACAGCGATTATGGGGCAACAATCATATATACAGACATATTTGTAATTACACCTTCAAGTAGGTCATTGAAGATACATTTATGCTGCTAAAACTAGTCAAAGGGCAGCTATACACATTCTGCATGAACTGCTGAAGAATGGCGTTATCAATGAGACAAATATTTTGAAGAGCAGTTTCATTTCTGAAAATGCAAATTCATTAAAAATTATAACAAGAATTAAAGAAGCTTGAATCTAAACCAGCCTTCAGATTATTCCCCTAAGAAAAAATGTACCGTTTATTTTGTAGCCATGTGACTTGACAAGGAAAAGTTATTTAGGAATGCTTTACTGATGAAACAGAGGCCCAGACATTGTAGCAACAAATTAAATACAATTCTATCATAAAAAGACAGAGTTGAAACTTCAAAATAACTTAGAAGAATTATTAAGTGTGTAAGCAAGTACCAGGACAGACATAATGTGGTTCAAAAAGTAAGCAATTAGCTAAAGTCTCAAATTCACTAGAGGCTTATTAACCTAAACTGTCTGGAGAAGATGTTGATACATGGATTCACTTCACTATACATGTTTAACCCTTAATTTTTGACCCAGAAACAGGTACCAATGATGTGAAATAAACAGAGCAAAATTCACAAAGCTGAGAGATCCTCAGGTATGTTAATGCCCTCTTGGGAACCTGAATGGAGGAAAACAGAAAAAGTTTAGATTACAAAAGAAACCGAAAGACAACCCAGAACTATATGGTTAGTACGCAAACAAAAGTTGTTGTATTTCCACATTTGTATTTGCATCCTGTTTACAAAGTTTGGGTTTACGGCATTCAATTTAAATGTTTGCATTTTTATACAGAACAAGAAAAAAAATCCTCTCCTAGATAAGTCTGTGGTACTATGCTCAGCTTTATCCTTCCTCTTCGGTCTGAGCTCATAAATTTAAAGCCCTCAAAATACTGCAATCAGCTGTGGTGTTGGAGGGAGGAACTTTGATTGCAGAAGTGTATTTACACCGTCTTAACCAGCTGAGATCAGGTAACGAAACCACATTCTTAGGTCTACAACAAATAAGAGACAGAATCTTAAGAAACTATTCTTTAGTATTTTTAAATGGCCAGCCATGCAGTAAATTAGGTTAGCCCTAGCATGGAACAATCCTGCAGCAATGAAAAATGGACAGGATAATAGCAATAATGTTACAATAGCATCTATTTTTTGGAGTATGTCTCAAGTATTTAGGTACGAACAACCTACTAATGAACACAGTCCAAAGTTTATTTCTGATACTAGATTTGATTAGGAAATGAATTTTCCCCCATCATAAAAGAAGTTGCTTTTTCATTGAAAGACTAAACATTTTCAGAATATTTTTTCAATGAAAACTCAAATATTTTCACCACATACAATTTCCATGCAAATATTTTCATATTTAAGTTAAAACTGTTTCTTCACAAAACCGACTCCAGCTATTATATTTATATGATATTTTAAAAGGTATTATTTTAGCCTAATATTTCACATCAAGAAAGCATTTGAAAGATGTCTTTGTTGAAATTTCTGTACCATAAGCTTCTAATTAGAAGAGAAATTCCTAAATGCTGACTTGGGGCAATCTACCTTTCAGAAGAATCAATCCAATAGATCTCTAGCCCTTATATACAAAACTGCTGAGAATTTTTACTCAGTTCCAGTTGTGTGGATCTCCTGCCTTCATCTTGTGTTCATACAATATCCTGACAGTAATGGCATCAATTACTTTCATGTAATATAATACTATTATTACTATATGAAATGAACTTTTAGCTGCTCATTTGCTAAATGAAATTTGGCAACTAAACCCAAAGGTCAGTATCATATGACAACACGGGAGCAGAGCAACAGGAAGAGTTATGGAGATCACTGGAAAAGGCTTGGGAACTTCAGCACTGTTATTTTGAATATGTCTGTTCTAGCACCAATGTTTATAACGATGCAAATCCTTCTGTTAAATCATTTTTCTGTGCTGGTATATACTCTCCTTTGGAAGCTTTGCTCTTCTGATTGGTCTTAGAAGCCAAACCTCCCTTTCACAGTAGTTTTTCACCTTGAAAATGACAGGATGACTTTCACTAATAGAAGACTAAGCACGGAGACTTTTTTTTTTAATTTGACAGCAAATATAAAATAGCTTAAAAAGAATGTATAAACCTCTTCTGAGAAGTCTGTAAACATGCAAGTCTTTATTTAAACCGAATAACTATTCAAGTCTGACTCTTGGAATGGTTTTGAGCTCCAGATTTAGACCACCTACATTTAGCTGTCTATATACGTGTTACATGACCAAACTCCTGTTAAATCTAGTAGACATACCCAACAGACTCTACAGAGCTCACTCAGCAGCAGAGATCCCGCCCCCACCCCATGGGCTGGGCACCTCAGCAGCCTTGGAGGTTCCACTGGCCCAATCTGCATGGCCTTGAAAAAGAACAATGTACCTAGCATAGTCCAGACCCCTAAATTGGCAGGCAGGATGGGAGTATTTCAAACTCAGGCTTAATATCCAGATACTCTTTTATGCCAAAGAAAAGCCCAAGTCCTTCCCCAGAGAGTGGGGGATTGTCTACATATGGGTAAAACCAGAATGAATGAGAATGATTTAGTATTAGAATCAAATGTTCAGCTTCTTAAAACGTTAAATACTTCTCTCACGTTGCTTTATTAACATACCCACTATTTTCACCAGCAAAATAAAGAAGAAAATTAGGATTATGCTGTGATTTCCTGGACAATTTAAGAGGCTGTGCAACTTGGCATGTTAGTCATAAAAACTGACCCTTATTGCAAGATAATTGCAAAAAAAATGTTTTTATTGTCATGAATTATAGACCCAAGTTCTTCCTGTTGACTACATCATTGAATTCCATTGTAAGACCTTCTCACCCATAAATCTTGCTACACAGTGAATTTGAAAACTTAGAAATAATTCTCAAGTGTTCAAATGAAAACATGTACTCTGAATGCATGTGTAGTAATACATAATACAGAAATTCAGAGCAAAGCTTTTCAGAATCAAAATTGTAGGCAACGATCCAATAGCAGAAGCTATTCTAGCTCTAGTTTTCTTTTTAAATCATCAACACCAATGAAGAGCCCATGCCAATGGGATTCTTAGAAATCATATTTTAAGCACTTTATGGAAGACACTGTTTCCTCTCCAGCGTTTAAGCGTTGCCTACCACAACTTGCTCCTGCAGCATTTCACTCATAAATAAGAAAAAAATTAGATTTTTTTTTTTTTATATAAGTAGAAAAATGACAGTTCTGACCATTCTCAGAGACACCATTTCTGTTCATCAGTCCTCAGTGAAAGAGGACCTACAGATATCTATGCTGAATCGCTAAAACAGATCACTTCTGAAGAAGGACCATGCCTGAAATGCCTGGCTTGAAGCAGGAGAGATGAAATGCTAGACCCAGGAACAGGATATGCTGAAGTACAAAGGCCTTGTATGCAAAGCTTCGATCCATACAACGGACTTTCTTTAGGGAAAGCAGACAACTGATGTACATGTTCACTGGAGGAAAACTATCCACAGAAAGGAATGACATAAAGTGCATCTCTGAGACAAAATGCACATTTGGCTACTTGTTATCATTTATGTTGAAGCCAAAAGCCAGGTTAAAAGATGCGCAGTTTATATTTTGCTTCTTTATTGCTATGTTTTTCTATTTGTTTTGCATATTACACATTTTTGTGCTGTTGTGTCTGTGCAACCATCATGCTTACGTCAATATTTTCTTTTGAATAAATATACTTCTATTTATCTCTGAAACAGTTAACTGCATGGGCTACTCCTCCCTGCACGTTTTACTATTGATAACTTGTGATAGGCATCAGGTCAATAAAACCGGTGGGTTTCCTATGCTGTATTTATCCTTAATATTCAAAGGAAAAGCTTGTTCTATCCTGCAAGACTACTATAGACAACCACCCACAATGTGGGTTGAAATATCTGGTCACAAAACTAAATTTATTGATTTTGTATGACAGAACATTTTGTCCTTGGATTAGATCTTAGCACCACAAAAGTATTTAGATGCCCCATTTCACGTAATGTTATTAAAGATATTAAATAGTATACATAGCTGCACTTTTAATGGTTTATGGTTTTAACTTCAGCTCACATTCAAATGAAACTCAACAGCACAAAAAACAGGTTTCTTTTAGTCTAAAAGAAAATAAGCCAATCAAAATACAAATTTAAGCCAAATATTAAGATCTACTTACTACAAGATGCCTTTATATTTAACTTTGCTTGTTTCACAAAAAAAAACCCAAAGCTTTACTTGCTGGTGTCCAATAAACCAGAGAATCTTCACTTCTGTTACCTTGTTATTTTGCTCTAGAAGCTTTTTGTTTAGTAAAGTGATTTCTTTGGAGCAGCTGATATCATTATTGTGATCCAAAAGAATAGGAACTATTATAGACGCAATATTATTTTAATAGAGAAAAATATTTAAAATTTGTAATGAGCATACCCAGAGTTTTCTTTCAGTACTCCAGAACATCCTAAATGGAAGGCTTACTTCTCTTGGCTTTATTTAACTTTGAATAACCTTCTTCCTTCTGTTTACAAAAAACAAGCAAACAAACAAAAGCCAGAAAAAAGTAAAGCAAACAAAGTAGTAATACTAAGCTAACAGCTCAATTAAAAAGTTGTTTCTGAGTGAAATGATGAGAAGTAATTAATAAAAGTTTTTATTTTCCAATATAAATATAAAGTATGTTTATATGTACAGTGGGTAAAAAATTAAAACCAGAGCTATTTTGAAAATACCCTTTTACATGCTGGCAACCAAGATTTTCAAAACCAACTGATCATTTTTGGTGTTCAAACTTGACATAATGACAATGGCTTACTGTTCAGAGAAGTGCTTAGTAGCGTCCCCAGTCAGCACCATTGTATTTTCATGTGAAGAAAGGAGGAATCGGACTAACGAGCACTGGAGAGTCCATCCCTACCCAGCTAACAGAGAAGTCCCTCTCCTATTCCTGAGGCTCCAGTAGAGGCTTCCCTAGAGCTGCCCATCCACCTCACTTGGCTCCAGCAGTGGCAATGCTGCACTGGCAGAGCGGCAGGCAGACAGTGAGAACTTGCTGTCTCCTGCCGCTTCCCAAAAGCAGCTTGCAGGGCTCAGGCTGGTACCCATGGTGCTCCCAGCCTGCCTAGAGGGAGGAATGGCAGGGGGCACTTGTGACTCACGACGAGGACAGCGCAATGCCCCTTCCCCATCCCAGCAGTGCTGCCAGACCAGCTATGAGCTCTCTGCTTGTCCAGCTGCCCAGGCTGGAGAGCTAGCTCCGTGCTCACAAGCCCTAGTGTGGCTGAGTCATTCCCAGTGGCAGGCAAAGGACTTCAGCACTTAACCCGTATTATGGTGGAAGTCTCCTTTCAGTACTCAGACCCCTGGGTTGTTATTCTTATAACCACAGTCATTTTTAGTTGCTGTTCTTCTTTTCTTCTTTGTGAGACTGACTCCTGACTCCACTGCTGCAGCATCACAGCGCTGGGCCTGTTACCAGTGACTCAGTTGTGGCCCTGTGGAAAGGCCCTTCCCAGCTGCAGCTGGATCGGGCCAGCTCCGAGCAGCTGGGCTGGCGTCTCCCAACGAACCCCTCTCTTCCCTGCGGCAGTCTGAGCTCTGGGGTATGAGTGTGTTCCTGCAGCAGGCCCCTGAGGTTGCTCTACTGGCCTGGATAGCACAGACTGCGCTCTTTTAATTACCACTAAAAGTTACAGAATTGTCTTGTATTTGGTTTTAAAAGCATAACAAGACAAAAAGATGACCGATAAAATTTAATTAATCAAATGCAAATTAAGTGAAAGAATCTGAATTATGGATATATACTCTTAAGTTCTTAATTGACAGTTAACGAGTATGTTGACAAGGTAAGTTTATATATTGCAACACATGACTAGGCAAAGGCACTTCAGATCAAGCATGGGTAATGAGACCTCAAATGGTCACACTTGAAAGGAAATATAAAAGGCAAAGGAACCTGTTACATTTGTGCAACTTTTCCTCCTGGCTTATTTTGTAGAGTTACTGCACAGTACTTTCGGTTGGCTGTTAGCAGAAATAATACATACATATTTATATAAGAAAACACAATTCTACTGAGCACTGGAGACCTGGGACCCATTCCTTCTAATGAGCCTAATTTCTAGGTAGCAAAAACATAGAGAATGTGGTTGTAAGGAGAAGGAGATGGAAGATGCAACTGAGTTTTAAAGAACTGATATTTAGAAACGGAAGTGTATCCCAGTGGTAGGTAAAAGCAATATTTAAGAATAATGAAAAAATATTTTGAAGAGGAATTTAAAAGTATATACTACTATCATTAGAACAGCACCCAAAAGAAAAAGTATTAAAAACATAAGTCATATTAGGAACTTACCTAATTGCTGCTGCTGACCCCATCTAGTAAGACAATAACAACTTAAATATATTAAATCACTAAGATAATGTAACTTTTAAAACCCAGAATGAATTACAAATAGACTTCTGGAACTGATTTCTACAGTACGTTGCTGAATTCAAGCACTTAAGATGAGACACTTGCAGAGCCAATGAGAATGACCATAGTTATACTGGACAGGATAAAACTGTTTTCTGTAGAATCACAAAATCTGCTTCAGAAGCATATTTACATTAAGTAACATCATTAAACATTTTCATTTTAGTAGTATCTTTTGCAGGAGACAAACATTTGCAATGCATACTTGAAGTAACAGTAACATAAGCAATGGTTAATTTTATCCAGAGTGGGCTCAATAAGATTTCTTGGTTTTCCCATTTTAACTGGAACATGCTAAAATAAAAAAATCTCTTTTTTCCTTTTTATCTCTTAATTCAGGTCCTTACAGACTGGATTAAGGGGTGTACGTCTATGAGTTTTTTTACCTGTCCTCTTCTGGCACAACGTTTCTTTACAGATGCTTCCACGTTGCTCTCCTTGATTGAGGAAGTCAGTTTCGAGGTCAGTGTTTCACATGTCAGATACTCGTTCCCAATAGTCATCTTAAAGTACAGAAATTCATACCTTCATTAGCCAAAAAAACTCTAGTATTTTTCTACTTGTTAAAATGACCTACTTTTTCAAAAGGTGCCCTCATAACACAAAGTTGAAATAACCTACCAAATTACATTTTATAGGTGAAAAAATGTGACAAACTCAACACATTTCATCCATGTTCCCAATCTGCAGAATATCATCCTCATAAAAACTGCATTGAAATCAGCTCAGTTATTTACTTTATTGAAATGCAGACAGAAACACAGAAAATTTAGGTTGTAAAGTACCTCTAGTGGTCATATAACCATAACTTTTACTCAAAACAGAGCTAACTTCAAAGTTAGATCACACTGCTTTGTGCCTCATCTAATCAAGTTTTGAGAATCTGAAAGGATAACCACTCCACAACCTCTCTTGTGTCACTTGTTCCAGCACTTAACCACCCTCTGAAGAATATTTTTCCTTCTGCCCAGTAGGAATTTTTCCTGTTGCAACTTGTGTTTGCAAAACTTCCCAGTTTGTCTAACAGCACAGCACTTTGCACACACTGCAGTCAGTGCTACACAACTGATGAAGTTTGAGACTCCTTCCAGGAGCTGTTCATTAACACGGTTTCATATGAAAACAGACTGAACACCGAAAATTTCACCATGTTAACCTCACACAAATCTTGATAAACTGATAAACTGTTTTAAAGAAAACTAATTATCCCACCTTAAAAGTCCCAAATAATAAAAAGTGCGTATCTTGGACAACACTGTAAATCACCCTTCCTTTCAGATGAAAAGCAGCAGTGGCTGAAAACATTAACTTTCATACTGGAAATTTTCGAAAACTGTATTGAGAATGATGGTAAAGCATGATGAAAGTCATGCTCTTTACTGCTTAACATTGTTTTAGAATATACTGAATTTGTGAGAACCAGTGAGAATGAGCCCTGTTATTTACCATACCTGTTCAAAGTTGGATTTGGAATGACAACTAGTTGTCTTAGCAATGTAGTCCTTAGAATGGCATGCTGCTTTATTTCCTTCATTTTTGGCGATGCACACATTTAAGACAGATTCATGAATATTTAACCCTGCTCCTTCATTTGATCTCTTTCTTTGTGCCTGTGATAAACTGGAATCTGTTGTTTCATTGTCTAATTTACAAATCTGCAAATGTACTTTCTTTGACTGGTGTTGTTTCTCAAGAACTTGCACGATGTTTTGACTTGCAAACTTTTTTCCCCTGCTTGCACTGGAAGTAGGAGATGCGTATGTATTCAGACTCAGATTGATGTTAGATTTCTGAAGCACTGACCCAAAATTCTTCAGCACAGAAGGAGAATTTGCCTTTTTATGACTGTCTTCACTTGAACCCCCACCTGAAGGTGAGTTATCAGAAAAATCAGAAGTAGTCATTTGTCCCCTGGACTCTGTTCTCCATCGAAATATGGGTATACCATGTTTTGCGTATGTTTTTGTGTTCATTACCTGAAGTACACCGCTATGAGTAGGATTTTTGACAGACATATTTTGAACGGGCTTGTAAACCTGAGTTATGCTGGACTTATGCGCAGTCAGCATAGAAGATGAAACGCCCATCATTTTTGCTGGGGAACATCTTTCAGCATTTTCTCTTTTCTTCCCATCCATTTGATTTGTGGTCTTTCCATTCATTTGCATCAACTTTCCTTTGAAAATTGGTATAATTTTGCTGACTTTTTTGAGGGGGAGCTCAAAGGCTGAATTTACAGGCATCCCTAAAGGTTTCACAGCTGGTAACTCTGGTATTCCTGGTGTCTGCCTGTTACTCACTGATTTCTCTGTGGCTTCAACGCTAGCCCTTTCTGTACCCTTAGAGCTACTCGAGTGAGAGCGCGTTTCTGGCTCTTTGATCCAGCGCTCCATCCTGTGGCTGTTCTCCGTGCTGCACGGTGAAGAAATTCTAGGCAAAGACTGTTTCCTTGGAGGAGCCTGCGTTACAGAAGCTACACAAACCATCTCACCAGCCAATTTCATGTGCTTAGATTTTATTTCCTGCAATACAGTAAGAGTTGCTAAATTGAATGAACTCGATTTAAAAATCTGATAGTGCCATCTAATGCATCACTATATGATATCTACCTAATAAACATCACAATACATAACTATACATTTTCCTGTTTTGAATTAGAATGAACCATATTTTTAAAACAATATTTTGTTGTCTGTATAAAGGAAGATTTGTTTTCTCCTCCCCTCAGTTCTTTGTTTATAAGCTATGCTGGAATATCGTATCTCTCAGAAGGAAAGACTTAAATTACAGTCATTATCTTGGTTTAGTGCTTTCCTACCGGGTGATGCCTACCCCTTTTGAGGGGGTCTGCAGAGAGTTTGACTAACAGGGCTCCTCATCTCTTAAGACTTCTAAGGGCATCTGTAGTCTGAGCAAAAGACAGTTTGGATGTGGAGCCATTCTAGCTTTGATCACTGAAGAGACAAACAGGAACTGCTTTCTGAAAGAGGATTACAGTATTTTAAAATGTCTGCAATTTCTGTCACTATTCTTTGTTCAGAATTAATTACTTCATTTCTTCTTTCACACGCTACTACCAAAGAAATCTGAGTCTCAGCCTTTGTTGCAAACTCAAATTAAAGGAGTTTTGACTGCTTGCCTCCTTTCCATCACCAGCCATGGAATAAATCCTACAGCTTGACTGTTTTTAAATGCCTAAGTCCACAGAACTTTGGATTTTTCTTTGATTATTTTTTAAAAAATAATTGTAATATTATTATTGTTATTATGGAGGAAGAGGTGTGAGAAAGTTCTGGATATCCAACCATAAAATAAAGTCTATAGAATTGCAAATATTGATAGCAACTAATTAACACTAAGTCCAATGTTTTAATGTATTTGTGATGTGAACAACACCACAACAATGGCAAACAGCAATATAATATTTAGTTACACATTTAATGAAAAGTTACTTGACTGATAGCTGTCATGAAAAACATAGTTTTATGCTCTTACTATGTTCTGAATACAATAAAGCCCACTTCATACCATGAACAAAGTACATGCCACTAGCATGTTTATAAAAAAAAAACCTTACACGCACCAGAGCCCTGGAGAGTTCCTGCGTAGCATAAAGTGCTTTACTTGTCATCTTTACTGGAAATCCACATAGATGTGAAAGATTACGCTTCATGTCAGAAAGAAAAGAGTTCAGCACACTTTCTGAATTCATTCTAGGGAAATACTGCACTGGCTGACTTCGAATGCAATTTAAAGGATACCTGAGTAAGTGTTCAGGGATACACAACAAGTTTCTTTACATTTCTGTAATTATGAATCATCTTCATTGAGAAGAAAGCATGAACCTGTCTAAAGTTTTTTCCAAAAGGTGAACAAAAGCACTTACTTTCTTAAGGTACTGAAGTTTATAAAGTTACAGGACTTCAACATGATTATACCACGCTAGTCTACCATAGTAAAAATTACTCAATGTAAGTAATCCTTAGTCTAGTCTTTCCAAGCAGGAAAATTCTCTTTAAAACAAATCTTCGTTGACCATATTTTTACAGGAATTTAACTCTTCCTTTTACATCACCACTTAGCGTGGCATTATCACGTTTACAGAAGCTGTGATGCAAACTGATCTATTCGACTTACTATTATTCAATACTAGGACAAAGAGACTTCACTAAATATTTTGTTCCAATTTGTCTAATGAAACAATTCTTCAGAGACTTCTATGAAATTATGGAAGAAGAAAATGTGACACAATCAAAAATGAAAAATTAGATCTTCACTAGAATTGTACTTGAGGAAATGTACAAAAGTATTCTGAAAGGATACGTAAAGAACTTTTCCCCTATTGGCCTGAAGTAAATACTGAAGTATATTTTTGTCTCGTCAAGATCCTCTGGAAGAATATATCCATACTTCAAAAAATCCACAAACACGTGTTACAAATACAAATTCAACAGGTACAAAAAAGGAAGGGAAAAAAGAAAGTGTATATTATTTCTTACCAGATTCTTCCAGTGGATTTGAAGTTCTTCATATGAACGGAAAGGAGATTCTGGAGGAATTATGTGGCTGATGTTTATGATTTGACCCATTTTCATGCTGTGCATGGGTAAAGAAAGGATGCTTAGAAAGGTTGTCATAAAACTTAGCTGGACATATAGTGGACTTTTTTTAAAAAAGTTAATGTTATGTTTGGCATTGAAAGTATTTCTGGATTATTTTTATGATTTGAGTACTAATACCTTTAGCTTGTAAGTTTATGACAGAACAACAGCAATATGGAAAAGAACTTGGTACCTACAAGTCTAATTTCTCTTGTCTGTAATACTCACTACCAGGGAATGCAGAACAAAAGCAAATGCATCATTATTTCTCATATTTTTATCATGAAAATCGTAGGTGAAAATAGACATAGTTTGTGGCAAAGGTGTAAATATGTTTTTTCTTTAAATTGACACTTCCTGATAAAATTATATTTGAGAAAAATTAATGCTCTTGCATATCACAGAAGTAGCAGATTACTAAAAGTTAAATAATATTTAAAGGTGTAATTTATGACCTACTATTTTTTCTTTCTTGTTTTCCATAACATTGAGACCATAAAAGTAAAAAAGAAAGATTCCTGGATGTAAAACAGACTGTAAAACAGAAGTGTTCTTATCACTAGTATCAAATTCACAATTTCTATGGCCAGCATTCCAGGAAATACTTGTTTCTGCTGAAATGTAAACAGACTCCTACCTTGGCAAAACATAGCACCAGTTACTTAATATGGAATGTTGGTGAATAACTGTATTTTCATCACTGTTAAACAGCTTCAATGTGTTTGCTGAAATATCAAAATCTCCCAGCTTGAAACAGAAAAAAAAAAAAAAGTTACTTGCAAATATTTTCACACCTGTACAAAATTAAAATTTTCAAAAATACTTGTGTATCACAATACACTGAAGCTTATACATTATTATTCTTTTATCAGCTCTCACGGACTGCTTATTTCAGAAGATATTCCCATTACCAAATTGCATACTATCATTTGTAGAGCCTACACTTCCAAAAGTTATCCAAGTACAAGGTTTAAAAGTTATTTAAATCAGTGAGATTTAAACTTTATTTGAAGTGTTTTAATAAGTAAGAGTACAGAAGGAATTTCTAAGACTAAGAACTGTCTCACTTCCATGCACGTTTTTAAAATTCAAGGCAGAAACCTATGCCTGACAGTCTAGTAACTGCATATGCCACCTTGCCTAATCAAGTGCAAAGATCCCAGCAATAGAATTAATGGGACAATATAGTTTCACCCCGTGAGAAGTCAAAAAACACCACACATCTTCACAATGTGAAAGTATTTGTCTGTAGGGGCCAATCAACCACTGAGATACAAGAAACATTTTCTCTCTCTGTGGTCTCCCAGGGTTTGCATTTATTCACTAAAAAAAAATCTGGCCATTTCTATTTTAAAAAAGTATTTAAATGATCAAACTGATAATAAAGCCACATGATGATTGCTTCTATCATTGCTTTATGTCATTCTGGAATTGGATTGCTTCAATTCTTATGCTGTCCAGCTAGGTCACAGAACAAATCCTATTCTTCTATTGTAAGACAGAGGAATTTGCATCAGAAATACTTATTTTGGACAAAACCATCAAGTCTGAGAAATATGCCCTGTATGTATGAACGTACTCCACAACGGTGACATGGATGTTCAGAAAGGATGGTAATTTTTCAAGGTCAACCATCACTTCTTAAGCGATTTATTAATTATGCTTACAAGCAGTGTAGTTCAGGCTGCTCCAGTATTTTGGAAGCTGCATAGAAAATGAAGCAGATTCCAGAATAATTATATACAGGGACATTAAACATAGTGCTGACAACTTACTTGTAGCTTCACTTTTAAGATGTTACTCAAAACTGTCTATGTATTACAGTGAGACAGTGATACCCCTCTAGAAAATACTGCTAGAAGGAAATCTAGAATCATAAAGGCACTTCACTACTATACTCTGTTAGCATTTTTCAAAAGGTCTCTTAATTAGGCTAGAATCTCAATTTTACAATGCTTGCCAGAATGCATCAATATAGATATAATACGGATGTTACGCACTCAGAACAGATGCAGATAGTTAATGAATATTGTAACTGTCTTAACACAATCAGAAATAAGCACTTCTATCCCCATCATGCTAATTGCAAGTCAACTAACAAAAAAGAAGATAAAGATTAGTCAGACAAATACAGTAACAGAAAATGTAACTGTTTTATACCTCAGGGGGTGGCAACCGAATTGAGCAAGCCTCCACACTGATGCAAAGCTGTCTCTCTGCTACGTTGAGGTCTATAACTAAAATAAAAACAAAGCACAAAACCCTGTTTTCAACTACAGTCCATGTGTTAGACAGAAAGCTAAACCAAACGTTTATTTAAAGTAATTGTTAGTCAAAATGCTGCATTTGAAAATCAGAAGGATAGACTTCCTCAGCATGCAAATAAAAATTACTTGTATTTTAACTGTGAAAAATTTAAATAATAATGAATTACCATCCATAGAGTACACCTCCCTAGGAACTCATGGCTGTCCATATATCTGGATGCTTGATAGTCATATCCTTAATACACAAACAACCATTTTCAAAGCATATGTAGTTCTTATGACCATTTGCTGTACTGAATCATCTAGCCCAGTATTATGCATCCAGAAGCAGTCAATAGGAAAGACTATATGAGCAAGGCAAGCGATTGTGCCCCTGTACTCAGCACTGATGAGGCTGCACCTCGAGTACTGTGTTCAGTTTTGAGCCCCTCGCTACAAGAAGGACATTGAGGTGCTGGAGCGTGTCCAGAGAAGAGCAACGAGGCTGGTGAGGGGTCTAGGGAACAAGTGTTATGAGGAGTGGCTGAGGGAACTGGGGCTGTTTAGCCTGGAGAAGAGGAGGCTGAGGGGAGACCTATGATCTTAGAGGTCTATTCCAATCTTAATGATTCTATGATTCTATGATCTCCAGAAGACTCACCCAGCTCTGAGCAACCTATAGCACAGGGACTGAACATATTATGTTGCTCAACACACATCCTTGTTGCAAATTTAAGCAACAATATCCCCAAATACAATCTTTAATTTTTATACTGGAATAAAAATATTACTTTGTAATTTCTGCAATAGCTAAGCAGTATGCTTTGTGACTTAACTTTTAGGAACAGCAAACGTAGTACATACAGGACAGTCAGTTTAGCTCATTTTCCTAACTATTATTACAGAACTTTCATATCACTTGCAAGACTTATCACGTGAGGCAAATCCATTTAACTGTAATAATCATAACTTTTAAATAGTAAATTTCAATCTGTAGCTGTAGATTAATAGTGGAAAAATTACCTTTTTCAGGGGTAATTTTTCAAAGGTGCAGCTGAGCTGACAATTTTTGACTACACTGTCTGCCACCAAGTGTATTTTGACTAAGGTTATTTCAGAATGACAAGCAAAAAGGCATTGTGTTGGTAATACCAAGATCATGGCAGTATGAAAGCACATAACTATACCCTGCTCTCACAAGTTTATCATTAACAGAATATTGTACTTACCAACAGCATTTTGCCTTCCTGAGTGAGACAAAAAATCTTCTCCTTAATAAATAAAATAGACAGATGGTATTTTCAAAACCATATGCCTAATGTCTTAATGCAAAAAAAGAAGGAGAAATCACACAGTTTCGCTTGTATGTGTCATGAATGCTGAAAGGTTTGTTCCTTTTAAGGAGAGGAAAAACCCCTCTATCAATTAACTTTTCACTGATTCATTTAAATCTTACATGAAAAAAGAAAGATACATGAAAGTATATTAGCGGACAGCAATTTTTACAGTTTTTTCCTCCCAGTAAGGAATTTATACACACAACTATTTTAAATTGACTAACAGTTAATAAATTTATCAGGTTCAAAAGCAAATCTGTATAGTGTTACTACTTATTTTACCACCTCTCATCAGTTTTGCCCAGCTTTAGCAACATATATGATTAGACAAGCTGCATGTACGAGCGTCCCATTGCTGTTAGTCAATGTCTTTCACTGAAACCAGTTCTATATCAGCTACCATCTAGCCCTCTACTTCTATCTGCTATTCCTGAATAAGCTGATTTCATTCAAGAGATATATATTTTGAAGATACTGAAAACAAGATACTGTTAATATTGTGGCTGGAAATAAGAAAATAACATATACAGTTTTCTCAATGTATATTTGGAATGATCTATACAATTGCTCAGCTTAGTAAGAGCACACCAGTGTATCTGAAACACATCTGTTTTTCCATTCTTTTGTAATCCACATTTATCCTGCACAGGAGTTAGTAAAGAGATGTCAGGCAAAGGAACTGCCATCTAAAAAGGCAAAGCTTGGTAGAAGGAGGTGGTCTGACAGAGAAACATGTCTGTATTAGAAAAGCATGCAAACCATGTGCAGAAGTGCCCCTGATGAAAGCATGAATCTGAAAAAACAATTTTTTGAAGACATTTACTGTCCAACAATATTTGGTTTAGGAATTATTAATCTAGTATGCTGTATTTGGTTGAATTAATTATTTGATCTATTACAAAGATGAAGAGGAAGATGAAAAAGTGACTGATACATCCATTCAGATTGCTAACTTGAATAACTGAACTTGGACAAAGGAATAATAAAAATTCAATCAAACAAAAAAAAACCCCACAGGATAAATGAATAAAATAATTTAATATAACAAATGAAATAATGATAGAACTGAAATAATTATGGAAGTTAAATTAGGGAAAATAAATGCAACAATAAAGAACTGAAAACTAAATGCTTGATCCCTGACCCAGGTGACTGAAATACCTTGCACCAAGAGATGACCAGCCTTGTTCCATCTGGGTGCAAGTCTGGCTGTCAGTGTGTAGGAGAGACAGGTTTGGAGAACGACTGGACTAACTGTTTGTGGTGCTTCCAGCTAATAACATCAGTGAGAAAATAAAAATACATCATCAATAATTTAACAGGTTGTTTTAAAGGCTTCAGTCAAAATTTAATCAAAGATATTGCTCCTGCATCGTGGAGCCAAATCCTAGTATATGTTACACATCTTTACTTTTCATCTACTTAGCTACAAGAGGAAGTTAGTACAATTTTTATGTAGGCATTTAGATTTCATGTGTTATCAAAATAAGGTGCACTACAATTCCTTTAATGTTTATCACAGGGCTGATAATACACTTGTGGTTAAGATTAATTGAACTGTGTGGAGTACTTTACTAGATATGCATCTCTTCCCAGACAATAGGCACAACATCAAAAATTTACATATATAAACTCTGCTGTCAAACTCAAGACCAGAGACTTTTTCTTGCAGTCACAATAATACATAAATGTAGCTTTGTTCACCCAGCAGTACCACTTGCCTGACTGCTTGTATAGCCTGTCCTGCATAGCTTTCTACTGACAGTCAGCACTAGTTAAGAAAAATAAACTAATTACAATAGGTTAAAATGTTAAAAACTAATACACCTCCGAGAGGATATTTCTAATGAGATCCTGCAAGGATTTGCTTGCAGCTCACAGTTATTAAATATACTTCATACTATTAATCTTCTGGTGCTGGAAAATCTAAAGATGACAGGTCAGTTACACATACCAACATAAAGCAGTTTTGTAAGGTAAGCATATCTGAACAGTATATGTCTTACTAATCCAGATATGCATTTAGTCTTCTTGGAAGAAAGGAAAATACACCCACCGGCTGTACAAACGAATCACGAGAGGTACTGGCTTTGATTACAATCAGCCTTTTGACTCAGCAATTTTAGTGCATCCACACATACATTCACAAAATCTACACACACTGCATACTAGAAGATAGTAAAGCACATGCGTAATGGTCTAAAACTGTATCAGCTGTTAAGCTCATGGGTTCGATTTCTTCTCTATGTTTCTGTTTTGTTTTTCTGAGACTATCCTATATAGGCTGGATAAAGCCAAAATGTGAACAGGTAGACAGTTCAGCTGTCTGAACACCCCGACCCGTGGAGCCTACAGCACACACGCAGAGTGGGTGACACCAGCAGGGGATCTGCAGGTCTTTGGCCCGAAGGGCAGGTCTGTCGTTGCCTCGAGGTCAAACCCCAACGCCCTTGAGCAGGATCACGATCCCGCTGCAGCAGAGATATCTAGTGAAATTGCTCAGCAACATCTTAAAACTTTTGACTCTGACAAAGTGCACTTACCATATCCAGATTCGTAAGAGACATTTTGTCTATGGGACAGACTTTTTTACCCTGAAACGTGGCTTCTGCAGTGCAAATCACATGCCCTATGAAAAATACTTATCTCTGGCAACAGCAATTGTAGACAAGCGTAACCATCTCACGAACTGTCACATCTTTCAGCACTTACGGTAGCTCCGTGTTTCTCTACGTAGGCTTGACATATTCCTGATTTGTAAAATGGTATCTAAACATTAAAAAAAAAAAAAAGCATCTGAAATTAAGGGGTGTTTTAGCAAATTGCAAATTAAATTTGCGAAGTCCCTCAGTGACTTTGCTTACAGAAAACGTAATAGGGAATAGTTACAGCAAACATCATATCCTATATTTTAAAGGAGAATGATAACTAAAATTAGTTTGGGCATTTGTCATAGCATAATCTCATTTCCAGCTAAAGATACATTAACACGTAAGCAAAAGACTGCCCAAAACAAAATTGCAGAACTCTGCCCCTGTTGCTCTCACTGGGAATTGGGTGGCATTTTACCAGTTGAGTCCATTCTGTTCCACAAAATGTTCACCATCTGAAAAGGCCATTTCATCAAAAGAGTAGAAGATGTAAGCTGCCATCTACATTACTAATGCACAAAAATAAAAGTTTGCTTTAAATGACATAATTTTACTTCTCCTTGATCCTCAGACAAAAGACTTCTTAGAGAAACACGCATGCGTGTGTGACGGATACACTTGACTCCTAGCTGTGCTTTGTATCAGGCTGTGCAAGAAGCAACACGCTTCATGTCCATAGGGTGAATTTGTGAGACAGAAAGCCCCTGGCTCATGTACAACGGAGTGAAGGTGTCTTGAAAAATATTTTGAAAGGTGGTTCTGAAACCCCAAACTACAAGATAACCAAAGTATAGAACAAGATATCAGAGCTAAATCAAAGACATCTGTCTTGTCTGTACTACTGACTAGCAGCCAACTACTTCACCCTATAAATATTAAAATCAGGATGGGCCCAATCTGAGCTCTCCCTGAAAGGCAGCTGGACTGCACGCCAGGTGACTCTCCCCTTGAGCAGGGATGCCTCTCAAGGTTAGGGATTCCTTATCTGAGACCAAGAGATCCTTCCTTACCCAAGGCGGAGAGACCCCTTACCCACAACAAATCCTTGGTAAGTGACTGACAGCATGCTGAATTAATGCAGTGAAGCATTACTAATCGATGTAGTTATTCAGATACTATAAACGTTGTATGGATAATTCCATTCGACATGGATCATTGACCAAGTCTGAGACCAAGATCAGATCCAGCTGCACCTAGGCTCCAAAAATGAGATTAGAAAGCAAGGGGGTCCACTCTGAACCTCGGGACTCAACGTGAGGGTCCTCTGCACTTTTTGTGCCTCTGGTCTCTGTATGAGTCATTCTAACTCAACTTTCCTTTGTGTGTTTCTTCCATGCAGTAATTACTACAATGAACCTTGCCACTGAACGTGTTGAACTCTGTCAAATTATTATTTTACCTCAATAAAATATATTGCCGCTTCTCTCTTTTAAGTGAGGTGCATTCCACTCATCCACAACAGTATGTAACTACATACACTTATTTACTCAGTGATACTGACCGCCATTACAACTGAAATTTGATTTAGTGTTCCAATAACAGGTGCAGAAAGGATGTCTTGATGCAGGAATAATAACTGTCTTTAAAAAAAAAGTTAGAAAAAAAATTCAAGAATAATTTTCCATACTTGATTTTCTCAGCTTAAATTTATTTTCCTCACCTTCTGCAAAGATAATACATTCCAATTCTAATCAGTTTCCAGTGGTTCTGTATAATATATTGGACTAGTCCAAGTTATTCACTCTTAACCCACCCACAGTGGTCTAAGACAAAGACTACAGGCCTTTGGCACATGAACAGAACTCTCTGAAAGTGTTCCTTTTGGCAGAATTTCTCATTTCTTCCCTTTCCTAATCAAGGGAATTCTTGGTGAACACTAAGACGCATAGACATGCTTTCTAAGTGTTCTTTTCACTCAGTTTTGACGTACATAAAGTAATACTAATAATAATATAAAGCTCAAAAGAAGTACCTAAAGCATTCCAACCTTGCATGTGAACACAGATTGATTCTAACTATTTACTAATTTGAAGTAGATGGCCTTGTCAGCTTTACCTGATAACATTTAAAACATAATGGCTATGTGTTTTTTTTCCCCCCTATAATCAGCAAAACCTCCACCAAGAAAAAAATGCTATTTTGAACAATTCAATACTGTTTCCTGCTGATAAGAAATTTGCTGATTTTATTACAGTTAATTCTAGTACTGCTAATAAAATCTTTGAATAACAACTACCAACAGCTTCTGAAAATAATAATCCTCAGAATTCTTTACCTGCAAATCTTTATCTGTGTACTCCTTGTCTCATTTTCCGGTATCTGAGAACTCAGTGTTACTGTAGTGGCACAGAGTTTTTGTAGCTCCGGCAGACTGGCAAAGAACAGAGATTGGTGCCTGGTGCTACTCATGTTATGTTGTTGATTGCCCCAAAGCGGTGCCTGGGTCTTAAAAGAAAAATTTAAATTCATTTTCATAAGGCAGGTATTTGTTTACAGAACTTTGTAAGGATATGGTATCAGGTAAATGAATAATCAATTATCTTCTGATTAAGATTAGGTAGGCAATGTAACATAATTTGGTCAACTAAAACAGCTCAAAATACTATTGCTATAAAAAATGCATTATACTTGAAAAAATAATTATTTACAAGAGTCAAAATATTCAGTGTAAAGACAAGGACAAAAGCATCCTTTTCATCTTCTTCTCAGTCTATGTTGGGGCTGGAATCTACCTCAGATCCAAGAGCTGAGGAATCCCTCTACAACACTGGTCCCCTCCTGTTTGGCAACAAAGTTTAATTCCCAGCAGCTTAACAGAGATCTCTTCACTAAGGCATACCAAGATCATGGCCAGCCTGTGGGGGAGCATGAATACCACAGAATCATGGAGGCACACTGGAAAGCTCTTCCTTTTTCCCCACACCACGCTCCGTTCCAAGCGGTACAGGGAACTTGTGCGCTCCCTGCTTCAATCTCTCTCTCTTCTGAAGCGACAGGTGAACACCATATTCTAACTTACGCAGAACTGGGTACAATCTTACACCGGACTGAAAGCCGTACTAATCCAGAACGGCATTCAGCTATATGACAATTTGTTCTCCCATTCTTGCTCTCAAAGGAGAAATGTACGAAGAGCAGTGTTTTGTCTTTGTGAGAATTTTTAATAGGTACACACCTACATACCTCTCAAAAGACGAAGAAAACATAGCTGGTATTTGGAGCGGGATATGGTCAGACATATAGCGGTTCTACCAAAGCTGTCTCTCACATCCTAAACTTTGCCTTGCAATAGAAATTATTAACTATATTTTGTGTTCGAGAGTACGAGGCAGTTTTGGGCTCAGGCCACAATCATTATCTTGAAGTGCACATGACCTGCTATTTCACGTGATGTGAGGATACAGAATACATCACCGAGCAGATGTGCTTCAACTCCATCATTTTTGGAACTTCCTAGAAAGCACCAAAAAGAACTGAAAGAACCAGAATTTCAGACTGAGAATGTGATCTTTGATGCAGTATGAACAAATTTCACATGAGTGGGAATAATATGAAATTATCGCTGTTACCTGGCCTGTTGGATGGCTGTTGCACGCTCCTATGTACTGCAGCACAGGCCAGGCTCAGCGTAAAGGAACTAGAACATTTATGACAAAAAAAGAACATGTGACATTTCACTATATAAAGAAAATACACCTTTTAACTATAGCACCTTTCTCAGCCAAAGTGTTTCAAAGAAAACCAGGCAGGTAGAAAGTCCATTTGTTATGAAAATCCAGGAGCACACCCTGCACACCAGAAAAACTTGTTTTAATAGCTCTCCCCAACTCCAAGCCCTAAAACCCTTTTTGGAAATGGTCTTACCGGCACAGTGAAGATAGCAATAAATATTTTGTTTCCAAATTTTACGAAGTCACAAGGTATTCACCTGAAAAGCAATATTGCAAATCATGATTCAAAAATGATGAACTGGAAACATTTTTTCAGGAACAATGTCACAGATAACTTTGCTGTTCTGATTTTGCTCTGCCTTGCTTACAGTATAACACACTAAAAATGTTCATCTCAGTCATATCCTGGAAAAATCAGAAGATCAGCGTTTATAACTGTAATTTTAAAGAAAATAACGTTTCCTTAAGGGAAAACACATTTCAAGTTTTTTCTAGCAATCATGAAAAGCAGATTTTTTTAAAATGCCAGCCACGACTATCAGTTCATCAGAGAATTATAAAAGCTCCAGCTGAAGCGTAAGTACCATTTTAAACAAATGAGAAAAAAAACTTGTCCATTTGCAAACACAGAAAAGAAAGGCTGGGTCCCCAGCCTTCATAATGTTTAGAAGAATCCTAACTGGCCAATGGGGGATTCGTGTAGCAAAGATGTTGTAAAACACATGCTGCAATGCTCCAGTGATCCTCTTGCTGTTTGACGCCAGCTCCCCTGTGGGAACCACTCGCTGTATTCAGCGTAAACTAAATCTTGCCGGTCATCTTAAAAGCTAATGGGACAGAGTGCTTGCAAATGGCTTCTCCCTTCGGGGGAGAGGCTAAAGAGAGAACTACCAGTTAAGATAGAAGACAGTTATGAACCATAGGAAACAAACCCAACTGCCTTCTGTACAAGCAGGAGATGGGAGAAACTACATCTTTAGACGCTGATACACGCAACACGTGAACTTGAAACCGCCACAGAGCTCCGGCTAAGCTGAACAGGACATCAGCCGGAGAATGCCTAGTGCTGGTTTTCTGTCAGAACAGACAGGTAATTCACCGAGCTTGGTGACAGTATGTGTTATTTTCAGTAACGACCTTATGAAAGCTGCGAACGAGACCAGTCTGCGAGGGGCAGCAGCTATTCCTCCCGCTAAGCTGACTGCAATGAACTGGAGACGGGGCGTGAAGCGGAAGGCTCAGCGAGGAAGTACGAAGCTGTCCTGCGCGCTGACAACCAACAGCACGCGCACGGGGCACAGAACAACTACCCAGGCTCCAGCTTCAGGGAACGGGGTCTCGACAGGCCACACCACTGGGTAAATTTTACGTCTACCAGTAAAGTTGCGCTGTAAACAACCCCCGCAAAAACCCCCGGCCTGCCACCACACCGGAGCGCGGGGCACCCGAGAGCCCAGCGCCGGCTGAGGCACCCCGGCGGCGTGCGGGCACCGCCCGGCGCGGGGCACCGCCGTGAAGGGGACGTGGGGTCCCGTTCTGGCCCAGCGAGCAAACAAAGCCACCGGACACACCTGAGGGCAGCGCGAAGGAACCGGCCCTCGGTCCGAACGGCGCTGAAGGCTCCCAGAGCCTCGGCCAAGCAGCCCCGCGGCCGGCCGGGGCGGGGAGAGTAGCACCGTCCCTCACGGCACGACCTGCCCGGAGCCCGCCGACGGCCTGGAAAGCGCACGGGGAGGGGGCGCAGCACGAGTCCCGCCCCCGCGGCCACCTCGGTCGCCAGCCTGACGACCTTCTGTGAGAGGCATTTCGCTGCGCCAATCAGAAGCCCGGCAGGGAGGGAGGGAGGGGAGGAAGGCGGGCGGTGATAGGCCTGCGGCTGGGGCTACGTTCGGCGTGCGCGCGGGGCCGTCGACTGTTGCGGAGCCCGCGGGTGTCGGCAGGGTCGCGGGACATGGTGGGCTCCGGCGAGGGCGGCGAGTCGTGGCGGGGCCGGTACTACCGGCTGGAGGAGGTGCAGAAGCACAACAACAGCCAGAGCGCCTGGATCATCCTGCACCACCGCATCTACGACGTCACCAAGTTCCTGGACGAGGTAGGTGCCCGGGCCGGGCGCCGCGGGTGCCGCCTGTACCGCCATGCCGCTCTAGGGAGGCGGCGGCGTGGCGGCCCCGGGGCCTGGCTGAGGGGGAGCGGGGGGGGGGGCTCTCCCGGCGCGGCGGGCTCCGCTCCGGGCGGCGGTGACCCGTTGCTGGGAGCCGCGTTCCCCCTTCACCTGCCTCGGAGCCTCCCGCCGTGGTGGGAGACGGAGCCCCCCGAGGCCTCTCCGTGCTGCTGCCGCGTCCCGGCGCGCACGGCGGGGCTGCAGGAGCTCAGGCGCTGGCAGAGAGCGCTGTGGTCGGGCCCGACCACTCCCCTCCCTCCCCCAACTAACGATTGATGTTCCCGATGGCTGGGTGGTGGTGAGCTATTGGTGTAATTATTGGCAGCCGTGGTTAAGAAGCGTTTCAGTTACCGCACTGAAACGCTCGTTTGTGGAGGTACAGAAATGCGACTCCTCCGCGATTTCTTTTCCAGTATTAAATGTAGCTAGGAGTTACCAGCGGTACTTTTGAGTCTTCTCCCTTTATCTGCAAAGGTCTGGCGTCCCGCTGAGACGTTATTACCGATTTGCATTCGTTTCTTTAATAAATGACTACTCAGGTCGGTAGTGATGTGACAGAATTCAAGCCTCTGTAGTTCTGCAGCCCTATCTTGATTTTTTTGTGGTTGTAAATCGAAATACTTGAAATGTAAAGTATAAATTCAGCATTCTGCAAATAAGAGGTGGGCAAGCAACTTTTCAAAGGAAGCGTTGACACAAGTAGGCTTTGCTTCTGAAGCTGCATGCCAACAGAAATTGTTTGGCTTTCCAGCAAGGCAGATTGTGAAACCGATCTAATGACTCTTGATTATTTTTCATCTAGCTCTGTCCCTGGTCTGGTTCGGCCTTTAGTTACGGAAATATTTGTTTGGTTATGGAGGCAAGACAAGGCCGATTTAATTATAGAAGCCCCGGAGGAGAATGCAGTTTTTCATGCAGCTTGAGAAATTGAAGTAGCTGTCCTTGGCAACTTGATCAGTTTTGGTTGATACATAGTTGTATAAGTGCTTCCAGACTGGGGGCGGGTGGGAAACCCCACATCAGAACCCATCCGCCCCCACGAAAAAAACCCCAAACACAAGAAAAAACAGACTTGACAAAAAAAAAACCCAACATAAAAACATGATGATTGTCAGCTTTTGGATTTAAGTAGCTGCACAAACAAGCTGGCAGCCTCTTCCTTCAGTACGTGTGATGAAATGGGTAAGTATTAAGAGGCACTACCTTATGCAGATTTCTCCAGAAAGTCTTCATTTCAGCCTTAATGACAACATTGCTAATTCGGCAGCATATCAACCGAATTCGGTTTGTCCGTAAGCAGTTAAATAGCTGTTTCTTGGACAGTTGTGGGATGTCAGATGCACTCTGGTACACATGGGTCAAATCTTAGCCTCACACTAAACAGCTTTCAATGTAATATGGCTGGTTTTGGAGCTGAAATTTCTGGCTCATATTCTGAGATAATAAATAAGATTGGATAACTATTTTCAACAAAGTATGTAAATGAAACTACACTCCTAAGGAAAGCCCTTGGATATTGTCATGTTCAATGTGTTGGTGATTTTTGGGATGGAACCCTTGCATTAAAGTATTTCGTAGGACACTTTTTTACTTACCTTTTGTTGAACGCTTTTGATACCTAGTTAATTTGTTAAGTGATGTGTTAATTCTTTTGACGCTGTGAGACACCCTGAGGCATTTAAATGTGACAGATGAGGAGAAATTAGAGCTAGCCTCTTGCTGGTGCATTCTGAAGTACGGTAAACACTTCTTAGTGAAGTGGGGATTACGTTAGCTGTTTCAATAGCATTACTGGTCAGACTCATTTTTACTACTTACAGTTCCTTGCAGTAGTAGGAAAGCTTAAAATATTTCAAGAATTAAATGTAGACTACGAAAATAAGTCCAGTGGTACTAAAGAGGGTGCACTGCTAAAGCATCATCTCCTGCTCTTTCCAAGTAGTAAATAAGTAAAAGTATCAGTTTACTAGGCACAGAAGCTGACTTCACCAGCCCCATTTCTTAACTCAACAAGCAATCTTTCCAGCCACTGCGTTAACCTATGGAAATACTTTCTTTTTGGTTATGAAGTTGAAAACTTTACAGTGCTTCAGTGTTAAAGACACCTTGAATGCTGTTGTGCTTAGTAAGTGAAAGTATGCTGCTGCTTTTCACTCCATTGCAGTACTTAAAGGGTATGTTTCCTCTGTCCAGCTGTTGTCTCTTCATAAAGCTTGTAGATGTTTAGTGAAACTTGTTTTGGTTTTTGGGAACCATCAGCCTCTGTAAACACTTGATTGAAGTTAGATGCTAAGCGGGCTGGGGGTGGTGATGTATATCTGTTGGGAGTGGTGAAGCTGGAAAGGAGTGGAGGCATTGCACAGTGTGACTGTATTAGCTTGGTTTCCTAAGGACAAGGCTTTAAAAAGATCATTTGAAATACAGATGAAGTACTGGAGGAGGAAAGGATTGTGTACTTTGACACTTTCCCGTGGGGGTTACTGAAGATGAAGACTCCAGCAACTGGGTTTTTTACTTTTTTTTTTTTTTTTTTTTTAATGGCAGATCTTAGGAAAACTTTGTTGCTTGAATTTATGTATCTGAATTTTCTTTGATTATCCAAGTATATCCTCTAGGATAGGAAATCTAGAGACTTCAGCTTTTGGATTGTAGTATCTGAAAGCTCTTGGCATGACAGACTATTCTTGAGACTAGAAACTTGTTTAGTATCTTTTTCATTCAAAGGCTGTCAGACCTGTATTACAGAAAATTTGGGAAACCTTTTTCATAGTTTCAGGTCCTCCATTATTTAAGGGAAAATAGCTAGTAGAAATGTATGTGCACTCACTGCAGGATCCTATGGTAATAACCATATTACAAATAATTACGTATGTGAATAATACTAAATGTCAATTAATGGGTTAAGTATGTTGGTAAAGCTTGACAGTATTTCCCAGAGTTTAATAAAGCAATCCCAATAGTCAGGCTTTGACATCAATCTAATGAGCTAAACAAGAGTAGCTGGGGGCTATAAAAATAACAATAAAATGATCAGTGTCTTGATCTGCTTCCTGTTGTGGTGAGTCTTCCCTGTGGCTTTTGTGGGAACTTGGTTGAATGCCTTAAGCTAGGCAGAGAAGCTAACAAGGATAAGAACATCTCTATCTGAGACTAGTTCCTTATTCTGGAAGCTAACTATGATATGTATTTAATATTCATCCAATACAGACTTTGTTTAGGCTACATCAGTTGTTGGTGGTCTCGTAATTTAGTGAAAATATTAGTGGCCAATAAAAATGGGTTTTTCATAAGGTGCTTTCGCAGCACTGTTTCTAAACAAAATGGACAGCTCGCGCAAAAAGAGTTTTGTAATGCTGATCAAATGAAGTGCAGAAAAACAATTGGTTTACTGTGTCAGAATGAAAGATGTTCTCTTCACTATGTGGTTATAAGTTAACATTCATCCAGTATGATGACACTGTGGAGGAGTAGCATTATGCCTTCCATGTTTAAAGTAATGAATAGCTTGCATCAGAAGCTGCCAGTACTAGCACGTTTTAAAGTCTGTTAGTGTACCATGTGAATTTTCATTGCAGAACCTTGTAGTCTAAGGATTAAAACCGGTGTTGTCACTTCCTTAAGCTCTGATGAAGCTTGCAGGAAGATTTGAAAATTGCAGCAAGATTTGAAAACGCTTTGAAAAAAATAGCACTTCTTTGCACTCTTTAATGCAAGATGCGGCAAGCTGTAATTGTTTTCTAAGTAGGGAAAGGGGCACCCAGCTATTGCGTGTTTCTTTTGCAGTTCATCTAAAACCCTAATGATGGTTTTCAAACATACATGACTCTCGGAAAGAGATCTTCTCTCCTAGGCTCCTAAAATTTTAGATGAGTACAGAATTTCTGCCCTGTAACTTAAATAGGTGATGGAAATAATGTGGAGGACTCTTTGGACTACATGAATGTGCCCTTAAAAAGAACAAGCGTTCGTCTGTCTGTCTTGCAGAATAACGCTGAGGTTCTCTGTGTGTTTCTGGCTCTGTTGCTGCTCCTTTCTGCTTCTCATTCCCTGTAGTGCAGAAAGCAAAACGTGAATTCATAAAGACTGCTACTGGTGGAGATGTTTCCTGATCTCCCCCAAAGTTAAATTGGACCCTGGATTTGATTGTCCCAGTATGGGAAGGGGGAGGGGGCAGGGATTGTGAGTTAGAGTAGTTATACATTAATAGGGTCTTGAACTATGGTACTGAGAAAGTTGCATGACTGCAGTGAGGGGGAGGAGAGGTGACAGGCATTCAGGATGAAGTAATTGCAGACTTCTGACCCAGATCAGAGCAGTGAGTTTAACTGCTTATCTTCTTTATCTAGACCTTACTAACGTGCTGCTGTTAGGAACTGGTCTGTGCCAAGTACTAGTGCTGGCTTTGCACAGACTTCTGTTACACGTGTAACTTAAATATCTGTGTTACTGTAATGGGAATGTCCTAGGAATGAGCTAGACTAGCTTAACTTACCAGCAAGAGCCTTTTCATTTTTCTTGAACTGCAATTTGACCTGCAAAACCACTTTAGTTATTTGTACCCAGCTTAGGAGTCATTATCTGTATAGTCTCCTGGGCTTTCCCGTTCCAGGGTCTCTCCAGAGGCTCTTTGTTAAAGTAGAAATTCTGGTAGCAAGCTTTGTTTACCAGGCAGAAGTGTCAAAAAGGCCCAAAAACGTATAAAGAAACTTTGAGAAACTCATTGAACCATATACAAAAAGCTCAGCTTTTGCTAGAAAAGTCACTTCTTGCCCTTTGAGTTGCTCCCTTGCATTAGGGGAGGCGAAGTCTTTTCATTAATTGCTTGTGTTACATGCTAGTTGTTTGCAGAGGGTTTGCAAGTTTGCCTCTTCAAGCGGAGGTGCCATCTAAAAGAAAAGTGTTTAATTTCAGAGTACTTTTGTGTATGTCTGGTAGGTTACTAGTAACAACATCTGCTAATTGGCTTAAGTTGGGAACTCTGTGTGAGATTGTCTCTACCTTAGTCTTGCTGATGTGAGGAAAAAATACCACCAGTATATGATCATTCTGTAGTCAGCAACTTGCAGGTAGTTTGTTAAAGTACTGTGAAACAGTTTTAATGTAGATGCTGTTATACTGGTAGGTATCCACTTGTTTGGCTGGTGGATTTTTGGGGGGAACTAGTGTAAACCATGTGATCTTGACAACTTGCTGGAGTAACTAGTGGTTTATTTACTTGTACGAGTGGGGTTTGGCATTGAGTGCACGAGTACGATACTACATGCTACTCGTGCTACCAGTGCTTTGTGGGTAGCTTGACTTTGGTGCCTTTTGCTACTTGTTGATGTCTTCTTTGGTAAGCATGTTTTCCAAGGAGTTTTGCCTTCTTTTCTTCATATGTTCTTCATACATTTTTCTGTTTTGGGGCGCACAATTCTTTAGTAAGGTATTAAAAAACCAAAACCAACCAAACAAAAAACAAAACCAAAAACCCCAACAAAACCCTAAACCCCATGTTGCTGAAGGAGTTACTTGAAGAATTAGTTGTAGCAATATGTGGGAAAGCCTGTTCGACCCAAGTTCAACTTCTTAAATGTACTATACATTTCGAGGCACTGAACTCGAGTGATCTCTCAACTCTTGTCCAGTGCTTTCCCTGAATACTTATCAGGACGGATTCAAGGGCAGGATTTTGGTGAGCATGCGATATTTGTACGTCTGCTTGCATAATCTTTACTCTGCATGCACTCTTTTAGCCATTTTTGGCTCAGCTGCCGTGCCTAATCTTTCTGTCGATTGCTTAATCTTGCTTTTGCTTAGTCATTGTAGGGATCCCTTACCCTTCTAGCTGTGGTATCTTGGCTCTTTAGAAAAAGAGTTGGATTGTTTTGTGGGGTTTTTTTTTTGTTTGTTTTTGTTTTTTTTTTTAAAAAAAACAAACTTTCTTAATCTATTAAAATAATGCAAGTTTTGGAGTTCTGGTACTGCTGGCAACTGGTAGTAGTAGTGTCTTCCTGATGCACAAGTCTTCGTGTATGAACAAGTTTTATTTTTGTTGGAAGAGAATTAATAGGAGGTTGACATGGTGGATTTGAAGTAAATGCTAACCTGAATTGTCTAGAATAGCAGCAATGTTTATACCATTTCTTTCATTTACTGTCTAAGCATAGCCTTTCTGTTCAGCTATACTCCAGGCAAGATGACCCTAAATAGTAGAACTTTAGCCTATTTTCATAATTTTAGATCCTGTAGTCAGAAGTATTAAAAATGGAGTTGAGGTTCTGTAGCCTTATTTCTTGTCACTGGTAAAGTGTTAGAACTTGGCTGCCTTAATTGGAGGCAGTAGTAATAAAGTGTTTTCAACTTGCTTATCTAATCATTCCTGGTGTTTATGTAGTAGTTCCCTACTGAAAAGTTGAGTGGTGAATTTTTATGGCATGTTACTTATCTGTTACATAAATGAGTAACTTGAAGCTGCGTAAATTCGCTGAACTAGAAGATGTGATACATCTTGCAGTACATACAGAGGTATATGATGGATGGAAATGTGGAACTGCATGCAATCCTGAAAGTGCATCCTGGGGAAGAATCAAAGTCAGTGGAGAACAGGGATTTAGGTTAAGGGAATGGTGACGGCTTGAGCTGTCGGCGGACACAGGGAGACAACTTCTCTGCCATCTCAAGGGTTTTATCAGCAATGTGGTTTTCAGATTCCATAGTCTGCTAAAACCAAATTGCTACTTTAGTGTCTTGTATAAGCTTTCAGTTGTGTTTAAGCAGTTCAAAAGTCGCTGGATTACTAAATAATCGTACAGTAATGTATGTTGGAAAGGACCCTTGAAGATTACCCGGTCCAACTGCCAGCTCAGACTAGGATTAACTTGAAGGTGAGGTTCCTTAGCACCTTGGCTAGGCAACCTCAAGGGATGGAGATTCTGTGGGCTCCCTTGCCAACTTCCTTCAGTGCTTGACTGCTGCTCTTGTCAATAGCTTTTTTTGTTATATCTACCTGGAATGTTCTTGCTGCAACTTACACCTTTTGGCTTTTATCTTTTTGTGGTATAAAGGGTTGTTTGAATAAAAATACACATTTCCTGCAGAAGTGAGAACACAGCATGTAACTTTAGATAATAGTTGGGCTATTAAGAGACTGACTGTTTGCCCTAATGTTTTAAATGTTAGTTATTAGGGGTAATGCCTCTTACTGCTCTGTCACTGATAGAGACTTCGCTTCCTTGGTTTTGGCTTCAGAGAATACATAAAGCTTTTTAGTTATTCTGAGAAGCTTATGTTTGCTCTGAGAAGTCTAGCAGCTGATTTTGCAAGGACAATTTATTTTATTTTATTTTTAGAAATGTAGAAATGAAGAATTTCCATTTTTAGAATGTGGAGTGGTTTTCGGTAGCAAATTCAAACTTATTCAAAATTGCAGCACCCAGGTGGTGAAGAGGTCCTAAGGGAGCAAGCTGGGGGAGATGCTACTGAGAACTTCGAAGATGTTGGCCATTCCACAGATGCAAGGACACTGTCAGAAACATTTATTGTTGGGGAACTTCATCCGGTGAGTATGTGAGAATACCAATATTTGCTGTTTACTGTAGTGGTTTTGCATCTAGTTATTTCTCTGGTAATTTACTTCAAAATAAAGGAGAGCTGCTGGTTCCGTTGGATGCCATCCCTGCAGCTGTTGGTGGATGGACCTGAACTGGACATAGGTTCCCCTAATGTGAAGGGATTTGATTAGTGTAGCATAAGGATGGTCGCATCTGAATGTTAGCTGCTTTGAAATATTTTACAGCTTAGTTCTTGAATAAACTGAATATGGAATCATGCCATTTCTGGTGTATCCTGTGAGCTTTATAGTGGGACTCTATAACCCCTGAAGATGCTAGGTCAGAATGTCTAGACCTTTGCTTATGTCAATACGTAGAGTGGTTACTGACAGCCTCTTTCACCATGGTAAGTAGATATGCCAGACTTCCATCTGGATCTGAAAGTACAGTTCAGGCTTTTCACATGTATGTTTAGAAAATGGCTGCTCTAAGCTTCTTGTAGTTTGATGCTCTGTCTTTCCCCTCTCTGGGTCCCCCCATTTTGTGCTGTATCTGTGTCCCCTACTTGTAGCTGTCAGCATTGTTTGTGATCAGTTCCACTGGATCATCTGTCACTTCCTTTTTTCTATACTGGCCTTGCCATTTCCTGGACTTCTAACAAGCACCTTTCTGTGGCCGCAACCTTTGTAGGATTTACTTCTAGCTACAGAGCTGCTGCTGCCTTGGCTTCCCTCAGATAGGCCTTATTTAAGCTCTCCTGCATCTGAGTGCTTGAAAACCACTTGTTAGAGACTTGGGCTGCTAGTGTGCCCATCTGCTCTGCTGCCCATCTCCACCTCTTCTCTTTTTCTCTTCTGTCTGTTTTGTGTGTGTTTTTGTCTTGCATTTGGGGTAAATATCACTGTCTTGAGTAGCATATTTCAAAGTAAGATTCCTTATCTTGTATTTGTCTTGGGTCCTCTCTTGATAAATACTAATATTGTAGCTTCTCCTGACACGAAATAATTCAGCTCTGATGCACGTTTGTAAGCTTGCAGGGCTGTCATCTATTTCAGATGGCAGTTAATGCCAGTAAACTTGTTCTTAACCTGTCTGCTAGTCCAGTTCTTCTGTGTTTGACAAGTGCCTGTTTTCATGTGACATGAAACAAACAGCTTGATAGTTTCATGTACAAGTACAGCACTGTCAAAATTATATACGTTGGGCTTTTTTGTGTTGAATGTGACTATTTCAATTATGACTTCCTGACTTTATGAAAGATCCACAGAATTTGGAACCTTTGTACTGGACGTTGGAACAAAACTAGTTAGATGACTTTGCGTGACAGTATGAGTAGACTAGGTAGAAGGAAACTAATACGATTGTAATCAGTGTATAAGCTAAGGATATATGTACTGTTTAGAGACAAAGGAAATGCAAAATCATGGGGACAAGAAATAATGAAATATGTTGGAGACTGGAGTTTCACTTCTTTATTGTACACTGAGAAGTATTATTTAAGGAAGTGATCTTGTTTATGGTAGCTCAAAATCATACAGTGGCATCTACTCTTTTGCAAGTCTGTTTCCTAGGTAAAAATAGGTACACATTATCAGAATAGAATTGCAAACTTAATTTAGTGATAAATGTTATTTGAATGCTTTGAGTTACTCTCTAAATATGGGGTGTTTTTTTTTTGCTTGTTTTCTTGCAGGATGATAGAGGGAAGCTTCAGAAACCAACAGTAAGTGTGTTTCTTGAAATGCCATTGGGCATTGGGGATAGTGTGTCTCTCTAAATGGTATACCTCCAGAGGCAAAAATAATTCAGCTCGATTTAAAGTGTAGTGTTTCAGGTCATAAATCTGTTAAACCTGTTGATCTGGCTTCAACTTACTTTTCCTGTTAGCTGTTCTTTTCTTTAATTGGTAACCAGGAGGTTACTAAGTGTGATGGCGTTACACTACAGCAAAAAGGTGAGTCTAGAATCAGTCAGTGGCTTTCTAGTATTCAGTTTAAGAAAAAAATCAGTTTGTAGACAGAATGGATTAAACTAAGAAGTGTTTGTGGGGAAAAATGTTATGCTTAATACATGGATACCACTAGCAGTTGGAGAATGTAGGGGCATTTGATTGCTGTATTACAGATGAGTTAATTTGCAATTGTGAACCCTTTTCAAGGGTGAAAACACTGTTTGCTTCTTGACTGTTTTAGCAGATTTTGCCAAGTGTCCTGTCAATGCAGTATTTCACTTATTTTCTATTTTTTTCTATCTTTAATAGAGTAAAGTTGTGTTGGCACTCAACTATCAAACTTACAAAATTTAGATGTCCCTTAAAGGAGCAAGTGTATTGGGGATTAATTTGTACAGTTGCTGCTGCTGTGTGTATAGAGGATGTTCACTCAGGGCTGGCTCAACAGTACAGCAGTGCACTGAGGAAGCAGTTAAAGATCATTTTTAAATGAAGTGTAGTAGGAATAGGATCTTAGTCTTGCTGTTTGAGAGGTTACTTTTAGGAAACGACTTTTGGAAGATCTTCCAATAATATGAGTAAGTTAAAGGAGAGAAAGTTAAAAAAACTATATACACTGAAAGGTTTGCTATAGCAGTTATTAATTTTATTCTTAATTAAGAACTGGAACTAGTATACTAATGAAAACAAGAAATGGAGTGGTGACTGGAATTCAGAGTTTCTTCCCACCAAGAACAACAACTGCATTCCGATTTCTTTTGAAATTCAGGGCAATTTACACTTAAACTGTAGGAGCAGCAACAATAAACGCAACTGAGAAGCAGACTGCCCGGTGCAAGCTGCAGTATACTATCTCTTGATTAAGCTCACAGGAACTTACTCAACTGAAGTACTTAAAATATTAGCTTAGCCAAAGTGTTGCAAACTGGGCGTTAAGATGTATCCAAACGACTTTTTACTATCCTCCTGTTTGGCTTAGTCCCTTGTTTTAGAGCAGGTCATAGTTATCTACGCTACATGTGTGTTTTCCATCATTACAGAAGGAAGCTGGAGCGCTTTCCTCCAGCAGGACGCATGGGCGTAGCTGATAAGGCAGTTCCGCTGCGCGCGGGGCCCCGGGTGCGCAGTGTGACAGGTTATGCCCCGTGCCCTGGCCCTCCAGGACCCGTCAGAAGGTCCTGTGCTTTCAAAGGGCCTGCTCATCCTTGCACCGTATTTAAAGTACCCTTGGTGTACGTGCCCAGTGTCATACTGTTTAAAAACAATATGAGCTGGGCTGTATTCTTACTGTCTTGGTGTGGGGAGAACCGTCCTCCAGCACTGGATGCGGCAAGTGTGTCGTAGCAGGCGTTAGCCTTGATAATGTGGGCACAAGCTGCTCCGCACTGTTTGGCATTGGGATTAGTTTTTCACAGAAGCGTTGACAAAACCAATATAGATGTAATCATCTGAGTCTTATTCTTTTATGCATGGTATTTGTCATGTGTAAGCCTCTGATGATTAGGGGGTTTGAAAAAGTAGCCTGTCTGAACCTATGTGAGGACGTTGGGAATCTTTTGCTATTTAAATGAATTGCAAATATTCTGATATTGAAGCAATTAATTTTTCAGTGATGGATCTTGTACCACTAAATTTAAGTACAGTTTTAATGCTTGGATCTTCTAAATGCACTTAAGGCCATGTGCAATTACTAGTATTCAAATTAATAAGTCTTCATATAAATTGTGCATGTGTACCCAACTGGGGTTTGATCTTGTAGTGCTGCTTTTTCTATGGAAACTCAACAAGAAGTCCAAATCAGTATCAGAAACAACTATAACAATTTGACTGATTCTTATACCATCTGAAACTAAAAAACTGAGTTTAATAAGCCTTGTGGATGTAAATTGGTAACTTTCTTCATGTAGGTTCCATGTAAAAAATATCTGTGTATTAATTCAGAGTCTTTTCAATTAGATTTGAGGTAAGTAAGGGTTCTTTGCCTTTTAGGCAACTAAAACTTTTCAAAGTTTCTCAAACCTGAGGTTGAAGTTAGCTTCATGGAAACTTGCAGGAAAATTCCTTGTGATGATACTTTTTTTTTTTTTAGTAACTTCTGATGCAGTGTTGACTACAGAAACTGCTGCTAGCTAGCTTCTAACACAACAGTCTGTTGTAGTAGATATGCTTTCCAAATGCAATGCACTAAGTTGTTTTTAAATTAGTCCCACTTAATGAGTTTTTAGAAATTGAGGGGATGGTTAAGATTCAGAGGGATGTCTGCCTGACATAAATATCTTTTTATGCTTTGCTTTCCAGGAAACTCTTATTACCACTACTCAGTCTAATTCCAGGTATAGTATGACACCTGTTGTCAAACTTAAAATTCCTCATGACTATGTTTCTGAAGCCTAAAAAGCTGCATAGCTTCTATCTGCTGGAAGCTTAGATGTCAGAGGGTGGTGTGTGAAAATTTCTGTTCTACGTGAAGTCCAAGTTGGCATCTGTCTACCACTTTACAAGCATGTTAGCTTACTGTCTAGATTTTTTTCTCTCTTTGGTATGTGTCAGTCTCTACTGAATGTTTTACGTTGCACAACAATAGCCTTCCTTTTTGGAGGCTGTCCAGTCAATAGAAGACACTTGGTGCCATTGCTGACTTTTTTTACTGACATGGATGCCTCACTTTTAAAATTTGCTACAACTGTTGCATCTAAGGGAAATGAGAGGATTGTGTCTATAAGAAGGAAAATCTGTCAGAATTGGGAGGGGGGGAAAAAGCCACCTTGGGACAGTACTGAATAAAACTTCTTAGTTACGTGCTGCTGACAGTTGCCTGTTGCTGAAACCTCAGAGGATGATTCCATGCTCCTCTGAGTGGGGAGCCTGGGTGGTTGAAAGTGTTGTGTGATGCTGCTGCTGAAATGGCTTTTGAATTAATGGTGTGCGGGGCAGCATGCCGTGACTTTAACTGTGTCTGGAGTCCTACTCTTTTCTATTAAGCAAACTTCTTGTAAGCTCTAGTACAAAGCCCCAACAGTATGAGCTTTTTTACTTGGCTAGAGTATTACTGGCCAGCCCAGGTTGCCCTAAGTGTTGCCCTAATGTTGAAGCATTTGTTGGGGCGGGGAGGAAGAACTTCTTTAAGCAATTATTTTTTTGTTGTTTTTTTGAACTTGTTGATCGTCACTTCCTAAACTGCTGTTTCAAAAACTTCCTTCTAGTTCGTGGTCCAACTGGGTGATCCCAGCAATAGCGGCAATTATCGTGGCCCTGATGTATCGTTCCTACATGTCAGAGTAAGCGCCTTACTGAGAACTAATTCAAGAAGAGACTGATCTGGAAGAGAATATAAGCAATCCTAACCCAATATCTTTCCAGACAAGAAAGAAAAATTAAACTTTTTCAGAAAACTGAACAATTCTTTTCTGCTGTGCACTTTTCTTAATGTTGCCTTCTTATTTGCTGTTCTGAAGCGATAAAAAGGCACCATTTCTCTTTTTGTATAACAATTTTATTCTCTAATGAATTATTTGATAACTGTATTGGTTTATGTGTTAGAACATTGTTTTGTATGTAACACTGATTCTGATTATTTCTCTTAAATCTGTAATGGGATCCGTAGGACTCTTTACATATAAATTTTACAGCTTTAAATGACTACCAAAACTGTGGACATGTATTTGTCCATGTACACAACTTCACGTAACTTAAAAAATCATGTTGTCTTCTTAAATGTAGTGTGTTTGAATGAAATGCTAATTAAAAGTATTGGAAAAAGCTGAGTGGAATAGTGGGTATAGGTGCCTGTAAGCAGTTGGGCCTTACCAATCAGGCTGTGATGAGCTGACTTTTTTCCTTTCCTCTTGACATCTGCTGTTACAGTGGTTGTAGATACCGTTACTAGCAAACTGTTCTGTTTGGCTCCCATTGAAAATACAAAACCCAATGTTTGGCCCAATTATGTCTGTCTCAGTTTTGTGAAAAGAGCACATTTTTCTGTGGTTTTTTTGAGGAAAAAAACTTATGTAAATTCCACTACAGGTAGTATAAGTGCTACTAAATAATACTGTTCCTGCCAAGCACTCAGGTGACTCTAGAATTTGTTCTGGAACTTTTAGACTTTTCTAAAATCTTCAGTTTTGTCATGTACATTGTAAGGGGAAAAACTGATACATGGAATCTGTTTCTGACTGTTCAGTGATGTGCTCCTTGGTGCTTTACTATGAAGAGATGGCTATTTTCACTGCTAAATACAAGGTAACTGAAAGTTTGCATTTTGTGGTGACCATTTTTAGTCATATGTAAATGATCATGAATAAAACTTTAATTGCTTACTCTTGCTGGCTCAAATACATTCATTTCAAACTTTTTTTAAGGCCTTGGAAGGGATGCTCTTGCGTAGGGGGACGCTTCTCGGAAGTACCTGTTTGACGGTGCATCCTGAAAGTCAAGATGTGTCTCTTATGTAGGGGACCCACATGTGAAAAGTGGGAAGTGTACTGTAGAACAGTTAGCCTAGACCAATATTTTCATCAGCATGACCTCAACACCAACTAGTGCCTTAGCAGTGGCTTGGCCTTGCAAGCTCTCCCTCCCTGACATTCATCAGGACTTGAAACGCGATTCCAAGGGCTGTCTCCCAGCAGCACCAGGGAAGATGCATGCAGTTTAGGCCCTGTGTCCAGTCAAATCAAATTGAAAGATAGTACTCTGTAAACATGAGGGCTTTTTAAAAAAAAAAAAAAAAATGGGGGAGAGGAAATGATGTGACTTCAGGAGATTGTCATGTACGTATGTAGGAATAGAATCATTAAGATTGGAAAAGACCTCTAAGATCATCAAGTCCAACGGTCAAACCAACACCACCATGCCTGCTAAACCATATCCTGAAGTGCCCCATCTGCATGTTTTTTCAACACCTCCAGGGCTGGTGACTCAACCACCTCCATGGGCAGCCTGTTCTAATGTCTGACCACTCTTTTAGTAAAGAAATTTTTCCTAATATCCAATCTAAATCTCCCCTGATGCAACTTGAGGCCATTTCCTCTTGTCCTATCGCTAGTTACCTGGGAGAAGAGACCAACACCTGCCTCACTACAACCTCCTTTCAGGTAGTTGTAGAGAGCAATAAGGTCTCCCCTTAGCCTCCTCCAGACTAAACAGCCCCAGTTCCCTCAGCTGCTCCTCATAAGACTTGTTCTCCAGACCCCTCACCAGCCTCGTTGCTCTTCCCTGGGCATGCTCCAGCACCTCAATGTCCTCAATGTAGGGGCCCAAAACTGAACACGGTACTCGAGTGCAGCCTCATCAGTGCCGAGTACAGGGGCACGATCACCTCCCTGCTCCTGCTGGCCACACTATTCCTGACACAAGCCAGGATGCCTTTGGCCTTCTTGGCCACCTGGACACACTGCTGGCTCATGTTCAGCTGGCTGTCGACCAACACCCCCAGGTCCTTTTCTGCCAGGCACTCTTCTCCAAGCCTGTAGTGTTGCATGGGGTTGTTGTGACCCAAGTGCAGGACCTGGCATTTGGCCTTGTTGAACCTCATACAGCTGGTCTTAGCCCATTGATCCAGTCTGTCCAGATGCCTCCAGCAGATTGACACTCCCACCCAACTTGGTGTCATCTGCAAACGTCCTGAGGGAGCACTCAATCCCCTCATCCAGATCATTGATAAAGATGTTGAACAAGACCGGACCCAAAACTGAGCCCTGGGGAACACCACTTGTGACCAGCCGCCAACTGGATTTAACTCCATTCACCACCACTCTCTGGACTCAGCCAGTCAGCCAGTTCTTTATCCAGTGAAGAGTACACCCATCCGAACCATGCACAGCTAGTGTCTGCAGGAGGATGCTGTGGGGAACAGTGTCAAAGGCCTTACTAAAGTCCAGGTAGACAACATCCACAGCCTTTCCCTCATCCACTAGGCGGGTCACCTGGTCATAGAAGGAGATCAGGGTGGTCAAGCAGGACCTGCCTTTCATGAACCATGCTGGTTGGGCCTGATCCTCTGGTTGTCCTTCACATGCCCAGTGAGTGCACTCAAGATCAACTGGTCCATAATCTTGTCCGGCACCGAGGTCAGGCTGACAGGCCTGTAGTTCCCGGAATCCTCCTTCTGGCCTTTCTTGTAGATGCGTATTACATTGACGATCATCCAGTCACCTGGGACCTCCCCTGGTAGCCAGGACTGCTGATAGATGATGGAGAGTGGCTTGGCCAGCTCCTCCACCAGTTCCCTCAGTACTCTTGGATGGATCTCATCTGGCCCCGTAGGCTTGTAAGTGTTCAGGTGGCACAGCAGGTTGCTAACTGCTTCCTCCTGGATTATGGGAGGTTTGTTCCACTCTCCATCCCTGTATTCCAGCTCTCGGGGCTGAATACCCTGGGAATAACTGGTCCAACTATTAAAGACTGAGGCAAAGAAGGCATTAGGTACCTCAGCCTTTTTCTCATCCTTGTTGGCAATATTCCCCCTTTCATCCAATAAGGGATGGAAATTCTCCTAGGCCCTCTTTTTGTCGTTAATGTATTTGTAAAAACATTTTTGGTTGCCCCTTACAACAGTGGCCAGCCTGAGTTCTAGCTGGGCTTTTGCCTTTCCGATTTCCTCTCTGCACAACCTAATGAGATCTCCGTAATCCTCTTGAGTCACCTGCCCTTTATTCCAAAAGTGGTAGACCCTCCTTTTTTCTCTGAGTCCCAGCAAGAGCTCCCTGTTCAGCCAGGCTGGTCATCTTCCCTGCCGGTTTGTCTTGTGGCACATGGGGACAGCCTGCTCCTGTGCCTTTAAGACTTGCTCCTTGAAGAATATGTCAATACAGGAATCATTTAAGAATTCCTTACGAGGGATTGCTTTTGTTGGAATTCCTTTACTGTTACAGCAAATATCTCATATAGCTTCAACTGTGAAAGTGCTTAGTATCTCTTACATTTGTCTTCATGTGCTCTGTCAGACTTGGTTTACAGATGGACACGTGCACTTACAGTAGATGCCATCATCTTTACCTTGGAAATTTTAACCTGCACTGTAAATGGCAGTGTTTGGGATTGTGTCTAGCACTAGCTTATTTTGTCCTGTTCTTGCCCTAGCTTTTCCTCTGAATGTGGTGAAGCTGAGTTAAAAATTCAGGCTTTATTGAATTCTTACAGATAACCTCTGAGAAGGCTGTATTAACTCATAGATATGATATAACTCATTTGGGCTCATAAATCAAATTTCAGTACTGAATCTTCTGTTTGTTTTTAAAATAACATTTAAATTCACACAACTTGGTGAGGCAAAACCCCTCAACTTTAGAAAGCTTAACTGTTTTAGTATGGTATAACTCTGTTTGGGTCCTAAATACTGGTTGTTCACTGGGGACTGGAGCGCGTTATGCAGTCCCCTGGAGTAGCTATGCTAGCTCCGTTCCATCTAAAATCAGTCCAGCTGGCACGTGCAGGGAATTTCCTCAATGTGAACCAAAACCACAGTGAGTGGAGACGAGTAGGCAGTGCTTCAAAAATGGAAACAAGTTAAAACGCTAATACAGATGGCACACGGCTTGTTTGCTGTAGCTGCTCTGTTCATGTTCGCTTCCACCAGCGCTGGTGGGAGTTGTTCCTCAGAGGTGAACATGACTGTTTCAGGTTTTTAAATGTAAACAGATACATTTGTAAACTCAAAAAATAATCAGACTTAGAATTTTCCTTTTTAATACTGTAAGGTTAGAGCTGCTTTCCATAGGGTGTTGTACAGGAGTTTTTATTTGACTTTAGCTTTTGATTATGAATATGAGAGGAAGAGAAAAGGTATATGGGTGTGGAGAGGAACGAATGACTATGCTATTGAAAAACTAGTCAAGTGAATTGAGGGTAGTCAATATTTTTACAGTATGACAGCAAAAAGAAAAGAATGGACAGAGTCTGCTTTCTTCTCAGAACAAAATCCTTTGTCCCCAGATACGATCTGAAGGCATTTGCTCTATTTGTCTGGCAATTTGCTTTAATACTAGTTTTTGTTTGGAGAAGCTGGTTTTGGTGGTCAATGCTTTAGATCAGATGTTTTTTTATGCTGTTTACATGTACACCCTCACAATATTTGTACCGCCTTTATATCCTGAAACAAATTATTTGAGCATTGCATTTTTGGCTTTCCTTTGCCTATCCTCTGTTGTTCACAAGAACGCAATAATGGTAAGAGAGCTCCCTTAAATGGAGATGGCCTTGGCTTCCACTTGATGCCTATGGAGTAAAGCCAGCACAGCTTGTTCACTTGCTCCCTCGGCTACGATGAGAAAAGAATAGCATGCTGGCCCTTTCTCTGGCTCACTTGCTTCGGCACACTGGTCCAGTGCGTTTCTATAGTGCCGAATGCTGTGCTGCAGTCAGGATTTTGCAGAATCCTGGAGGGGAACTGGCCAGGGGGTAAACAGCTAGGCAAATGGAAGCTGATCACAAATTTTCTTAGAATGAAAAAAATGGGAGGGTGATTGATACAGTTTTTATTTTCTGGATGTTTGACTACTGAGGGTAAATGAATGCTTATAAATTCTTGGCCATTTTGAGCAAAACTGTTACTGTATTTTCTGCAAGGTTGGTAATGAATATTATTAACTGAAACTCAGGGAGAATGAATGAGCTACATCAAAGTATCACACAAAACATGTAGAACATCAATAGTATTACAGTGTTTTCTCCTGAATATAGAAAAGGATTTCAGAAACAGCATAGAAGCAACAAAGGAGGGGAGGAAGCTCATACTCCCTTATGCTTAGCTCTAACACCTGGCTAGATCTGAGGTAAAGCTAGTAACTAGTAGTACATATATTTGTTTTTTACTTTCCTTTCATACTATATTACATTTGTTCTTACGATCAATTCATTATGTGTTGAAATATTTTACGGTTGGACTTGATTATCTTAGAGGTCTTTTCCAGGCTATGATTCTATGATACTATTTTGAGTTTTGAATGACCTGGCTTAGAAGTATGTGGGTAGACAAGCATATAAATTCATGAGAAGTATTGGAACATTGGATCTTGGCAGATGATTAAAGCTGGATTTTCTGTTCTTTCTGAAAACTTGAAAGACTTGTTCTTAATCTTCTTACATGTAAGAGTGTGCATAAAACAATCCTTGACATTTTCTTTGCCAGCTTTATAAAATTGGGGACATACAGTGCAACTACTGGTGTGTATTGCTGGCTGCTAAAACATAGCTTAGAATGGACTCGATTGCACTGCAGAGTCTCATGTATAAGGAACAGATTATGACTTTTATCCTGTGCAGCATAATTTTTGTGCCTCTGCCTTACAGTTTACTGCACTTAGGCAGACAGCGTACTGCAAAGAACTGTCAGTTCTGTTCACTGAGAGAAAAGCAGCACTGTAAGGCAAGAAGAGTTATACACGGGAAAACCTTAGGGAAGGGTTTTTGGTATCTCCGGGAAGAACCCCGCAGAACTTACACAGACGCCCAGAGTCCAGGAATAGTATCCAGCAGCACAGTTACCGCAGAAATCTCTCCTTTTTCCATAAACCCCAGTCTACGGGTAAAGCTGATTGACTGATCCTATTGCAGGGTGAGAGCACTCCACGGTGTCTCTGGAGTTCCCCATACTTAGGTCCTGGTTAAATGCAGCCTTGTATTGTTGGAAATTACATGGTTTTTACCTGTCAGCTGTGGGAAAACGTCTCTTTAAATAGAACGCATTCTGGAAGCTGCTTCAAGGTCTAGGAGGGGATGGTTATGGAAAAGAAGGTGAGCCAAGCACAGGGAGTGCTTTCCCAAATGACTTCTTGAGAAGAAGGATCATTCACCCATCAGATTCAGTTGTCACAGATTGCTGAAGCCACTTAATGCTTTTAGTGTCACTCATCTAGTCTTAACATGGCTTGCAGGGATATCTTTAAGAGCATGATGTGTAGGTTATCTGTGTAGGTGGTGAGGATGGACATCAAAGAAGAGCTTAGCCTGCTGCTTAGAAGCCGCAGGGTGGTGGGCTGGTAACAAGCAAATATGGCCTTTCATTTGCAAACTGGATGGATTCCCAACCTGTATATACTTGGATCCATTTTCAGAGTAGCATTGCAATGGGTAACGTTCTCTGCATCAGCCTAAAGAGGACAAGCAGCATGCGAATAATAAAGGGAAGCTGGTATTTGAGCAGTCACAGCTTCCAGGATTAGAATAAGAAAACCTTGTTTTATTTTTAGGCGATTCTGTAGAACTGCTTTTTGACTTCACTGAAGTAACAAATACACTTGAGCAATACAGGTTATTATAGACTTTGTTGTCACGGTGAGAAGATCTTCAGACCTGAGGATGTGGGTGAACAAGTTACTAGAATACAAGCTAGGGTGTGTAGATTTAAAGCTAGCTACTCCCTGGCAGCTCCTGGTGGTGGGCTGCTCTTAGTCTTGGTTGCGTGCGAGACAAGTTGTTGCACCTTTGCTGAAGGATATATGATCCCATGTTCGAGAAGCTCAGCATCTAGTAGGTGTGTAATCCTGGCCAAACAAGACCTTCGTGCCTCAAGGTCCCACAAGAGTCTTGATCCAGGATGGCGTCTCAGATCACATGTAACACACATCCACAGGATCAGACTCTTCACAACAAATTATGCTTCCCCATATAGTGAGCTGGTGTCCACAAACAAGTGTCAGCAGGTGAGAAAGAGCGGGGAGAGTGGCTGGAGAAAACAGAAACAGCCTGTGAAGCAAAGGCTGTCACCCAGGATTTTCTTTCTAAGCTCTGTGCCCTAACTGCTAAGCTGCAGAGAGTCCTGCTCTCTTCTCTCTGAATCCGGCATTGTTTTTCGTTCTCTCGCTGGAATGGATGAACTGCTCGAATATCTACCCTGGTTCTTGGACAAAGTTGTACAGCCCAGGTGAACTCTGGCCTAGTTCAGAGTGAGCTTGGATGTGTCTGCGTCATTCCCGTAGGCGCGACCTCGCTGGCTCCCGCTGGGCCTCGCCGCTGGCTGCCGCCGAGCAGATGAGCACAGCTCCGGGCTCGCCTTCCGCCTGGGAGCCTGCCCGTCTGCTCGCGAGGCTGGGCCAGGTCATTGCGAATCCCTTAGAAATGGATGGGCTCCTTACTTCCAACTGCTAATTTGAATTTAAAAAAAAAAAGCCCAGGGTTAGCATTAATGACGAATCACCAAACTGCATTCTTCCTGTACTTTAAATATCCACATATTTTAAACCCATTGATGCAAGGACTTCACTCTCTTGTGTAAAACACCTCGTGCAAACAGGCCCTGCTCTCATTCGGAAGGCTCAGTGGTTCTAATAACAGTGGTGATAAGAGTATCGGTAACGGGGCTTGCAGGCAAGCGGATGAGTCTAAATTCCCTTATAAATACAAATTTCTACATGTCAGCGCCAGATTTTTTTTTTTTTAATTTTGTAAACTACGAAAACAATTAAACATCTGGAATATGGAGTGAATTAAGGCTACAGACTTTGTCTTGAAACTGAGCACAAAATGAGACCCCACGTGTGAACGCTGCGCTGAACTGCGGTTTTGTGCGGTGCTGTGGAGTGTTAAAGTAAGCAAGGGGAGCACGTATGTCGCTCAGCATGCTGTTTCTTCTGGCAGGCTGCACTCTGCTCATTCTAGCTTTTGGTAAACCTTCCCTTAATAATCTCATTTTGAATCCACTCATACAATGCTATTGGAAGAAGGCTAAGTTTGCCTTAATATTTGTTTTATTAAGACAATATAAAAAGGACTTCTATTTTTTTAGAGCATCATAGAAGCGTTATGAGTTCTAGGATTCATGGATCGTATCCTGGCTGCAAAGTTACCTTTGGAGATCGGTGACAGGAACATCATGAAGAAAACAGGATTTCCACAGAAATTAGATTGCTCCATCACAAAAAACCCTTCCTTTTATAATTTAAAATTTTAAATAAATGTTAAACTGAGGCAACAGTGTCCCTTTTAGAGGTATCAACCCAGTCTGTGCAACACTGTGCTGTCAAAATATTCTGGAGTAAGGATAGCCTTCTTCCAGAAACATGTTTTCTTAGGCATATGTATTTTTTAGCATCTTGTTGCATAAATCAGCTATGTTAGACCACAAATCCATTCAAGCAGCTGCTCAGCATAAGACAAATGTTGTCTCCTATGAGTATAACAAAATAGGTGTTATCTTTATCAATGTGTTGCATTATAAAAAATATAAACAGAAAGTAGTATCAAAACAAGATGTAGTGACTTTTGTTTAAGTGGGTAGGACATCAGTGAAAGATATACTGTACACCCTTGGTTATCCTTCTCCTCCCAATCTCTCAGTTTCATGAAATAGTTTGAGTCTTATTATTACAATTTAATGAGCCCCAGCCAGAGCGCAGGCATTTCATATCTCTGCCCTAGTAACAGACATTTCATAGGGTGCATTCAATGACTTCACATGGTCAGAACTTGATTTGATTTCCACTCCAAAAGACAAATGAGAGGTTCACCAACACTTTACATTACTTTTTTTTTTAACTGTAGTACTCCAAACACTGAAGCTTGCATCCAAAAGTCCCTCCAGTTTCTAATGACCTTGTGAGTTACCACGCCACCAAGCCATTCAGAGACTAGAAGTATCATAATAAAATAGAAATAGTGTACGAGACTCATCAGGGCTCTTTAAGTTGTTGGCAATAGAAAAGAATAAGGCAGCTAAGTGCAAGTTAAACAAGTTTTAATGGGTAAAATAAAAGTATGGTTTGCTCCAGGTAGCGGGCATCAAAGACAAAGCACGCAGATTTGAGAACTCTGAGAAATTCTTCTCAATATGTAAGAGTTGCTTTTCTTATGCCACCTTCTGTGTGTCCTGCAACACTGCACTGGTGCCAGTTTTCAAATGCAGAGCATTTCTAGAGTTTCTATTAATATTAAATTTAAAAAAATGTTTACAATTTTATAATTTATTTTAATTAATTAAATATTATTAAATATTTAATGTTTAATTTATATCCTTATTATTATTTGTAAATTTCTTTATTGTTTAGTATTTATTAGAAGCACTTCAGCAAAGTAAACAGATTTACTGAGCTAAGGTAAATCTTAAGGTTGCTTGATGCCAAAAACTAGTTGGGTTATTGTTCTGTAGATACATGTTAATAACTAAAAAAGGGAAAGCTCTCATTAGAAAAAAAAAGGAATTCTCAGACTCATCTGCTCACCCATGTGAACTGAGCATCAAAAAATCCACATCTTTTTGAAAACTTCTGCTCAAATTTTTACCCAAGAACGAATAGCTCTCTTCCACCTTCTCTTCTGAGTCCTTAATGCCGCCTTCTGTGGGGCAAAATCTGTGTCTGGATTTTGTAGCCGTGCCAAAAGACAGCTGAGACACAGGTCTCAGCCCAAACATGGAGCTGCTCTGTTGCCAGAGAACGCGACCAGTGAGGGACAAAAGGTTTTCTAAGAGGCTGAGGTGATCTGTTAATTTTTTTCCTTGTTGAGATAAAATTACAGAAATATGTACTGTATGGGGTTACCTGGCTTTTGTAAGAGCTGCTGCTGTTTTCTCCCGTCAAAGCTTTTCCCACAGGCAGGGGCAGCTGGGGGATCGGTATAAACATCCTGCTTGGTCCCACTCCCCCAGGCTTACTGTGCATTTCACTGAAAGTTAGGCTGAGGCAGAAGAAAACTCTTTTAAGTGCCTGTAAAAAAATGTTGGGCCAAATGCTGCTTGACCATAAGTTCAGGCTAACTCTGACTGACCTTGCTGAAATAGCAGGGCTCTGAGTCACGGAGGGGCTTGGTCTGTGCCCAGGGGAGTTTTTGGATGATTCCCTCATTCTTAGTGGGCTTTTTTTTTTCTTTTAAAGTATTCAAGGTTCAGAGGAGGAAGAAATGCTGCACACCCACCCCAGAAGAGAAGATTTTTGTATCCGTGCGTGTTTTCTCAATGCTTGCCAGCACAGCCTTGTTGGCTGAAGGCATTGGCTGCCTCACTCTGTGGCCGAGGGTTTGATCAGCTACAGCTGAGGGTTCTCCAAACAAATGTCCTGCTGTAGAGGAGCTGGGTCATAAAAGTGATGTTTTAGGGCTGCCTACTGTGTTTCCATAATTCTTTCTTTTCTGTTGGTATGTCCTTCTTTGCAAGACTTCTTTTGCAGGCACCTCTGAAGACTGCTGAGCTCTCAGAGCCAACGTTTCTTCAGGGGGTCATGAGAGGCCGCCCAGGAGTTTCATTTGAAGGTGTGCCAGGATCAGCTGTGTCACGCAAGTGCGTGTCAATGGAAAGAAACGCACTGACCTTAGAAGCGAGGCACCATAAAGTTGCGCTAGGAGAACAGCAAATGCTGGGATCCTTGCACTAATCTTGTTAAGCTGATTAACTGCCAAAAAAGTTTTCTGTGGCGATGAGGAATATAGTTATGTCAGGCTGGAGAGACATAATGAAGTTGACATCTTGAATGAGGGTAGTGTCTTCTGTAAAAATTGCCATTTACTAAAACATCCAAAGATGAAAGATCTACTTTTTTTCAATGTAATGGTAGGTCAAAATATTTTTTGGTAAATTCAGTAAATTATTTGTACATATGAAGTGTATAAACAGAAAAGAATATAAAGTGATTTTTTTTTTAAAGTAAGCAAGGTATTTATGTTTGGTTTTGGTTCCTTTTAAAAAAGAGGAGAAATTACGAAAAGCTTTTTCTTCCTACTCGTTCAGTAATTTTTTTAACTCAGTGTCTACGTGTAAAATAATTTTTGTATAAATAGAAGTGGGAAAGGCTTTGTTCTTGATGTTTTTTGTATCTTTTGTCACTGCAAAATGTGGATAAACCTCTTATCCTCTCTCTATTGTTGCCCTACACTAGTAATAACAATCAATCTTTACATGGTTATCCAGGCAGTATAATTTATCTTTCCTCTTCTTCCCAGTTGCCCAAGCAGACCAATAATCTTTTGTTTGCTTGAACTTTGACTGTGTCCTTCTGGACTGTGTGGAGGCAACAGTCCCGGGCCAGAGTCCAAGGCAAAAGAGTTAAATTGACCCTGTTGCTTGACAACTCCATTCAGAGGTTTGTTGCTTAATTAACTATTTCTGTTGCCTAAGAGCCACTGTCATGGTCTGGCATCCAAACTGGAAGGAAAAACGTTCAGAGTAATACATTCCCTGAGACCTAAGCCAAGTTCAGAGAGCAGGAAGGTGAGGCTGTCTTGGGGACAGTGAATGGATTTGGGCTCTCGCTTGGCAGGTTCTCTCCTTTTCCCCTCCTGTTGGTGCTGCATGACCCTTAGCTGAGGTTCAGGCCCCCAGATTCGGGCAGCAGCGGAGGTGGGAAGCTGCAGAACTGTTGGTGGTACCAGCCTGCTCCCACTCATGGGTGTATGCAAGCCCGAGCCATCACCCTTGCCCACAGCCTGGCCGCAGCTGGGATTTGGGATACACCGAGGCAACTGACAGGCTACAGAAAGTGATGGGGGGTTAAGCTGTCTGCTAATGCCTGCATGGGTCACTGAGCTCTGCCCCTGCTCAGGGTTGCTCAACAAGGATTGATGCTTTTGTTAGAGATGCCTGCAAGAATGTAGCTGCAGATGTGGAGGGATCGCATTGAATGACCTTGGTTTAGCTCAGCCACACCTGACAGACATTTTGGAGCCCAAACTCTATGCTTTCTGGAAGAGTCCTTCAAACCTGAGCTACGAACTCAACCTTAAACCAAACTCTGACTCCAGCCTTAGCCAAAGCCTAGCAATCCTTGCCACCCTTTGCCTAAATAAATCCATACTTGTACAAGCCCTGTCACATTCAAAATCTTCTTACGGGGGGAGGGTATAACTGAAGTCTTAGCAGTCTAATAAAAAAATTGTTGTTATGCAGATTGATTTTTTGTTTGTTTTTCAAAATGGGAAGAAGGAGGAAAAAAATTAGGAATATAATTATTTATGGAAAGCCTCAGCAATAATAATAGAGTCAAAACTGTGTCTAGGCTCTACCCCTTTCCCCTGCTGTCCTGCTCACCCTTCTACTGCTCCCCTGGGTCAGTGGCTGTTCCCCCTCCTGGGGGGAACAGGAGTGGCGAGGCGACGGCACCCTGAGTCCTTCACTGGGAGGAGTATGGTGGCGGTGGTTTCTTCCTCCTCCTCTAGGATCCACTCAGGGTCATTTTCATGTTTCCCAACACCTTTCACTCTTTGTTCTTTCTTCATCAGTCAGCAATTCTACATCATATCTAAATTTACTATATATGGTGCATTTTACCTATGCTAGAAACTTGTTCTTCATTCTTTTTGTTGCTCCTCAGATGGGTTTGGTTCAACTCCCAGGTCTGTACTTCTGTAGATGACCACTGGTGTGTGGGTCACAGCCCTGCAGCGCTCGGCAATACCCCACGCCCCGTGTCCATCGTCCTGTGCCTGTACTCCTCTACGCCACCCCTTGCAAGCCCATCTTCAGGGCCTCCTCTCTCACACCAGGCCTGCATTACATCATTCTGCTAAGGTCATAAATAATTCACAGTTGCATGTTACTACTACCTGTACAGAAGTTATGGTTATAGTGTACGAAGATGAGCAAAGCAAGCTAGGTGTGGCTACCTGGTCGTTAGAGAAATGGCTGTTACAGCGACAAAAGAAACCAAAAAAAAGGAAAGCTCTGGGCAGGTCTACAGAAATGCAGGCAAAACTAGCCTGATAAGCCTTTGTCCCGAGGCTCTGCAAAGTCAGAGCAAAGCCTATGCCCTGCTACCTGCAAGAGCTGTGCTGTCTTAACGAGGCTGCAGCCCGCAGTGTGTCCTGGACAACCCATTTTTTAAAGCTGGGTGTTCATGCTGTCCTGAAAAGTTGTACCAAACCTAATCCTGGTCTAGGCACCCCATCTAGCCTCAAGTGCTGAAACATTGTGGTGCCGAACTTGGAGAGTAGCCCTCAGTTCAGCCCAGCGAGCCCTTGCCAGCTCATTCACCTTCTTGTGTTGGTATTCACAGGGTCTGAAACCCCACCTTGAGCCTACAGCCCCACATGCACATGGCCTTGAAATTTGTCCTGGGCCTCCACTTTATTCTCGGTGAGCCTGTGACCCAGCACGACCACCCCCCATGGGACAGGGCGCTGGTGTGGGAGTCCTCGCAAAAAAAATGCAAGTTAAATCTTGTCCAGAGACCCGTGTAGTCTTCAGCCTTCTCAACCCCCTTGGCTTATGGCACTATATCTTCATCCCTTGCACTGTCCTTGGCAGTGGGGCAGTGGCCTCCTGCAATGGTGGGGACCCTGCCTGAAAGCCAGACCTTTACCTTGGCCTGAGGTCCATGCCTGAAGCCCCAGTGCCTTCAACCCTCCTGTGCCAGGAGCCACCAACTCATGGTGGCCTCAAAGAGAGGCAGAGAGGGCTGGAAGTGTTTGGAAAAGTTCTGGTCTTGGACAGAGGCAGCAAGATGAATTTAAGTTTGGCTGTACCAGAGGAGGCTCTTTTCTCTCTGTTTTGGCTGAAGTTCAATGTTGATCAAGTGCTGGGATATCCTTGCCATGTCAACTTTGCAAAGAAGCATGGGATCCTTTATGGGTTTGGTGGCCCAGTTTTTGCAGACACTGATTTTTAATCCTGTTGGGTGGGAGAGAAGGATTAATTAATTTCATAATGAACATATAACAATCTTGGCTATTGTTTCAGTAAATTGTATTCCTAACTTCATCCCCAGTCTCATTATTTGATCAGCCTGATTTCTAAGAGGGGATATTTTGGAGGGTGCTTATACTGTGGAATTTTTTAGAATAAATAAGACTTATTTGGTGTTAGACAGCTGGGGGGGATGGTGCAGGTAGAAATAATTTTTATGTTAGGGCTGTGGGTTGAGGTCTGAGGAAGTTTTGATTTTATTGCTGTATGTTTTAGACTCCAGGTTTTCTGAAATGAGGTTAGATAGAGTGCTTCTGACACACGGTGACTGATTTTAAAAAATGGCTATCTTGGGCTACCCTGAGTTCAGGCTAACTCGTGGGTCTGCTCCTCTGAGTCTCTTCAGGGAGGATTGCCCTTTTCTCCAGTGGAGTACATTGGTGTAAAGGGCAGCTACACCAAGCTATGGGTGTGCACTGGCATGGTCTGAGGGCATTTTTTTAAGTTTCCACCTTCAGAAGGCCCTTCATCCAGGGCTCAGGTTAGCATTTGTGCATTTGAGGCTTGCAGATCACCTTTCTTCCTAGCAATTGGTACAGTTTGATTGGGCTTTGCAGGAGTATGTTTTTTTCAGTGGTCTAAATATAGAGGTAAGTCTTGCATTCAGAAAAAACGCCCAGTTTTGTTGACCATGTCCTAGCTTGACTTTCCTCTTGAGCTGATAGAAGTTGCCTTGGAAAATTTGTAGTTAGAGTTAATTACAGGTTTCAGTTAAAGAAGTGGGGAGTTAGGGAAAAGAAATAAATATCTAAGACATAATTTTCTAATTTCGATATTGAGCTATTGTTTATTTATTTTTGAGTTGTAAGTCTGGAGTCTCAGAATATCTTGAGTGAAATGTGTTGAGGAAGATAGCTAGATCAGGTTTGCCTTTTCAAGCATGTGTAAAGGATTAGGGCTACGGTTTAGATGCATTTGGTTTGTTGGAAGTTGACATGAATACTTAACATTTTGTTTTAGAGGGAACTGCATCTTTTTGCTTTTGGGCTGCAATGGTGGAACATTTGATGGGGAAAAGGGCTGGGACAGAGAAGGAACTGATTTGGAAATCAGCACAGGTCAGTTTGGAGGGGGGGAGGGTGTAAGATGTGTGCTTGAATTCACTGAACAAGAATAAGGCCTCAGTTAGAAGAAGCCTCGAGGGATCAAGTCTGGGACCTCTTGCCATGCTCTGTCTTACAGATGGTATAAGATTATGGCTGATGCCGCAGCGGTGACTTTAGCTTTTGGAAGCTGGAGACCAAGCACAGAACAAGTGTCCTGGTGGGTCGTGGCAGCCTTCTGATGTCCAAACAGGGAAATGATGTGCAGACTTGGGGTCAGTATGGCATAGGCTGTGCAAGGACTTTGGTTAGGCTCAGAGTGAGGGCTGCCTTTGCTCAGGCAATGAGATATGAGGCCTTGTTAAAGGACGGATTTAGGATCACGCTTCTCAACCTACTGAGAGGTTGATGTGCTGTATACTCTGGCTGGAAGTGAGAACAAGAGGAGCAGATGGCAATACCAGTGTGCAAGAGGCCCAGGCTAGCAGAGAGAAGTCAGCTGGGGCTACAGCAAGTGACTTTTCTGGTTTGTGGTCATCTCCACATGATGCTGTCTCACTTGCCTGGGGCTCAGTGGAGTAACGGTGCTACATCAGCAAACAGCGATCAACCTCCTCGGACGTGCTCATTCTCTGTGGGCAGTCGGCCTGCTGTTGTGTGTGTTGTGTCGTCCACAACCCCTTAGCTGTGCAGGGCTGCCTGGGCTAGGTCTGTGCAGTGGGGTCCAGTGCCTTGATCCTGTTTTATTTGGTATTGCTGACGTACTGTTGCTGATGGTGTCAGAAGCCAGATGAAAGTATGGCCTAATGTCTAAAACTAAGGGTCCTGAAAACCATGCCTGGGTGTTGCTTAACCCTGGAGTCTCTTAGCATCCAGCGAAAAATCTTTCTGTGTGATTTAACTTTCCCCAATGACTATGGTAGCATCTGTATGTGTATCCAGAGATGTCCCAGTATCAGCAAGACTGAGCAAATTGATACCTTGATCATCTGAACCATAAAATAGATGTCCTGCTGCTTAAAGTCCCTGTGGGCTTGATCTGGAGGAATGGCTCTGGTATCCTCTGAGAACATGGACAGGCTGAGGCTCAACATGCTACACAGCTCTGTACCCAGCGTTGGCATGTTAGAACAAGCCCATCTTCGTAAGTGAGAGGTTTGCAGCAGCCATGACTGTGATGGATGAAGAATGGAGATAGGGATGGGCTCAGTAACCTTCGTCGGTGAAGAGAGACCTTCAGGAGGGTCAAGAACATCTGAAATGTCTGGCTTAAGCTACAGGAGCCCTTGTTTTTTAGTCTGGTCCTCTATTTCACCTGGGACATACCTAGCTGAAAAATTTCATGTAGCTGTTCAATGTGTTTTGTATTTAAAACACTGTCTGTGCTAGCTTTTTCGAAAACAATTCATATTTTTAAGTAACTGTATTTTCTAATGCAAAATATCAACATATTGCATAGCCTTTCAAAATAAATGTGGAACACATCAAATGCCACAACATTTTTAAACTTATCTTGAAATGAACCTATATTTTTGCCAATTGATTTTATTATTTTGCTTACTGACAACTCTGAGATGGTAAAAACAGTGTGGGGTTTTTCCCCCAGGTAATTTATTAAAAAGTCTAACTAATTACTTTACAGCTCTTTGAAAAGGCTCATCAATGATAAAGAGCAAAAGAGTTCAGTCCTGCCAGTAAAACTTTGGACTATTTGATTGCCAGAAGTCTATTAATCAGTAAAGGAAGTTTTTCAGAGTCTGTGTGCGAGAGAGAACCTGGAAGGAAACATCTTGATACCATTTTGATTTTAACCCTTAAATTGCATACCTGTATATAATGTAATTAATTTTTTCCCCTAAGGGAAAAAGTACCCATGATTTTTGTGATGTTAGGGTGAGAGTAAAACACTGGAAATCATTGAATCATAGAATGCTTTGGGTTGGAAGGGACTTTTAGAGGTCATCTAGCCCAACCCCCCTGCAGTGAGCAGGGACATCTTCAACTAGACCAGGTTGCTCAGAGTCCCCTCCAACCTGGCCTTGAATGTTTCCAGAGATGGGGCCTCCACTGCCTCTCTGGGCAGCCTGTTCCTGTGTTTCACCACCCTCATGGTAAAAAATTTCTTCCTGATATCTAGTCTAAATCTACCCTCCCTTAGTTTAAAGCCATTACCCCTTGTCCTGTCGCAACAAGCCCTGATGAAAAGATTTTCCCCATTTTTCCTATAGGCCCCAAACGGGCTAAATGGAAAAGCAAAATTAATCACAGAACAGTAGATTACAACCCAAACCCAGCTGTGAGACTAGTGAATGAGATGAAGTGTCTTTGCTTTCACATGATCCCTTATGTTAGTGTTAATTTCTTTTGAAGCTAAACTGCAAAAGGTTAAGTCCTTGAGCTGCCTGTGCTCTGGATCTAAGCCACTTGTTTATTAGGAAAAGAACATAAATCTCCATCCTTGGAGATAATCAGAACTTGACTACATGTGACCCTGAGCCATCTGATCTAATTTTAACGTTGAATCTAACTTCAAGGTTGGCCCTACTTTGAGCAAGGATCAGAGCAGATGAGATCAGGAGGATCCTTCCAAATAAGGTTTTTCTGTGAGTTTCTCTGTGTGTGTGTATATATGTGTATGCAAACAAATACTGAAAGAATGTTGCTCTTTGGCATCAGTCTAACGATATAATTTTCCCTGAAAACATCAGTATGAAATTTGTCATATGGCATTCTGACTGAATCAGTGAGTAAAGAAAATAATTGTCATTTATCTTGCTATTCTAAAGCATGTAAGTACAGAAAATCAGCTATAGGACAGCGAACCCATGTGAGTAAGGGGCTACTATTTATGGATTTCTGCAAGTTACATTTCTTTTTCCCAAGATACTTGTTTCTTGGATGAAAAATATCTAGAAACAGGCTTGAATCCCGGGTGTTTTGGCACTTCTAGCTCCAAAACAAGCAAATCTAGAAGTCAGGTCTGTCTGCACAGCCACAAGTGACCTGCAGCAGCTGGACGGAGGTGGTGGCCCAAGACAGGGTGGAGGCAGGTTGCTGGTATCTCCACCAGCCTTTCTTGATCAGCCTTTGCTGATAACCTGTTTGCAATTTCACTAGTTTTTTTGTTTTCCTCCCTCTATTCCTGCTCTCCCTCATATTCTTCTTTTCCCTGCCAGTTGCTATTATCTAGGAAGAGCACTTAGATACCATATAAGTCCTTTTTAACTGGTCAAAATATGTGTACTAAAATATGTGTTCATAGAAGAAGAAAATACTGTTAGGAGAAAAAGCCTCCTAGGACACATTATGTATTACTGTGTCTAGGTTTTTTAGCTGTTCAGTATGCAAACACAGAGCCACTTCAGTTTTTGGAACAGAATAAGAAACTTTGAACGTGAAATGGATTTTGACTGCTGTTCAAAACTGGAATTACAACAAGTATTTTTTCAGTCTGATCTCCGAGGTTTTGATGATTCTTAGGTTCAGGCATTCATCTGTGAAGCCTGAAAATCTTGTAATCTAATGCTCAGCTGCATTTAAAGAAAGTTGTGTAAGAATATGAAAATTGCTTTGCGGTGTGTTAAAGGAACAATATAATTGGGAAATTATATAGAAGGCTGATCAGAGCTTAGGATTTTGCCAGTATAAGTCAATGTAACCCTGTGTCTATCCAAAGATTTACTCCATCTTTCAGCATCTGTGCGTAGGACGCCAGAGCAGCAAAGTAGTTACTAGTGTGTGCCACTGCAGTGGAAAGAAAAACAAAACAAAACAGAGAGCATGGATGGCAAAGTGAGGACCTGTCTATTAAAAAATCACTCAGAAAGCTCTTTATTCTTTCATTCATAGCATGAAGTTCAGGGTTTAAGATATTCTGATATTCAGATGCAATATTTGAATGGTAAGGAGCATAGCAGTATTTAAAAAGGGAAATAAAAGTAGTAAAAATTGAATTGTCGTGACTATGCTTCATTAAAAATGTTTTGATTAAAAGGAGCATAATTAATACCAGCTATACATGCCACACCGACTTCTGTAGTACTTTGCCACAGAAGGTCACTGTAAAACCAGCATGAAATGGAAGTTCAATTTATTGCTTTGAAATGAAACATTTAAGCTAGAAACAGACAAACTGTCATGCAAAATGGCAGTGGCTCATGCGATCTGTTTCTGTTCTCTCATTGACTTGCTTGGACTCCCACCAAATGAGGTCAAAGATAGAACATGCTATAAAATCCCTAAGAGGCAGCACTGAGAAGCAGGTTTGCTCCCTCGTTAGCATTTCTCTCTCATTGCTTGCTTCCTCTTCGCGCTGCAGATCACCCTCAGCGGTGCGAGGGCTGGAGCAGTGCCGGGGCAGGTGCCGGCTGGGGCTTTCCCCTCGGAGAGCTGGGCCAGGCTGCGCAGGGCTGTGCGGCAGGAGCCGGGGCGAGCAGCGGCCCCAGGCAGCAGTGCGGGCAGCCAGCGGGCTCCGGGCCGGCCGGGCAAGGGCGCGGGCACCCAGCGTGTCCGTGTCCCATAGCAGACACGGAGCGGGTACAAGAATGTGTAAGGGCACATCAGGGCTATGAGGCAGACTGCAACAAATTTGCCTTCGCAGCACCCCGGCTCTCTGCTTGCCCCTTTTATGCTTTTCGTTTATGACCGTTCATCTCCATATTGGCTTCTTGCTCCCGGGCCTTTAGAACTGGACAGCACAAGAAGGACATGGGGCTGTTGGACTGAGTCCAGAGGAGGGCCACAGAAATGATCCGAAGGCTGGAGCACCTCTCCTACGAGGAAAGGCTGAGAGAGTTGGGGCTGTTCAGCCTGGAGAAGAGAAGGCTGCGGGGAGACCTTAGGGCAGCCTTTCAGTACCTGAAGGAGGCCTATAGGAAAGATGGGGACAATCTTTTTAGCAAGGCCTGTTGTGACAGGACAAGGCATAATGGCTTTAAACTAAGGGAGGGTAGATTTAGACTAGATATAAGGAAGAAATTTTTTACCATGAGGGTGATGAAACACTGGAACAGGTTTCCCAGAGAGGAAGTGGAGGCCCCATCCCTGGAAATGTTCAAGGCCAGGTTGTGGGGCTCTGAGCAACATGGTCTAGTGGAAGATGTTCACTGCAGGGGGGTTGGGCTAGATGACCTCTAAAGGTCCCTTCCAACCCAAAGCATTCTATGATTCTAATATGTCTTCAATATCTTATTTAATGGTCAGCAGCAACATGAGCTCTGGTAAAGGATGGAGACTAGCTAGGGAAAGAGCAGCTGGAAGTGGTTTTTACAAGTGTCTCAAAGTGCTGCTCTTTCTTCCAAATGCCTGTGGGTTGGGGGCTGGTGGCACAAACAGGCTTCGCTGTTTCCTTTGCTGTGCTCCTCTAGAGGAGACAGCTGTCTGTCCTGGTTTTGGCTTGGAGACACTGCTGCAGGGCGATTGGACTGCTCAGGCTAGGCCCGTCTGAGGTTTTCTCTTTCCGGAACCCTTGTGCTCCAGCATCTTCCTTCTTTTTTTATGGTGTGGTGTGATGACACTAGGGACAATTCCGAGAGAAAGGGGAAAACAGTGTTCCCTATGTCATACTCGGTTTCTACAACTTTTGCACCCGAACTCAAGCCTGTTGTGCATTTTGCAACCCTGGAGAACAGTGAGTCTACCAGCATAACCAAGAAGAACACTGTAACGGATTTCCCTCTAGTGATGAAATATGTCAACTACAGATTATTCTATATATCTAAAGTACTGGTGCAGCAAGAGTAGTTGTTTCTCCCTTCCTTTCAAACAGCTACTTTGAGAGAGGAGGAAAAGAGAATCAGAAGTTTATTGGAGCTGGAATACTATGAAGTCAAAGTGTAAATAACAGGACTCTACCATAAAAACAAACAAACAGACAAAAGCAACTTTTTCAAATTAGAAACAAAGTTGTGCACTCAATACATCTTCACACCATGTTTGTTATTCTGGGTAAAAAACCACTACCTCTTAAAGCAAGATAAGTACCATCATGCATTTTTTGGTGGAACAGGTAACTCTTTCACCAGTTCTTTTCTTAGTGTTTAGAAAATATCTCATCTTCTCCAGGCCTGAGACTGTTGCTATTTTAAGAGTCACCATCCTATGCTAGGATTTTAAAACTATAGCAGAAATAGGTGCTCCAGGACTGAAAATGCTAGATTCAGGTGGGGATTCATCTAATTTTCTCAGTCAATGAAGAAAGTATTTACTTAACATGAGTGCAAAATGCATTAATTCATCTTTTGCTCTTACTATTTTCTAAAGCACTGTCACTTAGGGAATCAAAAGTGTGTATTGTTTCCCCTGGATAATTTTGCAATTATTGGCTATTGTCAAATAAATTTGGCAGTGGGAAAAAGGTTTTGGAGATATTAAGTTTGACGCTACTTGTAAAAATAGCTAGCCAGTGACAAAGGAAAAGCCATTAATGCATGCCTTGAAGGACAGCAGTGTCGAGGCAGAGTCTGTGTGGACACAGACTGCCTGTGGGAGGCTGACATGGAGAGCACCTAGCCACACCTTCACTAGTGGCTCATGCCTAATTAGAGAGAAGGTAATTTACACCTGGTTTAAGATGTCTCTTGTGCAGATTTCCGTGGATACAATAAGGTATGAACACAGGGGAAGAAGGTTAGAATTCAAAAATTTTGAGAAACTGGAGATATGGATGATTTCTACCATGGAGATAAAAGAAAGGTGGTACAGTTGGGCAGGAGTCACTGAGTATGTCACTGCACAGGGAACAGATGTTTCTCTTCTGCAGGAAAAGATCACAGGACGTTTGGGGATTGCAGGTCTAACAGTGCTGCAATAACATACCAAGGATAGGAAGCAATGGAAGAGGCTGCATGGGTGGTTGTGGAGCTGCCACAGCCAAAGGTCTTTAGACAGTTTGGACAAATGTCTATTTTTAGGTGTAGTTTCCCCTGGTCTTGAAGCAGGGCTGAGACTACCTGACCTCTTTTACTGCCTTATGGTTGCATGAATTATGTATCCTGTGTTAAGTGATGATGTCTGATGCCTGAGGAAGAGGTATTGGCATTGCAGTCCCAGAGTGATTCATGTAAAGTCAGTCAAAAATGAAACGTAAGGAAATGGGGCATCTCTAGTCCTAGTTAATTTAATGAGTGCGGAGAACTGAGTGATTAAATGATTAGGTACCAAAATTTTTAATGTGTTAAGAATGTCATAAGTTACTACTTGTTGAAACACTGGATAGGAGGCCTGATTTGCATAAATGGCTTGTATCCTCATTCAAACCACTTTCTTGTATATTATCCTTAGTACTGTAGGAAAGACTTGATGCAAAGTGCTAAAGGGGGGTTAGCTATAAACTAATTTTTGGTTGACGCTGGCACAAGTGACTCGTACAGTCACTTGCCACTGGCTAAACCCTGCCCTGTGCCTGTGTCCATTAGATGACCTGAGAGAGGGGGCAAGGCGGGGCAGAAGGGATAACGAGCTTTCAGAAGCCCATCTCGGACATACCAAACACAGCTTTGGAGAGTTGCATTGCCGTAACATGTGGTTTTGGTAAGGGAGGTCCATGCTCCATGTGTCCCCTGGGACCACCTGTGGCTTGGGGATGAAAGTGCCCCCCTGCCTCCAGCCTCCTGGCCACGGCAGCAGGGTTGATGCATGGTGTGGGCAAGACAACTGATGTAGTTTCAGCATCCTGGGTTCGGCAATCCTTGGAGGTTTTCAAGCCCCAGCTGGACACAGCCCTCAGCATCCAGGTCTGAACTCAGAGGTGTAGCAGGAGGTTGGACTGAGATGTCCTGAGCTCCCTACCAGCCGGAATGGTCCTGCGAGCCTGTGACCAAGTGCTGGGCTGCTCTGCAAGTACCTCCAGACCACCCAGATCTCATCCTTTGTGTACCTTATCTTCCTTTTTCCTATTTCTTTATCACCTTTTTAGCTGCCCTTTTACATCCCATTCTCCACCTCCCCTTATCTCCACTGGGATAAACAGCCTGCCCCTAATCACTTTTTCCTCATCCCTCCCAGTTTTGCTGCATCCCACCTCAATTTTGCTATTTGTGATACCCTCAGCCTTGGAGGGCGTCACTGAAGTGGATCCCCAGGCCTTGTTGGCCTTGTGAGCTACAACACACCCAAAAGTCCCCCGTGCAACCTTCAGCTGTTACGTCTGGCCCCTGCTCACACACCTTCCCCTTAGCCCCCTGTGAATTCCTGCCATACCTCCTGGTGCTCTCCCTAACTTATGCCAGTTATTCCCACTGTCATCTGTCACCTCCAGCAATTTCTGATGTCACAGCCAGCAATTTCTCCATGTCCTGCTGAGACAGCATCAGTGTGGGCCAGGGACCAGCTGTCCGCCTGCAGCCATGATACATCACCTCATTTCTTCCTTCCAGCTTGCTCTTTCAGCAGTCTGCCTCTCCCCCAGCCCCCATCTCTCTCCCCACACATTATGCTCTTATTATTTAATGTGGTTTTATCCACAGAATACTCGGCACGTGCAGAAAGACCGGGTTAACAAATATTTAAAGAGCTTCCACTGATTTTTTCATGTATTTTGAAAAGTAATATTTTTTGCAAACCCAGTGAGCGGAGGTGGGAGAAGGAGGGACATTATAGTTGCCAGATACCATGCACATCCTGTGCACTGTGGTCATTACTATTAGAAAAAAAACCCACCGCTCTGATAGTTTCAAATTTCAGTCTCAGTGGTCATGAGACATTTATATGAATGCATAACACTCACAGCAAAAACAACTCCCAAAGTGGAAGGGTGAAGAATCTGAAGAACAATCAGCATCATTTTAGCAAGACCTGAAAATCATTAAATATTTAAGCTAGTGTCTCTGAGGATTTTAATTATATTTAAAGGACAATTCTTCTTTTGCATATGACAACAAGAATGGTGTCTTCTGTGTCAGTAAATTTGCATCCAGGCTGTATGTGAAGTCAATTACGCATATTTTAGAAATTAAAATAAATTATTTCTGTCTTTTAGAGTTGTTAACATTACAGTACCGGTGTAAAATACCCATCTGTAATTAGATCTTTTTCATTCCTGCTGATGAGATCACATCTTCAAATGTTAATTTTGGATTTATTACCATACAAAACTTAAGGGCACCTCACATTTTTTTTCAGCAGCACATTAAGTGTCTATCTTCCCAGCTTTACTTGCAACAGCTGGGGATTTTTGTGTAAAAAGTCCCTAATGTGGGCAAGACCCATTGGCTCAGAGCTCACAACAAATTATTTTTCTCCCGCAAATGCACTTGGGAGCAGAATTGATGTTTTCTACAAACAGGAAGTCAAAAACTCTCGAGCCACATCACAGTTTTCAGTGTAATTTAAATAGCTTGACAAAGAGTAGGATACAATTTCTGCTGCTGGAACAAGGAAACCTTCTCTCCTGCGAGACCTCAATTAATGAAGGTGGAAAAAAGAAAGAAAAACCCCTAATTTGTCAGCTCTCTGGCAGGTTTTGCAGGGCTGATATGTCAGAACTGTTTGACTGCGTAAACTCAGCAGAAACAGTCTAGGAACCCAGCCCCATTCCCACACTTGCTTAAAACCTGGCTGTTCAAAACAAACTTACTTCTTCAGGTATACGCAAGCCTTCATTAAAAACACACATTAGGGGTTTTACTTGAGTAGATTTTGACATTTTTTTGCTGAATTGTATCCAAAATACCTATTTTGTGGCAGTACCTTTCTTACTTTAAGTAAGTCTATGCAATGCTGTATGATTTCAGTTTCTTTAAGGCCAGAATTGTTCTCTTATAACCACTTTGACTTCAGGAACACAGTAGCATTCCTTAAATCAGGAAAGTCAGACCACCTGCTAAGTGCTTTACAGCTTTACGTTTTAGCAGCAAGGTGCCAAAGCAGTTTCGCTTGGTGTGTCTGTAACTCCTGTGTCAGCGAACAAGAAGAAGAACAGATCACAGAAGCTTTAGATAAATACAAGGAGAGGAAAGCTGTTAAATGCATTTCAGTGAATATTTACCTGTGGGAGAGTACTATACGGCAAGGCATACAGAAATGCAAAAATAAGCACCTCCCAGAGATGTGTGGCGTGTTACTGCGTATGTTTTGGAGAAGGGTGTAAGACGCAACCAGGCTGCAATGTCCCAAACCAATTAATCATGATTTTTTCAACTAAAGTATAGGATCCAAAATGCTCCTCATCTAAACTCATTCCTGATAAATGAGCTGAGAAACGGGACAGACTCCACTAGGCAAGCAGCTATCACTGTTGCCCTTGTGGCAAAAGAAAGAGGCTATTAATTTTCTGCTAGCAACATACAAAGGAATAATATGTTTCTATGCCACGAACTATCAAACCATTCACATATAAAAACAGGCCAGCTATTCTTTTTATTTGGGATTTATTCTCTTCCGTTATTTGCAGGTAGCAGACTGCCATCCCGGGCCTTGGTGGGAGCTAGGAGTGAAGTGGAGCAACCCAGCCCTTCCAAGGGACACGGCTGAGAAAAATGCTGTCAGACTTTCTTTATGATATGGCAATAGATATGGCAGCAGTTCAGGCTCACAAGTGGCCCACCTATAAGCTGTGGATCAATAAGAACAAATGGCGATTTTGAGAGAGCGTTTTCTCTCAAATCCAGGGGGAAAAAAGTCTGTACCTGAAGCTGAAAAATATTTAAGGTAACAGGAATACAAATAAATGGATTTTGCAGCCAGATAAATAAATACTGGGACTTAATTTTCATAAATAAAAAGCATTTTTTGTAAACATTTTTACCACATCAGAAGTCGATAATCTCCGTGAAAACAAGGCAAGCAGAGTGAGCTTGCTGACACTTACACAAGATGGGTTCTGAGATGTCTGTTCCAGACCCTGCATGTCCTAGAGATGGTACAGAACAGCACAGTTGTTGCAGAGTTCCTTCAGGTTTCTGGGGAAAATCTTTCTTGCGGCCTTTGAAAGTACTTCTTTTCCAGCATTGCCAGAGGCCCTTGCTATAGCAGTTGATGATCTACTGATTAATTTTAGATTAGTAGCATTTTTTAAGCTAGACGTTACAGAAGGACCTGGATGTGTTGGAGCGGGTCCAGAGGGCCACGAAGATGATCAGAGGGCTGGAGCACCTCTCCTATGAGGACAGGCTAAGAGAGCTGGGGCTGTTCAGCCTGGAGAAGAGAAAGCTCTGGGGTGACCTTATAGCAGCCTTCCAGTACCTGAAGGGGGCCTACAGGAAGGATGGAGAGGGGCTTTTCATAAGCGACAGGACAAGGGGGAACGGCTGTGAACTAAAAGAGGGAAGATTTAGATGAGATATTAGGAAGAAATTATTCCCCATGAGGGTGGTGAAACACTGGCACAGGTTTCCCAGAGAAGCTGTGTCTGCCCCCTCCCTGGCAGTGTTCAAGGCCAGGTTGGATGGAGCTGTGAGCAGCCTGGTCTAGTTGAAGATGTCCCTGCTCGTGGCAGGGGCATTGGAACTGGATGATCTTTAAGGTCCCTTCCAACCCTTGCCATTCTATGATTCTATGATTCTGTAAGTTCCCCTTTTCCTGTTCAACATGGAAGTTAATATTTTTCTGGAGGATTGAATTTAGTCTAACATCATCTAAAATTTCTGTAGTATGAATATTTATTCATTCCTAGAATTTTATCTTTTGGGAAAAAAATGTGATCATTTGATGTGTTCCTTTCATGCAAACTTCTCTCCCAGAAGATCACACAAGAACTTGTATTTTGCTAGACCTGTGCTATTTTCTGTTAGGCGATGATTTGGCTCCTCTTAATCTGTTCATGTTTAAATATGCCCTTTCTGTCATATTTGAAATCTAAAAGCCTAGACACTGAGTACCATTGGTCTATACACTCACTACTGTACACTTTTTAATTAAACAAAAGAAGGAATGGAATAATCCAGGAAAGGAAACGAGGAAATTCTGGAGTTGTAGCTCCTCCACAATATGAAATCGCTGGCCCCGCTGTGAGCAGGAGGCTTGACTGAGGTGCCCCAAGCTCCCATCCAGCTGGAATTCTGCTGTGATACCAAATGGCATTGTTTTTTTCATGTGAAAGTACTGTTCAGCCATTTATTCAAAGTTATGGTATGTGAATTTTGTAACGGTAACTTTGGGTGAAAGATAATTCACCTATATTCAGCAGTTGTTTAAAAACTTTCCCACTGCTTATGAAAATTAATTTTTCTTTAAATTCTAATTAAATAACTCCTGGTGACCTTCTACTATATCTTTGGCATAAGGATCCCCTAGCCCGTACCTGCCCTTGTTTATTAGTTTCTTCAGGGAAAAGATGATCCCGTTTTACATTTCTGGAAAGTCCCTAGCTGTTGCTGATAAACATGCTGCAGCCATTTTAGTTACAACATGTTTTCAACTTAGTTTCTCCTTCATTTATTTCCATTTACCATTTGTCTGGATATTGGCAGTGCTGGCTGTGGGCGTGGGAGGTGTTAGCTTCAGGTTCCTCTCCTCAGAGCAGCCCATCTCCTCCGTGACTTCTCAGGTCCAAACCTGCAGCTTGCAATGTGCACGCGTGCTGGCTCTCTGCAACAAACACCCCGCCGTGCAAGCACGGCGAGAGGTCTGTGGGTCTGCAATTCTTGGCAACCTGTGAAGCTAAACACACGCTGAGACCAGCCGCTCGGAGGAGACTGAGCAACTGCCTGAACCAGGAGGGGAGCGGTGGCCGGTGCCTGCAAAGCAGAGGGAAAGCAGGGCCACGGTCATCGCTGTTGCCTTCCCCGGGGCGCCGAGCAGGGGGAGGGCAGGGGGAGGACCCGTGTGCCTCCAGATGTTGTGAGGCAACACAGCCTGGCGAGTGAGAAGATGTGTTAGGCGGTTTTGCATACTTTGTTCTCACGCAGTTTGGCTGCACCGAGTTTCCAGTGGCCTACGACTACTTTGCTTGTAACGATGAGCTTAGCAAACTGGGGTCCAAGCATGAAGGTCAAAGGCAGTGTGAACAGCAGAGTCCAGAAAAAGTCTTCAATGAAACAGAGACAGGTTGTAGCCATGGGGGGGTTCGCATTTGGGTGTTCAGGTCGCGTCGCCTGTGGATGCAGAAAACATCACCAGGTGTCCTCCTGCCCCACGCAGAAGTGGTGGAGCCCACACGGGGTCTGCACGGGCTTTTGGGCAAAGCTGGAGGAGAGCTGTTGAGCACAGTTTCTGTGAGTGATGATGACTCCTTTGCCTGCTACGGCCCCTTCGTCGCTATGTTAATCTCAGTTGTAACGGAAGGTGTGTACTGAATCGCTATCCTGTTCACACACAAAAATTTTGAGTTATTTGGCTTTAACCAGCATTAATATTATCCTCTTAGGGGCTATGTGAGTCTTAGCTTGTTGACATACAGCATGGAAAGAAAAATACCAAAGGTCTAGCCAAGTCTGCTGGTCATCAGGAAAAGTTTGTAAACTTGTCAGCCTTGTTTGGGAGCTGTTTTCCCATTTTATAGTATGTAACTGTAGCTTTGTAAAAAGCGATGCATGATGTAGACACAAGCACTATGAAATCCTATACTTGCTTTTTGTAAAGATCAGTTAAACAAGTTAGGTTGTAATAGAGAAAAAATATTGGTCCCGTTCAGAAAAAAAAAAACCAACAGAGAAAATGCATTTCCAGCTACCTTTCATCTATTTTTCATTCAGGATAAAATGCCTGTCATTGCAACACGGTGATGTAGTGTGAAGCATTAGACAACCACAAAACAGTTTCAAAGACATAATTCACACGTCTGATTTTTACGTGGTGATGAATCCCAAAGAAAATGAAGCATCAGCAGATCTGAGGCAGCAGGCACCACTGTGTAGAGTTAGTTGATGTGAACCCTCCTACTGTCAATAAACTTCAAGCCACTTTCTGCATGTCATAAATTCTAAAGAAAGCACCAAAGAAAAGAGAATTTTCCATTTCTAGGGAAGAAAGGAACTTCGAAATTTTCTGTACTTCTGTAAAAAAGAAGCAGCTTAGCTTTAGGAGTTGCCATATGATTTTAATTGCTCTGTTCAGCCTCAAAGACAGCCATTCCATGGCCAACACATGTGATTAAGGACTCTGAGTCGCACCATACAATGAAGATTAAACAACTGAATTATATTTTCAGATATAAATAATCCTCATCTTGTTTACCAAGAGTTCTTATACAAAAAATAAAGACTTGAAGTATCTAATCTACTTTTTCTACTTTATTTTCTTGTCTGCTCCTTGAATTTGCTTAAAGTTGAATAATAAAAATGAAATTTTGTTTCATTTTTTCTACAAACTTTTACTTGCAATGCTACTCGACTTGCAGTGCTACTCTTTTTTTGAAGAGATGTGCATAAATCTTGTGTTTCTGGAGTCAAGTGATTTATCCAAGATTCTGAGTTTACAGGTTTGTAGGCTCCGTGACTGTGATCACAATCAGAGCATATTAAAATTTAATTCAAAGCCTAAGGAGATAATAAGGAAAATAAAAGGATAAGAAACATTTTTCAAGAGGCTTGATTCACAGTTTGTGAATAGGCGATGTTAGCATCACAGTTTAGTTGTGACAAATCAAAACAATTACTTCATAAATGCTACGGTCGGTAAAACTTCTTAAGAGGGTAATATTTTTTCAAAGTCTTAAATTCCGGGCCTGCAAAATCTAGAAATGTCCTTTGAAACATAACATTTATTCCTTATGGAGAACCTTCTTTTTCAGAAATTTCGGTGAAACAACTGAAGGCAAGAAGAATTCTTATGTGGATCACAAGGAACTCGAAGAGACATCAAGGCCCCAAATAAGACAGAAAGACCTACAGAGACACATGGATTTTTAGAATAGATGAGGCTGGACCTAAGAATTCTACTGACGCTTTCAAAGTCTGAGGATAGCAGATAATGAGAGATCCTGAAACAATTTACTTTTTCAAATAGGCTACTTAATTACTGGTCTTCCAGAGTAGATAGGTAATAGAAAAGTTTAGAAGTGTTATGTTTCACAGCTCTTCACTAAGCTCTAGAATGCTAGAGATAATAACTGTAAAAATAATCATGTAATGATCAGTAATTTTAATAACTATTAAGAACATATTTACAGAAGTCTGAAAATAAGTTGTCATAGGCCACAGAAGTTCAGGTAGTAGCAGAGAGACAGACATCTTTATCTCTGAAGTCATTAGTGAACACACATGTGAGTACATCAGGTGCTGAATATTGTTATTGACTAACCTGGCAGGGAAACCTGGCTCCTTCCCACTCTGCATGGAAGTGGAAACAGGGCAAGTCAGAGCAGAAGATGGAGAAGAGCAGGAAAACCAGTTTCTCAGGGTGCGTGGTAGGATATTTTGAATTTACAGTGAAAAACATTCACTGCTTTCAGCATTAGTGGGTGAAGCAATCAGTAACACACACAGCATACAATCACTGCTGCTCATGAGGGATAAATGCTGAATATGGATGGATCTGTTCCCAATAAAGAAATTAACTGTACTTTTTGTTCATTGTTCAATTGCAGACTGGCATCAGCAGGACCAAAAAGACATAAAGCCTGACAGAATACGATATGTGGGGTAAAAAGTCTCATTCTTTACTCTTAAGTAACTTCTCTCTAATATCTGTATTTGTGCATCTCGCTGCTGCTGGCTCCTTTCTGATAGATGTAATTTTCTGGTGCTTGCTTTGTAGCTGTTCAACACTTTTATTGCTCTACCATCTGTTCTAAACAGTTAAAGACACTTCTATTCTCAATTTTTCTTCAGGGATGTAGCAAAGGCATCTGTCTCCAAACATTTAAAATCTCCCAATACACATTTTCAAATTTTTTATGCAAAATAACTCAGATGACACATTTTCAGCTGGATTTGTCTGACAAAAATGTAATTTGCTTACACCTTTAAATAAAACATTGTTGAAATCTGGCATATATGCCAGCATGGAAAACTGCTAATCTTGTGTAAGAAATTAATAAAGTTAGGCTTGAAATCAGTGGAGTTCTTAACCCAAATCCTCAGCTTTAAACATGCTCCTAAGTATTTTGCTGAATGAGGACCCTTAAATAACTTTGTATTGCAATTTTTTGAATCTGTAGTCTGAGCAGTGCTAAATCTACAGAACACATTTTACCAAGACTTTCCATCACAAAGCTCTGTGTAAACACCGATTAATCCAGTTACCACATTGGGAACTCTGAAGTGGAAAAAGAGAGTTGTTAAAGGCATCAGAGGGGATTTAATGAGTCTGAGCTGGGCTTAAAACTAAGGAGTTTCAGTCATTAGACCATGGAAATATATCCTCTCCTGACCCAAGTGTGTCAAGGGAAGAGATGATGGATCCCAGTGGGTCCTCACTGCTGTCTGCTGGCAGCCTCCTCCCCAGCATACCTGCAGCGTATGAGTTAAACTGTTCATACACGTGATCTAAGACAATTCGGTCATTTTATCAGATCTTTCAATTCCTAGCAGTGCATGGCAGTTTACCAAACTCCTTGGGAAAAACATCCCTCTCCATTGCTATAGACCTCTGCCTCAGCCTCTGCTTCTCGCCTTTTCTATGGTGACAGGAAAAACCTAAGGACTTAAGGACAGGACTGAGTGTAACTGAGACATGGTGGCTGAAAGAGCCACCCATCTCCAGGGTAAGATGGGATGTGCTAATTAAACCAGATTTGCCAGTCCCTGCCCCTGCCAGGGACATCTGCTGGGACTGCTGCAATTACTGGGGATAAGCGGCCTGTGCTCTCAACATAGAAGAGGATAAAAAAGAACAAATCCATGTCAGAATAAATTTCTAAATAATATTTTTTTTTTTTAGTTATCGATGTTCTTCTCTGTAGCAGAATCTCCCAGCTCAGCTTTAATCAGAAGTCATCTCTTTGGTGCCCAGGTAGAGTTCGGGGCTCTCTGCAGCCACCGTCTTGGGTCTGCCGGATGGTTTTGCAGCCGCACAGCTCTGATTCAGTGGTGAGCTGCTCAGCTGGCTTCACTCTCCTGAGCTTGAAGGATGCAAGGATCTGTCAGCTCACAGAAAAGTTTCAGTCAAGAATAAGACGTTACCTTTTAATATTACGATGAAAAAGTTTTCCAGGAAAGCTATTCCCTGCTGCTTGCCATAAATCCCAGGGGAAAGGGAGATGCCAGGAGAAAGGCTGTTTGTGAGGCACTGGGGGATTTCCCACTGTCCCAGTGGGATGTCCGCATGGGTACGACCCCGTGGCCAGGGCAGAGAGGGGTATAGTCACCCTGGCTCGGGCACCCCAGGGCATTTGATGGTGCTATGACCCAAGAAGGGTTGTCCCGTCCTGGTTACTGGGGGATAACCTCAGGCAGAGGGCTTTGGCATTGGTCTGTGGGAAGCAGACAAGGGTAATTATCACTTTTTTGTGTATAAGCAAACTTTGTCGCGATTTTTGTTGAAATAAAAAGCCACATTTCTGCTGCAGGAACTGTCCCCAGGTAAATCCAGAATCACTGCTTCAGATTTTCTGGAGTTGCCAGAACAGGGTCTTAGTATTTTACATCAGGCAGGAGAAAGAGAGACACATTTTTTTGTTCAGCCTTGGCCCCAAAAATGGGTAAATTATCTTGGGTGAAGCTTTTGGTGAAGGAGTGTGGGGGGAAATCGGCTGATAACAGATGCTCGTTGTGTAAAATTTAATTCCAAGTTGTTAAACGACTATAAGCAGGACTTTTCTAGCTTTTAGTTGGCGCTATCACTTTGTGTTCATCAAACAATAATTGCTAATACTGTGTGCCTTCTGTTCTCTCTGTATGCCCTTCATTCTGTTCAAATTTCTAACACCGCAGCTAGGCCATCAGATTTGAAGTGCAGCAGCTGGAGACAAAGACAGCATCCTTAATGGCACAATTCTCATGCAAGTACCATGCTGGGGGAGCTAATTGCAAAGTTCACTTACCTGAAAGACAGAACACCACTTGGCAAACAAATGTCTTCACCAGGCCGGTACATTCAAGGTAGAAATCTCTTACTGCCCACAATATTTGACTGACTTACCAGTCACTCCTGAGGGAAGATGGATTACATGGAAGAAAAGCATTGAAGCGAAGTGACTGAGCCCATAGCTCCCAATCTATTGCTTTTCCGTTTCAACCTGGACTTGATTTCTCACAGGCAGCCCCCAGCCCCTTCTCCAGGCCACTTTTTCACAGGACCCAAAAGTCTCCAGGTGCTGCTTTCCCCTTTGTGTGGACAGCTAGGCCATGGCCTCTGCCACTGCCAGCAATGCCGAGGGTGATGGAGAGGAAGATGGAGAATTACTGCCAGTCCTGGGCAGCCACCTGCTCTGTGGACTGCGCTTTCCAGGACCATGGCTTTTGATGGACCAGGCTTGCTATCCAGTGTTAACACCTCTGAGATACCTGCTGGCTCATCTACAGTGCTAATGTTTTACAAAGAGAAGTCAGAGTCTGCCAAAACTAACCTAATGAACCAGTGATATAAACATTATGACTGGAAAATGCCACGACGCTTGAGTCCTCCCCACGGCTTTCCCGACAGAGCTACCTGTCCCACACTGTGGCTGGTCTAGATCTGATACTGAGGAATCTGAGAGGGGTTTTAGAGGTAACGATTGGTGTCTGAGAAGGTCTGGAGAGCCAAGGGAAGTACAGACATCTAAAAATAGTTTTTGTGCTAAGTAGGAGTTAATCTGTTTACGCTTGGTGTGTCTGTATCAAAAATAGCAATTTCTGCAAGTGTAAATATCATACACAGTTGAAAGAACTCTCTGATAGAATACATTTGCTATGCAAACTCCAGGTACAATTAAAGTAAAATTAAAATTTTAACAGAAGCATCAAAAATATGTGCCACGTGAGCATGCATATCTGTTTATGCAGTTACCTCTATTGAGTAGCGATGTCTATGGAAATATTTATAGGCTCCATTAATAGGGACAAGAAAATAATACATGTCTGCTTACCCTTGCACACTACTATGACTATTATTCTTCAAACAGGTGTTTGGCTTCTCAGGGCCACGCTGCAAATGCAGTCCAGACAAACTAAATATTCGAATTGAAAAGGCAATAATTAAACTACATTACACAGTATTATGTGGACACTGTTAGCCAGAATTACAGTGTCCTTAATTTGATCTGCTTTACTTCTCCTTGGAAACTAAGCAAATCAAATTAAGGCTACTTTAGGTTTTTTGATTCTGAATGAGAATATCCACACTAAAGTGTAAAGAAATTGAACTAAATCACCTTAAAAGACTCAGTCACATGCATTTTCTTGAGACTGTCTGCAGAAACCATACTTGATTCACATGTGGTGTCTGGGGAAGATTTTAAAGGCTGACCGCTACAGCTCCTCTCTTCTCTTTTATCATCTTCTCTCTGTGTTGTCGACCAGACTCATGAGATGACAATGTGTGTCATTACCTTAGCTCACTGCTATAACTAAAACCACTGTCAGTTACAACTAGCGTTCTGATTTGGGAAAACTAAGTATGTGATAGAAGGGTGGAGACCTAGCAGGGAAAGTGCAATTGTTGCTTAATATGCAATATCACTATTTTTCTTCTTCCTCGAAAGAGATGAAAATCAGGGACTGCTTTATATTCTCAGTCAGGTTACGCTAGAGTAATTTCATAGGCAAAGAAACAAAGACACAAAATGCCAAAGAGATTTCCCCCATATTAAAAGGGTTTTCTAGGTGCAAAAGAACAACCAGGGAGGGAAGCAAAGCCTTAAGAGGAGATGCAGCTTCAGTATCCAGCATGGCAGTGAGCGGCTTAGACACCAGGCTGTCCCGAGAAACACAGGCAGGACTGCCACAACGTGTCACCCAGAATATTGTGACCACATCTTGGGGAGCACCTCCTGTGAGCCTCTGATAGATTGCTGAAGTGAAGCACCAATCCAAGTGAAAGTACACAGACTTCTTGGTTTTATGAAGTATCAACATGTGAGAGTTTTGTAAAACAGGTCATGTCATGGGTGGTGTGTGCAGCTTCTGGGTCACAAGATAAGGAGCTCAGCCTAGAAGAAGGTTTTGCAGAAGGTGACTGTAAGGTAATTTTGTGATTAAGCTTATTCTTGGTTAGCTGATCCTGGACATGCCCCATGCAAGTGAGGGCACGCTGGGTAACTTGCAGAAGGAGAAAACTGAAGAATGCGTAAAAAAAAAATCTAGATGTTTGACTTGAATTTTCTTTGAGGTATGGGCTTATCTTTGATGCTAATGCAGATCAGTTACCCTTAAGCCTGTCATCTTTACTGTTTTTCTTGTCATCTTGTATTACGGAAGAACATATCTATACCGTGGACCACGAGGCTGCCAATGAAACACATTTGTCAATTCTGTTAGTTTTTCAAGCAATCATTGAAACCCTTTCCTTAAAAGTTGTTTATGATGAAGTGTAGAAAATAGGTTGAAGCTTATTGCTTAGAATGCTGGGCAACTGTATTGTGTTCAGATCAAGCACTCACAATCTCCTTTTCAACACAAAAACACGCATAAACTACAGTTTGCATAGAAACTGCAGTTTTCATTACTTGGAACTGTAACCCATGGGCCCTGAAACCATGATGGCACAGAGTCACAGCTTATCGACAGAGCTGCTATAACTGAAGTGCTACAGGGAGCAGTATTCTCAGGGACAGTTTCTAAAAACTGCTGAGGTCTAAAAATTACTGTGGATGGAGAACTCCATCTCATTACTAAAAATGTCAGTTAGTTAAAACAGATCGGGAAATAACCACCCTTCTTTGTACTTTGCTTTTTCTTTGCTTTTGTATGAAGGCTTCAAGGCAAAAGTTCTGGCAGAGCAAAGCTGTCGTTCTTTGGTGTCTAGGAAGGTGGTGCTAAACTACAAATTATGGCAAAAGCCGAGGGAGAGCGCATTGTTTGCAGACAAAGAAAGTCTTACTGATGGTAGTTACTGCTTCTTGAAATCCAGAAAGATTGTATGTAGGGAGTTGAAAAGAAAGGTGAATGATCTTAGGGTAATATTATTTATCATCTTGTAATAAAGTTCCTAGTTCAGTGTTAGGAAAGCTCAATTCTTTCTGCAGCATCTGTTACTTCTGTTGTGTGAGAAGAATCAAGATCTGCTCTCAGCTTTGTGATTTTTTTCCATTGTCACCGAAAATCCGGGAATAAAACCTCGTAACACCAATGTAGTGTTAAAAGGCAGGCATTCTTTATTGCAGCGCTGGATGCACGGGGGATAATTCCACCGAACGTGCATACCCCATACCTTTTCCGTATAGTTTATATAGATCAAAATTAGGTTACATAACTTATCCCTTTCATAGTAAAATTAGTTCATTTTCATACACTCCTCCCACCCGCGCTTGTGCAGTGCCTCCTAGTGGTGGTCATCGGGCGTCCCAAGATGAAGGCTCATCCTCTTCATCACAGTGTCTGCTGGTTGACCCCAGCTTCTGCACATGCGCAGTCCTCTTCTGGCTCTTGTCCCGTAGCTAGATCACCTTGACTGGCTCTAGGCGACCACTAACATTCCAGGTGGGAAACATGGGACTTTTTGTTTCAGTCAATTTAGACAATAGATGAAAACCACAAACACACCTGCAAACATAGTAATGCTATTTCTATTAAAAATCCCCTGTTACCTTTATTGTTTAACATTGATAATTACCTAGAGACCAAACTCTCTGTTCCTGGACCTAACGTCCAGATGGGCAGGGGCTAGGACATAACTAGCAGCATGGTTTATGTTTATGGTTAACAGATTTCATCCCTCTGGTTACACCATGATCAGTGAGAATTTAATATGAAAATGTCTCAATAGCTCAATTAATGTGCATTGACATGAAATAATGTAAAGCTTTCAAGTGTGGACTAAAAAGATATTTGAAGTTGTAAGTGTTCACACTTACTTCCACCAACTTTTAAGCAAACGTTCAGCGAGACTCAGGTACGATGCGGCTGGACCTGCTATTTACAGGGAAGAGATATTCATCAATTATTGCTGTCCTTTTTGCTTGCAAACTACAGATGGGCGGATTATTGCTTTATTGTTCCCATATATTTGTCCACTCTTACAAATAATTTGCTCATTGCCAACAGGCTTGAGTTTGTGGATTGTTCCCTGGTCGTTTGCTGCGATGTGCTGCTTAGTTCGGGTGCACAGACTGCAGCTGCTCCACAGGGATCATCTGTGTAATCCTTCTGGGGCCGAAGCAGCTGTAGATCAAGCTCCATGAGATGCACCTCTGAGACAAAAATCTGCAAATTTCTCTTTGCATGTGTTTCATGATATGCACTAGAAGTCAGCTGAGAGAGCAAAATCTCGAGCGTCCACCTGTTAGACCACTTGCAGTGTAAGATAAAATACCCGTGTCCAGCTGGATCTTGTTTCCAGATCTGCTTTTCCTCCCTCCCCCCCTCTCCCTATCCCTCTCCCTGGTGCAGTTGTGCTCCTAAGGGACTCCTGCTCCCGGCCCTGCACCCTGTCCCTGCGCCCAGAGGTGAGGAGCTGGGCTCCAGCCTCGCCTGCTCCTCCCCAGCCAGACCCACCGGGTTAGTGAAAGGAGCCTTGCTGAGGGTTTAAGCTATGAAGAGGTGAAAAGAAAACCCTGCAGTACCATGCAATGCTTAAGCTTAACGTGATCTTCCAGATTACATTTTGTAAATTACAGCATTGTCATTTACAGTAGGTGGCACTTAAATGACTTTTAATTGCTGTTAGTCATGCAGCCCATTGTATCGTGGATCGACGTGTGTGCTCCCACTCACAGCACGCTGTGCTGTGGCTCCTGTTCGCATCAGAAGAAAGCTGCATCCAGCTCAGAGAAATTTATTTTATTCCTTATATGCATAAACAAGCTCATACTGTCCTCGAAGGACAGGTTTCATTGTTATGCATAAAACTCTTTGGTTTACTCTGCTTTTTAATCTGAGCTTAAAAGTGAGTCTTTAAAATCCTGGTGAGATCCAATGCAGAAAACATGGCCTGAGGAACTTGTGTGGTATGCACAGGTCTGAAAGACCGGCCTGGAGTTGGCCCCCAGCAGACCACCTCTTATTCCCAGGGAAGAGATGACTGACCCTGTAATTAGAGACAGGAACCTTCCCTGGGGCTCTGAGACTGAGCAGAATATAGTTCTTCGAAAGCCATCAGGTGTCTGTCATTTGAAAGGTGGAGATTCTCGTGAGCATGACACCAGCAGGCACAGCGGCCAAAGCCTTTGTAAGTCATCACAATGACCTCTACATGGACATGCATGTGCTGGTTGCTCCTGAACTCGATTGCAAGGTTCAGCACGGTAACCACAGCAGCCTGGGCATACAGCAAAAGTATTTAACGCTCTCTCACGGCATGTTTTCTCACTAATTATAGTGTTGCCTGACAATGTTCACAGAAGTGTGTTAAATCTAAAAACATAGACTTCGCTCCATGGAATACATACGCATTTTCTTGACATTATGACGGTTTCATTTCTTAGAGTACTAGTTTTTCTTTGATCATGTGCGTGTATGTGTTGGTATCTGTGCTGTGGTGGATAATTATTTTGGAGACGTCACGTAGGAACGCTTTGCTCAGGAAGCGCGGGGCCAGTCCTCCATGAAAAGGAAGTCTCTCTGTCACATTCCTCACGTGGGTGGCACGGCACGATGGCCAGCCAGTGGGGAAATGGGGATGACTGTGACATCCGCAGCTGGTTTAGAATTAATACTTTCAACATGAAAAACGCACTCTTTTACAAAACCACAACAAACAAATCCATATACTTTCATTTTGGTATTCTGTTCAAAGCCTGACAACCACCAGCAAATGCAGCACTATTTTTCTGGTCTTTACCATAACAACATGGGATGGAGTGAGGGATTATCAAGAAGAAACTGCCACCATGATTCACTCCATGCGGGAGAGAAGGTTAGAGATGACTGGCTCTAATCTTAGTTCAAGTCACATCCTTGTCGTTATCTGATTTCTTCTTTTTAATTCCCCTTGAAGTATTTGCCACTGAGAGATGTCTGGAGCTTTTGTAGATGTCAGTCACTGAAGGTTTGGATGGGGTGCTGGACATCAGTTAAAAAATGAAGGGGTCGATCTGACCCACCATCCAGAATTCACCACTTGTGAGTTCCATGTGGCTTACGTGGATCACAGTGATCTCAGCAACATCACTGGAGACCTGCTCTCTGACATGACTCGGTCAGTAATGGTGGGTGTCCATTTCTGAATGGCCTCAGAAGCTGTTTTACTTTGATGTTACATGAAAAGCTTACCAAGGCGAGGTCAAGAACATATATCCATATATATACATGTAGGTAGGTATTTCCATTATGTATACATAATATACATTATATAACATATATGCTCTACACTATATATTTATATATGTTTATATGTATATGCATATATATTTATTTATGTAGTATATGTTTATATGTGTATGCATATATACATATTTATGTAGTATATGTTTATATGTATATGCATATATATGTATTTATGTAGAGACATATGCCACATGAAAATGCAAATAGTTGCAGAATGTGGCAGAAGGCTGGTTTTGATTACCTTGTTCTTTGGGATTAATTGTCTGGGTTTTGATGGGGTGGGGATGAATTCTTTGACTTTTATTTTGGATATAAACCATTGTGTATCCTATGGTACCTTGATATAATCTTAGCTCCAGATTTTCATAGGCAATACAATGAATGTTATACTGCCGATGCTTCATGCAGAAATCAGACACTCAGTAAAATTAAAATGATTTCCCTGAAATAATTTCACTTATTTACCTTAATGTATAGTAGAATATTTGGTAGCTATAAGATTACTTATCATCCAGATGATGCTGAATTATAGCTGTAGACATGGACTTCATACTACCTTTTAAGTCAGTCAGCATGATGGAGAAGTTGGAGAAAGCCACAGGAGAAAAGTCGCCAGATCTAGAAACCTTGGAAACTGGAGGTGTAATATTTCTTCCTCAGGTTTCATTCTGCTAAATTAAATATAGGTAAAGAAGAGAAATGCAGACATGGAAGTTAGGCATAATATTTTGAAGGAAAAGACAAGTATATGTAGAGGCTGGCAGGACTCCCAAAAGAAGTGTTAAAAGAGAAATTCATGGGAAAGAAGTGGGAAGAATACAAATAATTAGTGAAGTAGGACATCTTTCATGGATGTTTTCAGGGAAAAATAGTTGTGGCTTATTATGAGGCTTTTAGGCTCAAGACAGTTGATAGAAGTCTGCTTTCTGTTTTGAATCTCGACATGTCTCTGCTATTTTTCTCCACCACTTTTATGCTTACCAGTGTCACACGCCTGAATATGGTGGCTTTGCAGCCACACAGAGGATGAGAGGGCGCCTGGACCTCGCCAAGTATCACGCCAAAAAGCAATTGATGCGATTTTGCAAATCCATGCTCTGCCATTGGGATTTGGTTTTGTGTTATTAAACACAGGGTAACGCGTGGTCCCAGACAGCAGACAAAGTAGGAATTCACTTCCAGCTCCTCTATGGATGCTGTATAGCGCTAATGAAGCAAATCAGATCTCAGGGAATATAGCCACGTATTTAGCATGTGTACAAAATAGCTGTAATAAGACATTGTTAGGGCTGAAATGGTTATGTTTTTAGTGGACAAAAAAGAATTAGGATTGAAATTACAAAACAACCCCATTCCTATAAAAAGTGAAAACACACTTGGGTAAATGAAGGTTAATAAAATTAATTGTGGGGACTCATGCTAGAGAACATAATCGTGATTCAGATAAAGGGGAATCATAATTAAATGGAGGTTGGGTAAACACGATTATCCCGGAAAGGTTTCCCAGCGCAGTACTGGGTGGTTTCAAGATGTGGAGGCAGACGCGATACGTGACCTGAGAGCAGAGATGCCATCGCCGCCAGCCCCCCTGGGTGCTCCACTGCTGCTGCGCGTTGCCCACGCTGCTGCCCCACGCCGCAATGCCGGCAACGCCAGCAACTACAGGCAATAAATCCAGTTCATTTTGAAGTCTGTTTTGCCTGTGGCTGTACCTGGCGAGTGATCTCCCTGTCTCCACCCCAAACTCCAAGCCTTCTGCGTCCCGCCGTTTCCCATTCCCACCCAGATCCCGCAGCTGGCTGGCCCAGGCTGAGCTGCCACTGCCAGGCTCTGGGCCAGTGGAGGGGAGGGCATCCCACCCTCAGCCCTGGGGACAGGGATCTCCCTGCTTCCCCCATGCCGCTGCCTCAGCCAAAAGCCTGCACCAAAGTATATGCAACAAACTCTTCCATAGACAGGTAACTATTTGTACTTGCCATATATGGCAACTAAAACTGACATTTTCTGTTAGTTTAAAATCCCTGATACTTTTTTTAGGTCTACTGTGTCATCTCCTTTATGTAGATAATTATAAGCTTACTTACTACTTACTACATTTTTTCCATAACTGGTATTATTTTTCATGTGGATATTTAAAATGAAATGCAGTAGCTTGATACTGAACACTGAGAGGAAAACAGAAACTTTCCAAACCGAACTGCTTTACTGAAATGGGTACTTGTCTTTATTTCTTTTATTTGTCGAGCTACAAATGTTCCTTGATGACCTATGTGAGATGAAGGGAGTCAAATGTATTGCTCGTAGGACAACCACAGAACTTCCAAATAAGCTTTCTTATATTTTTTTCCTTTTCTTCCCTTTTACTTGCAAAATACTTATTCTACATTTTCAACTTTTAACTGTATCTCATATACTGCATTTTAATACAAGGGGTTATTATTTCCCATTCTTCTATAATTTCTATAGATTATTTTACATAAAACACACAGAATAAAAAACACCCGAGAATTTACTAAGGAAAACTATCAAATACTTCTGCTGTTCAATTATTTGTAGTACAGTCTGGAATCATTGTTTCACAATTCTTGGTATATTATACCATAAATTCATAATTTATTTAATTGTAATGATATATATGCCTAAAGAGAAGAGGAGTTCTATTATTCTCTATTTTGAGCAAGTGAACATCTCTCTAGGGACAAGGCCTTTTTATTTTGTCCCCCCAGAAAAGAAGGGGGGAGATATTTTTGCTTTCAAATTTATCTGTTTTTCCAGTGCCAACTGTATTCTAAATCTTCAAGCAGACTTCACAGCCCCCGTTAGGAGACCTTACTGTCATCTTTAAGCTTGTTCCCTGAAACTCTTTATCCTTTAATCTTTTTTTTTTTTTTTATATCTTCGTGCTTTTCGTACGTATTTCCATCAGCTCACAGGCTGCAATGAATCCTAAAAGCGGGCTTTGACCTAAAAATGTGCCCCCAATGTTTTTTGGACCTAATCTTCAACAGGTTAGGTTGCTGATAATTTAGACATTGGACTAATCCCGTGAGTATTAGGCTGTATGGCATCCCTTGTGATAGTGAGATGAGGCTGAGAACAAAGTGAATTGAAATGAACCGTGAAAACCCCCAGCACATCTTCTTTGTCTTTTTATTTCTGCAGCTGGCATGTGATACAATAGTTGTCTTATTTGCATTCCTGTCTTCTCTGCTTGTGAAGTGAGTTTGTGGAAGTTTCTTGTATCAGACATGCATTCATTTGCAACCTTTCCCAAGATCATGACTCCATTGCCTGAATCAGTTGTTGAAACTTCATTACCATGCTGGAATTACTTATGTATTAAGGTCATTTTTAAACTCAATCAGTCATGCACAACAACATTTTTCCTTCCCAGTGTGAAATTTCATTTTCTTTGCAAGAACTTCTGTTTGCTGAAGCTGAGTAAAAGAGTAGGCATTTTTTGTTATTTTGAAGTTTTCACAAAACTAATTTCCTGAAGGTATATTTCCTTTTGTCACGATGCAGCAAGTATACACAGGGCCTAGACTCAAACAGAGGTCACGTAGATGAAAGAGTAACATTATTATTCCCACAAACTGGCCCGAAGGATGTTGGCTGCCTATGCTATCTACACAAGGTTTGGTATCCACAAAAATGAAGGCAGAGACGGGAGGGTTAAGACCAAATTGCACGCCTACCTCAAATATATTTTCAGTAGTCTGCCACACAATGTTTCTGGAAAAACAGCACTTCACTGGTGAGTGACATATTTTCTTTCCCTAAAGGAGAAGGGGGTTTTGAGCATATATATTTTTATTAATTCTGCAACAATCAAAACTTAACTCCAGAAAATGTGTTTCATTTCCATGAAAATGTCATTGTTTTGGCTCTGACTTCTTGGCAGTTATTTTCTTGCACAGCTTTAGTAAAATAACATGACAGTTTTACATCAGAAAGTAACTGGCATATGCTGCAATTTCATGCTTTCCCAGAGAAAAAGAGGAAAGAGCTTTAAAAAGGAAACACTGAAAAGTTTATTGCTTGTATTTACCAAAAAGTGAAGCTGAACCTTGCAGTCACTTTGCTTTCTCCCCAGGTAAGCACCATGCAGTGAGAGGACGGAGCACTCGAAGCTGCTTGCCATGCAGATGGAGCGCTGCACGGATTGCTGGTAGCACAACGATCCAGTGAACCAGGGACAACTTTTTCAGGAACAATCCACGCTAACAGTCTTCAAAATTACATGTTCTAAAACATTATGTTCAATCATTATGTTTAAACTCGGTGAACACAGTTGTTCTCCTCCAGGGCAAAATTATTGCCAGGTCAAGCGGTGTTGCAGAAGAGATCAATGTTTCTAAACCGCAGGTCTTGCTGGACTAATCCATGTCATGTAACTTTGAAGAAGCTGTTCCCATATACTTCCTTGCTTTAAACAGGACTTGAGAAGATAATTTTTCAAACACGGATCCCAGCTTAGTCCATAGGGACTGAGAGAACTTCAGCCTCACAAGGAATATGGAAACAAGTAACTAGTTCCCTCAAGACTTCTATGTTAGCAAGAGCCTGATTTATTTTTCTGCAGCCAAACTACATACACACCAAACTTTAATACCCTTGAAATCTCATGGACCTGAAATAATCTCACTGCTGATAGGTATCTAGCTGGGAGGAGAATAATAAATCAAGCTTTGAAGCTCCTTTTTTTTTCTTTGCTGAAGAGATTTTACTACAAAAAGGATCTCCAAAAGCTTTCCTCCACTATTTGAAAGCATTTGAGCAGTGTATTTCTCATTTGTCCAAATTAAGAACACTAATAAATCTAAAGCCCAGGTAAAGGTGGATTTCTTCTGCTACTTTTAATTTTGCCTTCATTTTACCAAGTATATTGTCAGCTTTTTCATAAAGCAGGAAAAGCGATTTCCTTTAGCGCTGTGTCCCCCCATTCCAGAAATAAAATGAAAATACCCTTGTGTATCTGTTTAGCTAGCGAGGTGATGTAGGCAGTAAAACAGAAATCATGAGGAGCACTTCACGGACTGAGGACACATCACAATGAATACTACTTATAGGCAAGATGGGAAGGAAAGAAGTTTAAATGAAATATTGTGTTTTTCAGAACATTTTTAAAGTAACAATATTTAGGGCAAAATAGTTTTCTTAAAGAGACACCAGTGAAGATCTCACTACTATTTGGCTTCTTGAACATTTTGTATGTGTATGCCCATGACTCTTACTGTTGCATTTAGCTGGCACTTTGGTAACAGGGCTTGAAAGCAAAGTATACTGATGGAGTACACTGCTTACTGGGCACTTCGGTTATCCCACAGAAAAGGCAGCTTTAAAGGAAATACCAAATATTCTCCTGAAATTACAGGAGAACATTTCTAGAGCTAAAAATCCTATTTATGTGGCCTTTTGCCAAAAGGAGAGTAACTAGCACTGCGCAACCCCTAAAATAAGGCCATGGATGTGTTGGAGCGGGTCCAGAGGAGGGCCACGAAGATGATCAGAGGGCTGGAGCACCTCTCCTATGAGGAAAGGCTGAGAGAGTTGGGGCTGTTCAGCCTGGAGGAAAGGCAGCTCCAGGGTGACCTTATAGCAGCCTTCCAGTACCTGAAGGGGGCCTACAGGAAGGGTGGAGAGGGGCTTTTCACAAGGGTGTGTAGTGATAGGACAAGGGGGAACGGCTGTAAACTAAAAGAGGGAAGATTTAGATGAGATATTAGGAAGAAATTATTCCCCATGAGGGTGGTGAGGCACTGGCGCAGGTTTCCCAGAGAAGCTGTGGATGCCCCCTCCCTGGCAGTGTTCAAGGCCAGGTTGGATGGAGCTGTGAGCAACCTGGTCTAATTGAAGATGTCCCTGCTCGTGGCAGGGGCATTGGAACTGGATGATCTTTAAGGTCCCTTCCAACCCTTGCCATTCTATGATTCTATGATTCTGTTACACAATTCATCCAGGGGCACAGCCCATGTCAGCAATTATAAATACGTGAATGTCAGAAGCTAATTACAGATACTGAGGTCTTTCTCCCTTTTCTCTGTGGGGGTGATGATGTTGAGTGAGGTGGCCAAGAGGAAAGAAGACTGTCAGAAATAGGGCTGCAAATGTTATAGCTCCCCTAGCCTGTGAATGCCTTTCAGACCTAACCATGACAGGGCGTGCAACGCAACTTCAGCAAAGAGGATGACAGAAGGCACCCTGAAAGGGCTCTGCACCCCTTCTCATCACAGGGGGACTGACTGACTTGCTATGTTCCTTGGACTCCCAGCGAAATAAAAGCGGGTTAAGCTCTAGTTAGGAATGAGCAATTGGCAATTCCTGGAGATAATTACAATTTTACATTTATAACAAAAATTTAATGTTTCCACTTTTTAGAAGCAAATAGTATCCTCCCTTTCTACTGTTTTGCTATTTACAAAGCAGGATGATATACAAAGATGATTTATATACGATACACTCCTCCACTGCAGCTTCTTTCCAGCCTGTGAGATATTTCGTTTGTTACGAAGCGCATGGAGGGTGCCACTATGGCTGTGTGTCCTGCTGCTTTGAGCAAGTGTGTTCACCCACCTGCTTTCTTGCAACTCCACAGGAGAAAGATGAGTTGTGAAAATGACAACAGTGCACTTCATCTAAGTACAGGATGAGAAACATTTTATTTACAACCCTGTCACACTGGGGCTACCCTGACAAAAAATAAGCTTGAAAGTAATCCCCTGACTCGTTTCTCTGGATTCTCCAGTTTCTTGAAATGTAGTGCGTAAAAGAGAGACTCATACTTTGCTTTTAGCCAGTCATAGCAGGATGGAGAAATCGCGAAGGTCAGTTGCGCTGCGGACAACTCCACATTCGTGTCTTTTTAAATTATACCCATGTGTCTTCCTTATTGCCAGTTTTTGTCTGTCTCCATTTTTCCCATACGGGTCTGGACTGGTTGCCAAAGAGCCAGCCAAAATCATTATGTTGACTGTGCTGAGACGTCTTTTGACACCTGTAATTGTAGCATTTATTCCCAGTTAGGGAGCGAGGCCTGACACAAACGCCCAAGTGTGACAAGGGCATTTAGTGCAAGAACTTTGGTACTGACAGCTTTACAGACACCTAAAAACTTCTATTTGGATGTCTCAAAAGGACCAAACAACCAGGGATCTATTTCCAAATAGTTCTTTCACACAACCCTTGAAATACATTATATTTCTGTGTATGTTAGGAAGTCCTTGCTACTGAAAAGACCCATAAATAAATCTGGTTGCAAATAATCAAAATCTTAGTCTTCTCAAGCTGAAGCCAAACATACACATCAACCCCAATGGCCAATTCTTGCTGTTTTCCCACAAGCCTGACACAGAGTTTCACGTACCTGTACTGCTGGAAAAACATCATTGTGTGAGGTCATCATCTTTTCCTTCCCAGAAAGTTTCTAGTTGTGACATTTTCTTTCTTCAGTGCAAACAAGGCTTTAAAACAAGACAAAAGTAAACCTAACAGTGGGCCTCTTTGCTGTACCTATACCATTTATTATAAAAAAAGTTTTTTACATCTTGCTTTAGGAATTACTCCTTTCTCCACCAGTGAAGCCCACTGAAAACAAGCCACAGCTGGATGAATACGAAAGCAAAGCCGGGACGCACAGTTACAGGAGAAAACCTAGCCTGTCAGTTCTGATGTTGACATAGAGGTTTACAACAGCTTTCAGGCAGTTTGATATGGCAGAAACTCATAAAAGGCGGGCAATGTTAGTATTACCTTTTCTTGTTTAAACTGGGTATTTTTATATGGTCTTGCTTTGTAAAAGCTGCACAATTACATTTTTATCAAGTTATAGTATGGGCTTAAGGCTAGTAATCTTAATATTAGATTATAAACTTACATAGCTTGCAAAATTTGTGATGTGCTCTGACAAACCTGCCCCATCTTGCATTCGTGACAAAACTCTCGCAGAGGCAGTTTTCAGTAACGCCATGGTATGACACATGCTTACAGCAACTGGATGTAAGTGCTGGCAGGTAAACGTGGTATGTAACACAGCAGGTTGCACTGAAACAATGAGCGCCTCAGACATTTTCAATTTTTTTTACTGGCTTATAAATCAATCAAGTTGGTTTGAAAATTTCTTCTGAAACAAAAGTTTTGGCAAGAGTAATGCTAAGAATTGGGAAAAGTCATAAGCGTAAGTCCTAAGTCCAAAGGTGGTATTGACTCTACCGCTTTCAAGAAAGTAACATGAAGAACAGTGGGAGTTAATTGCTATCATTCATTATTTCAACATTTCATTATTCATTACTTAAAGACACTTTTCCAACAGACATTAATGATGTCAGTAACTGCTGGTAAAAATAAAAGTTTATCAAAGTTACTTCATGGAGATGTATCAAGCACCACAACGATTTCTCATACTTACAACAGGGAGACACCGACACAGACTTCCATAGCTTCTGACTATGTGTAAAGTTGTGGGCTTGTTAGTCTTGACCAGCACCCATTCAGGGATGAAATAAAGCAGACAAATTTATAACTCTGCTGAAACTAACGGATGTGAAATCTCCTCAGTCAGTCTCAATTCACGTCCGAAGCTGTGTAAAGTCCCTTTGGCCTGCACAGTAGCAGTCAGTTACATTGCACAGAGTGTAGAAACCCCAGAATGCCTCGCAGTTTGGTGGCTGCTCTGCTCACAAACTGGGATGAAGGTGTGATTCCTCTCCAGTGAATACTTTCAAACAATATGAGGATCTGACTGAAGTCAAGGTTGCAGTGATTAATATAAAGCAAAGCTATCCAGGTCTAACAAAATATTTACTTGTTACGACTATGCAAATGAGATTACAGGGAGACACGTGAACGGGATGGCTAAAGTCCAATGAAGTATTACTAAAGGTGTATATATGATATTTGTGGCATTCTATGAGAGAATATTGTATGAACTTTGCAACAGTCCAAATGTACCATTAAATAAACTCATAATAAGGGCTGATAACTGAACATCAGTGTGTGCTTAACATAGGGATAATTCACTAGTGAACTAGAAAGCTCATAACATAACTACAGAAAAAATGCATTAGTTAATTCCTTAAACAAGGAAATGGTTAAATGCAAGAAGATAAAACCTGAAATTCTTTTGGTTGGTGCTGACTGACAGATGGGCACAACTGAGTCCGACTATTGATACACAGGGTTATGCCTGCCATCTGCCATGTTGCACTAAGGAAGAAGCCCAGGTGAGAAATTTGGTCACGAGTTGAGCTTTTGAATAAATCTGTATGAATCTGATTCCCAGAGTTAGATTAGTTACATTAATGGAAAAACCGTGGGCCGTGCTGAGCAGCTACAATGCTGCCATTAGTTCGAGGAGCAGCATGGCCAGGATGGGAAGGAGCAGACAGCACTGCTGCTCTGTGTGCCGTTAATCTATTTAGAAGATACCAGTATTGAAGTCTTTATCTTCAGTCATTTGCCATGGATGTGTGTCTCCACAATTCATATTCTTACATGCCTTTGGGGCAGAACCCCCTTCATCACTAACATATTCTTATTTTACCTTCTTATCTACACAAAAGCACCCAGAATGAAAACAGTGAATTTGTCTACACTTAAAATATCGCTTTCTTTATTGAAGTGCTAGTAGGAAATCCAAGCAAAGACAAAACCCTTCCCATCCAAACCTAAAATCTTGGAAGACTCAGTTTTTGGGTGTGTAGAAGTATTATCCAGCATGAAACTGTTTATTACGAGCCATTATTTTCCTGTGTCAAAAGTATTTGCCATAAGTGATGGCTCTACTGTTTTTCACTGGCTTCAGTCCAAATGCTGCATCTGTTATTAGGAAAGACCTTAATGGAGACCCTGAGAGGCTACATCCTGCAACGCAACCCCACAGCTGCAAGATACAATCGAGAACACGGAACAATTCATGTGTAGACTGGCTACACTGGTATCATCCAATACTCAAAGAGATGAGGCAGCAACTTTGACAATCGGCTATCTGTTATCTTCTATGACAATGGTTCTTCTAGGATGGGTGTCAACATCCACAAATATGTAGCGGACCTCAAATCTTCCACTCTCAGGATTCTGCAAAGGAAACAATTTCAGGTTCTGTTTTTTCCTCTTTGGTAGTTTAAACTCAACTTTAAGCTTGTCAGCTCTATCAAACAATTGCACATACCTCTTTGACTTCCACGTGGACTGTTCCCTGCTTCCCTGGTTCAGAGCCCTCTATATAGAACTTCAAACGCATATATTTCAGTCCATCCTTTACATACTCAATGTGGCTAAAAACAGCAACACAAAAAAAAACCACACCCAGCAAGGATACACATTATATGCTAGTTAAACTTCAAATTTACACTCCTTATTTAGAGGAGCTGCTTAACTATTTTGTGAGAAAGGGTATTCTGATGCAGTCCTTATGCTACCATGTGTTCCTTCTCTACTGCTCTTTCCAAGTGTTACTATGAACATATAAGGAGTAGTGGAGTTAGAAGAACTAATTGGCAGCTGAGAATTAACAGATGAAGTGCTTAAACGTCCTCACCCCAGTCCTCCTCTCAAAACTCAACAGCAATCCAATGGCTGAAGGTTCTGGAATTTCCTTGCATTTATTCTGAAGAACCCCCGAGATTCAGTGCCTGACGTCTCGAAAGGAACACCCACATCACCAAGACTGCCAGGGGGTTTTTGAGGCACTTAAACTAACTCACCAGGCCAAACCACACAAAGAATGTTTTGTCAACTTCATTTTCAGCTTGGTTAAATCACAAGGAAACAGTTTACTATATGCTTTACTTATTTTGGCAATAATTTTGTTCTGCTGAAGTGTAATTTTGGCACTGATACCAGATCTCCAGCCAAAATGCTGATATTTAGACTGGAGTTAGGTTATGCTCAAATATTAGATAAATAGAAAGGTCATGTCACTTTCAAGGCGACCACTTACAGAAACTAACGGTCAAACTAGAGTTCTGGTGCCAGTTTATGTTTCCTACTGAAATTACTGACTGCTGCATACTACCAGGCTCTTATTTCCATCAGTCATGCCCAGATACACACTGTGAACTAAACTTCCAATACAGTTTAAGGTAACATTATGGGTTACAGAGAACAAAGATGAATGAAGAGCCTTACTGCAGTAAATTCATATTCCAGTTGTTCATACACAAAAAAAATCTGTGCATTTTTGAGACATTTAAGGTCATCCTTACACTGCAGACACAAACGCTACAATCTTGCAAACTTCTCAGCTCAAAAATTTATTTAAAATATTAGACTTTGAAAATGATGGAAATGAAATACTAGGGAAGCCGATAGTACACTAACTTATTTACATAGTTTGTTTCACAGACAGATGCTTAAAACGTTTGTGCACATCCTTTTTGTTTAGCAGCTCCATTTTTAACACTTTTTCACAGTCTAGTGAAAAGATAAACTTCCACCAGTAAAAATCACCTTCACCTGGAAAAAAATGTCTCTATCTCATGGTTCAAGTTGGGTATCTGGGCTTATGTGTCCCACCCTACATGACACCTCCTTGAAAAAATTCAACTCTAAGAACCCAATAAAGACAAAGCCCCTACTGAGTTACAGTGCAGCGAGGATTTACATTTTGTAAGAATTAGTTCCGTTGTTTCCCTCAAAAGGAGAATAATAAATAGACGCACTCACAAAAGGTTTAGGTGAGAGATGTTGTATTAAACACGCAGTAGAGATGTGGCCTCAAGTGCCAAGAATCAATATAAGAAATGGGCAATCACTACCGCATATCAGCGTGGGACGGTGTTGTCACTGTAGTGACTACACCCTGTAGAGTCAGACCTAGCCTAGCTTTAAATGGAGCAAGCTGGATTCTTGAAAGTCTGGAAGTTTGTACCTCCTGCTTTTTCTGGCCTGATAAGAACTACTGCTTCAAAAGGAGGAAAAACTCTCAATGAACAATTTTTCAAAACCAATTTGACTGTATTTGAAGGTTTCAGACAATCAGCCAGGTCCCCGCCCCCCAGATGCATGCCTAGGCTTCTGTCCTACTCTCTTCAGGCTCGTCCTGTTTCTCTGAGAGGCTAGTTCTACGTTTACCATGCTGACCTCCGCTTGTTTTGAGGCACTCAGAACTGGAGTTTTATAGGCACTGTATTTAGTGGTATGTGCCACAAAGAGGTACTGCAAAAAACCGCTTTGGTTTTCACTCAGAAGTTCCAAGGTACGTCACATACAGTTCGTTAACCTACATCTAACTTGCTATGATGTGACCCAAAATGTCTTTGCTGTGCCAAACTCATGTCTGTATGGGGCAAACACCAAAGGGCACCTGACAAACTGTCGTCTTCCTCTTCTTGTTGCCTCCCCATAACCTTTAATAGATTCACCAAAAACACCAATTATCTAAAAGAGAAAAGAGGTTTCAGTTGTCACAAGGCATCGCATTCAAACAGATATTCCAGTATCAGCTCACGCCCCCTTGTGAGTCTGATGGGTCAAGAATGAAAGAATTTATGAGAGAAAACAGCGTAAGGAAAATTCTTCTGTATTTCAGTGCTTTTCTTTAGCGTCATATTAAATGCCTAAAATAAATCCTACTAATATCTTCCATTTGTACCATCCTCTGAGATTATGACATTTTAATCTCTCTTCTTACTGTGTACTTTATACTTTACTGACATTTTGCGTAAAATGGAAAAAAAAGGCATGAAATCTTTGTCTCCCTCCTCCAAGACGGTATGCTTCAAAGTTTAAAATGCAAATGTACTGCCCTTCACATTGTTTAAAAAACACCAGCGTTTAAGAAATTCAATGACTTTTCTTTTTTTTTTTTTTTCAGATCTATAAAACCAGACCAAATTAACATAGTGTTAAACTTAAAGCTGGTTAGAAAGGGAGGGTGATTTTTACTGTATAAATACTGGAGAGAAGTTTTAATTCTACAAACTTGTTCCAAAGCAGTCTTCATTTTTATTCTAGTGACAACTTGTCACTTCATTTCTAGGTTATCCTCAGTGGCATCTGCGGCAACTTTGTTTGAAAGCTATTATTTCATGCATTTCTTGTTTTGCCTGAAGTAGCAGTTTTCAGAACCTAGTTTTAGACTGATTTTTGTTCACCTCTAGCTGTCTTCTGTGACTGTGTGATCACATGGCTGTTCTCTTTCCCTGTTAGCCACAGGAATGCTAACCACATTTCAGATGAAGAGTTTAAACTCCTGGATAGTTATGCAGTGCTTCGCAGAATGACAGAACCCTACTGAAGTGTCACAACAGCGCATCTGTGCTGAGGAAAGGCAGCAGGCTAGATCTACCAAACTTAGGTGGGACCAGTTGCCTCCCTGACCTGCACAGCTACCTAAGGAGTCACTCAGGTATGTCTGTAAGACTTTCTGTATGGAGACACAAGCACGTGCTCTGAAGGGGTGGACACTGTATCTGCACCAGTTGTGCTGGGGTACGCTCACTTAACTTTGCTTTTAGCAGGCTAATTCACTCAGGCTCAGTGCTTGCATTAACTTGTCCTAATACAGACTCCAAGCTGGAGCTGATCCACCTCTGGCCTGCCAAAAGCATATGCAGATCTGCTGGCGTTTGCCTGCTAAGCACCACGTGGGTCTTCCTGTAGCTTTGCTTGCAAGATTCCTTGTGCAAACTTTTGACTCAAAGAAAGACAGCAGCTACGGAGAAACATAAACCTTATGACTAAGGTTCAGAAACCAACCTCGGGGTGAGATCTGCATTTCTTCAAGGCATCTCCATAGATCTTACTCGGACTAGAAGAAGAGAACAGCTCTTTAAAAATCACATAGAACAAACCACCTGTAAAAAAAACAACAGCAAATGGAATGAGAACTAATCAATCCAGACGGAATTAATGAAAAGCGTCTTCTGATAAAGAATATAATTTTTAAAAATAACCTGTAACACCAATTCCAACAAGCACCACAATAAAGTACGTGAAGTCTCTTCCTGCTTCTTTCACTGAAACAGACAGAAAACAATGTAGGAGTTACAACCTAGGACAGTAAGACTTGCATAGCTTTCTTATATAAACCTTCTTGTATTAGTCTGCAGCTCAAGTAACACTTTGGCAGAAGAAAAAATTCCAATAACAGCTTCCATAATGCCTCATCGCTAAAAGAAAGAGACCATGGAATGTCTCTTATGCTGTGCAGGGCATATTTATATCTCTGTATTGAGCCTTATTACTTTCTATTTTCCTACTAGGTGTTATCAAGACCCAGAATAGCACTTATTAATTTTCATGCAGCATGAGAGCTAGCTTCTTTAAGGACTAATGAGGTATTTAGCACTGCAGTATTCAAGCTACTATATAAACCCATAATCACTGCAATCTTTATGCAAAGAAAGGGAAAAGTAACAATAAAAAAGCGTAAGCTTATAAACTGCACACACTGAAAAGAACTGATTTTATAAATTCTCAATCAAGTGAACAATAAAATGGAGGGCTATTAGACCAAAATAGTTATTTGATTTATTGGGACCGCCAACTGCAGTTTATCAGAGTAGTTTTTATCTTTTAGTTTTGACCTAATGTACTAGTAAAAGTGTCAGTACACACTCCAGAAAAAAAGTAGTATGAAATTCTCTGTTATGAAATATCTTTAAGAACTTGGAAAGAGACTATCGATTTGGTTAGGTGACAAGCCGTGCCCTTCAGTGCAGTACAAGTCACCAAGGAAACTTTAACAACCCTTTTTCCTGTGGCCTTCCAATCAGTCGGGGATGTTTCTCATAGACTTTTTCAGAGGACTTGGAACTTCTGTGGCTAATTACGTAGTAAACACATCTCACCGAAGTGAACGAGGCCCAGCAAAGCGACAGCCGCCCTGTAAGCAGGCTGGCACCTCCTGCAGAGCTCCGACAGCCTTGCTGGAAGCACGCTTTCTCTCACAGCGACGAGACAGGCTGCGTGCGGCAGGCTTTCCTCCCGACAAGGGAAACGAGAGGCTACCGCATCTCAGCCCCGACGTGACCTGAACGCCGAGCCCACAAGCTGCTCGGAAGAAGCCACGCAATTTCTGCCCTTCTTGTGCAGTACGCACGCCGAAACGCACCGACCGCTGACAACAACACGAAGCGAGAACACACGGGCTCGTCGCTCTCCTGAGCACGGCGGGGTTGTTTTTAAACGCCAGGGCGTCGGGGCTCTCGCAGCCCGGCCGCAGCGGCCATGTTCTCCGCGCCAGCCGCCCGCGGCCCGCCTTACCTCTCCGAGCGGCCGGCAGCGCAGCCGCCTCTTCCCGCCGGCCGCGCCGTACGGCCAGGCGCTTGCCGTCGCGGCCAGCCTCCTCGGCTCTCGGCCCCCCTGCCCGCGTCCCGACGCGCCGAAGGGCGGCCCGGGGCAGCGGGGCAGGGTCCGGGCGCGAGGGCTGGTGCCGCCACCTCAGGCAGGGCCCCGGGGCCGGCCGCGCCCAGCCGGGGGCGGCGAGCAGCCCCCTCCCCAGGGAGGCCCGCAGCAGGGCGGCGGGCAGCATGCCTCCCGCACAGCAGCCGAGCTAGGCGGAAAGTCCGCGGGGCTCCCCCCGGCCGCCGCCTCCCCCCGGGGGAACCCTCGGGGCCGCCACTTCAGCTCCGGAGCCGCCACGGCCCCCCGCCCGCCGCAGCGGGCCCGGCGGAAGCCGTGCGGGCGGAGCGGCAGCGGGCGCTGGGAGCCGTAGTTCGAGCGGGCTCCCCCCCGCGCCCGCCGCTGGGAGCGGCCCCCGGCGGGGTCACCTCGGCCGCCCGCCGCGGCGCGCCCGGCCGTTAAACGGTGCGCTTGTTACAGCTGTTTTATTTTTCCAAATTTGTTTTGTGATCTTACGCGCACACGCGTACAAGCGACGCAGCTGACGCCTCCGCGAACGGAGACCCGTGAAGACCGTGCTGCGGCTTCCCGGGGAACGGGCGCACCGGCGCGGAGCTCGCTGCGGGGTCCGGGGATTGGCGGGGAGCTGGCGGGACCCCGGTCGGGGGGGGTGGTGGTGTCCCCGTCGGGGGCTCACGGCCGGAGTCACTGCGGCCCCCGGTGCGTCACCGCTTTCCGCGTGCGCCGCACCGCGCCGCTTGGGAGCCCGGATCCGCCCTCTTGACGCGGCTCCGCCCCGCTGCTCTCGTCGGGGGACGGGGACTCCCGCGGGCAGCCACGGCGCGGCCCCGCGGCGCGTTCCCGCCCGCTTCCCCGGGGCCGCGCTCCCGGGCCCCGCCCCGCCGCCTCACGTGGGAGACGGCGGCAGCGCCCCCCTCCTGCGCCCGGTGCGAAGCCGGCCATGGCGACGGGCCGCGGCAGGGCCCTGAGGCGGTACGGCCGCGGCCTGGCGGCTCCCCCTGCTGCCGCCGAGCTCGGGCCGCCGCGGCCTCTGACCCCCGCTGCGGTCCTCGCCGCCGGGCCCAGGTAACGGTCTCGCTGCCCGGTCTGAGGAGAGGGCGTCGAGCAGGGAGCGGTGCTCTGCCGCCCCGGAGCTCTCGCCGTGCCCGCGGGGTGCGGTGTGTGCTTCTCCCTTGGGCAGCGCCTTCCCCCCCCCTCAGGGCGCTGGGTTCCGGCGCTGGGGCCCGCTCGCTCGGCGGAAGGCCCGGGGGTAGCGCCCCGTGTTCTTCCTGAGTGGTGGGGCTGAAACCCGGGTACGCGCTGGAGCTCGGAGGAGGTAGCGTGGTCGGCGGTGGCCTGACCACAGAGTGCGAGCTGGCTTAGTGGCTAGTTAAGCGTGTTCAAGGTAGTTGTGCCTTTGTAATAAATGGGAGGGTTTCACCATGGAAGGTGCGGCTAGCTTCATTCTCATGGTACGGGCTGAACGTACAGAAGCACCAGTCTTGGAGCTGGGGAAGTAAGTTTTTCTGCTAACCCGTCTATACAACCTTGGGTTTCATAGCGTTTCATTCCCCCTGGTTTTTGTAACCTGTAAATGGAAGGGATAATACCCACTTTTTTTTAAGGACTTTGGAATTGTTAGCTGAGGAAAAAAAATACAGGTGTCAAAACATTACTGTCTGTTTTGTTTATCCCCAGGTGCGCTTTAACATTTGGAGGAGATAGGTTTTGTCACTACCTACAAGTTTCTATACATTATTTGAAATATATTTGTTCCCTGACCAGCAAAAACTCAAATAGTCGTGTTGCAAGTACTGCAGGGAATGAAAGTGAAAATACTGGTACAGAACCGAGTGCCATAAATTGAAAGCTAATGAAATAGCAATTGAGGCTGTTGTGCCTCTAAGCAAGAGAAATCTCAGTTGTTACTAGAAGCCTCTCAAGAGGGGGAGGAACAGCTGTCATAGATTTTTAACTTGAGCAGCCAAGCTTTGTCAATGCAGTGTAAAAGCATTTTGTTAATACTAATTTCAAATCTGAGCACACACAATACTTGAAAGAAACAGTTTATGCAATGAATTTTCTGTTTTTTCTAAATCCTTTGAGGAGGATATTTTTTATTCTGGAAGGTGAAAAAATTCAGTACTTTTTTTGAAAGGAAGCTGACAAAAGTGGTGCATATTATGTTGAAGTTTTCAAGATGTGTAGGCAACTTTTCTCTTACCTCAGAAATTCCTTCCTGGGGTGAAGAAGAGAGGGATGCAAGGAGTAGTTAAAAATGAGAGCAAGGAGGAGTGAGTGCAAGGCGGTGCAGGTTATGCTTGTACCAAGTAGAGTGTGTTGCAAAATCCAGGACCCGGCTCCTGATCTGAATTACTCCTGTACCTATGCGGACTCCAGGTGTGTCACTGCAGCGTGTGCCCAAACTGGGTGTTTTCGTGCTTTCTGCATAGTTACAGGGCAGAACAGCCTGGAACGTGCTGCCCAGAAGGATACAGAAGTGGTAGTTCTGCTGCTGTTGAACACAACTTGAGTCTCTAAATCCCTTTAGTGGCTTTTGAAAAATGGAATTACAGCCTCGTCTCATGAACTAACTGTACTTCTTGATAATAATACAGAAGTAAAATATTTGCTTGACCTTCAGGGTGTGTTTGATATACAGTTACTTCTTTGTAGTTGTTAATTTTGTTAGTCTGCCAGTGATTGGCACCAAGCTGAAATGTGCATGTCTTTTTGTATTGTGCTTATAACAATTCCTACCAAAAGTTCATGGATTTTTTTTTTTTTTGCATAGCACAGTTGACAGTGTAAGGCAGAATTGTTCTTTTCTCCCAATTTTAATTTTTCTTTGAGCATAAAGCAATCATAAATCAAGAACAATGTGCATTAGATGTATATGGTACCGATGTACTTCAAATTTGCTTTTTTGCCTCTTTCCCCACGTTGATTGGTTGCTTAGAAATCCATAGTTGGACTGACCAGGCATTGGAAAGTCAGCTGGCAGTACAAACCATCACTAACAGAGTGTATGGGGAGCTCTGCCTCCTTGGTGGCATCAGTGGGTATGAAGTGTAAGGAGCTGATTAAGACTGAAACTCCATCTGGATATTTCTATGTGGTTTAGTGATAGTATTTGTAATTACAGCTTACAAAGTTCTTACCACAAGAAAACTTGGAAAAAAAGTGTGGCCACTTGGATTGTAGGAATTTGTGTTAGAAATGTGCAAAGTTGCTTTCTTTAGTAAAAGAAAGTAATTTCTCTCTGAATTGTTACGCATTATTGAGCAATAAAAACATTGATACCCATCTTGCCTGTTGAACTTGTCTTGCAGGATTATTTTAGCAGGGGAAAATCTGAAGTGAAACTAGAACTTTGTTTCAAATATGATGCTGTTGCATAGTCGAGGGAATTCTTTTTGAGCCTTGTCAGGTTTTGAGAAAGTTTCGAGGTATTGTTTTATTTAGTATCTTTTAGTAGCTTAGCAAAGTTGGATGGCTCAAAAACATCTCTGGAGTTTGACTTTACTGCAGGGGTCTGTCTGGAGCTTGATTATTCGAACTGATGTGGTTGTGTGGCTCTGTTGCCTTCTGACTGCTGTGAGAGGTTAATCATAGGAGAGGCACCTGTGAGTTTAAATCTGACATCCTCGTGATGTCAGGTGTTTTAACGTAGTGATAATTGTTCAAATTTTCGAGCTGATAATGAGTTACCAAGTGATGTATTCCATGACTCCTGTCAGTTGAGACATGGTGTCTGGGTGTGCACACTCTGCATGTTTCTTCATTTTCTGATGATGTGGCTCCTAACAGCTTTTCCTTTTTAGAAATAGGTCAAGGACCTTTGCTGCCAGTCCTGGGGAATGTTCTGAAACTGTAAATGCTGGAATTAAAAGTCTGTATTTGACACCTTCCATGAAACCAAAACCTAGTTTGTGCCTTGAGAGGTGAGTATGTCTTTAGGAGTAAGAGCGCACACCGTAAGCCATCTTTTGACTGCTTACAGTTACTATATTCATACCTTGGATATTTCCATGTCAGATGTTCTGAGTTGAAAAGAAAAGATTGCTTTCCTGGCCTACTTTGTGATCCTGCGTTGACGTTCTAATGTTTTCAAGCGTCATTTTCTTTCACCTCCTTTTCTAAGTACATTTGAAGTATGTGCATTTTCCAAGTCATATAAAGCCTTCAGGAGCTCTTTTGCAAATCATGGGCTGTGATGTTCCTTGAGAATAAAAATTGCTACTGTATTACATGAATAAAAGCCAGTTTGGAATTAGAATTCTGATACTCTCTTGATGCTTGTTGCTTTATATAGAGAGGCTTAGGGTGGTGGAGTGGGATGAAGGGGAAGGAATAAAGTGGCTGCTGCATATTCACTGCAAGGTAAATGTTTCCCACACTATTTGACAGTGAAAGGGCACTTTCAATGTAATCGTGAGGTTTTTTTTTTCCCAAATTGGTTATGTTGCTACAAAAAAAAAAAAATCTAAGAATATGTTACATTAAAGATTAATTTTCTTTGCTTTATACATTTTGTAGCTTCCTGTGTAGTCATTTATTTGTTTTCTGTTGGATGGCTGGTTCAGTCACTTATGCTGTTAGTTTGGTGTGAAAGACAAGAGGAAAAAGAAAAAAAAAAATTCCTTTCCGTCAGCTTCCTTCAAAGAAAAAATAATATAGTTTTGAAAACTGCTGCTGAGAATTCTAGATCAAGCATATTAGCTAATTTGCAGCTTTTTAAAGGATCACTTCTAAATTCTCTCTGGAATAAATGTGCTCACTGCTTTGGGATTAGAGTTATTTCACATAATAACTGCACGTTTTGGCACGGTTGCCTCAGTGCAACTAAGGCTCTGAGTTTTAAAACAAAACTTGGAGTACTGGCATTATTATCACTCTGTGCTTGAAAGCTATATGCCTCTGGAATGAAATACTATAAATCAACAAGTATTGTAAATGACACAGTAGTAAATCGACAAGAGACACAGCTGAGGTGTTGACTTTCACAGCAGCTTGTATTTTCAGTGGTGATTTTGATGTTACCATAGTATCTTGCTCCAAGAAGTTATACTATAAAATACATCTTTTTTTAAACTCTGTGCAGTTACCAGATATTACTCAGATGGTATGTGGCATCTGTCTGTTAATACAGAAATCACGGTGGCTCATGTCCAGGTTATGTTGTGCTTATTATACTTAGGCTGGCACCTGCATTTCAGGCAGCCTGACAGGTGCACAGAAACGTTAATGTTCTCGAGAATACAACGCAGGTCTTACTTTGAAGTTCACATCTTTCTGTTGACATAAATGAAAACTGTATGAGACCCCTGAGCAGAGGTGGTTTGAAGTTTTTGATGAGGTGGAGCATGATCTCACTGTTTGACTAGGAGATTTCTGTCCTGGTACATCCTGAGACCTGACACCAGTCAGGAGGAGAGTGAGTATATGCGGTTCTGGAAAACGCTGGTGGTTATGGATTAAGTGTGAAAATCGTGGTACAAGGAGTAAGAAACTGAAGTTGAATGAGATTCTTAACCTTAACCCCGTTTGGCATGAAACTAATACTAATGAAAATCCAAGCCCATACCTTTTCACATAATTACGCTGTGCCGCTTGAATAGGTTGTGGTGAATGGTTTTAAGCAAATGTTTGAGATCAGAGGGACAAATCAGAACCCAAACTCTGCAAATCAGCTCTTCAGGTGAGTTTTGATTTGTGTATTTACAAGCTAGTAGTTTCAGTCTCCTTTGTTTTGCTCTGATTTGGGATTAAAATTCTTTGCCGTTGTGATTACTGGAGTTTGCAGGCAAGTCTAATGGTATTTCTCTTGTTTTCCAGCATGCCATCAGAAATGCTGGTGAATATACTTTCCTATTTGGATGCTGTGTCCCTGTTGTGTGTTGGTTGTGTGAATAAGCGCTTCTATCACCTGGCCAATGACAAGTAAGGAGGAGGGAAGGATAAGTGCTAATCTTAATCGTGCAGCAGTTGAGTTTACTTGAGTTATGTGCCTTTCTAATTCCATTTCACTGATGCCAGAGCACTGATGCATGTACCTACTGGCAATTACTCTGCTCAAAATATACTGCATAGCTCACAGTACAATGTGTTGTATGGAGTTCTGGCTGTGCAAGCCCTGTTAAATTTAATGGGAGTTATGAGGCGAAAACTAAACACAGTGTTTTGAAATGTTGCTATTAGCATTTATTTTGTTGTAAAATTTGCATACGTTTGTTTTTATTCACATGCACCTGCACAGGCTTTTTGGTTCAGGCAGTCCTCAGTGGTGTGTAGCCAGTAGCTTTGTAGAATTGTCATAGCTTTCATCACTTTGAAGCCCTACTTACCTAGCTCTTTCATCAAGGTTTTGCAGAGGCTTTGATTTAGTTAAGTGATTCGCTAGTGGGTTTTATCTGTTGCTCTTTCTGTCAGACTTTGGTGACTTCTAAATGGAAACAAAAGGGGCAAAGGTAAGTGCTGACATGTTTTTTTCTAAGCAACTGCTTATGCAGAGGTCACAAATTGGTCCTACCAGTATCGTGATAACTTTGTGAAAGGATCGAGAAGAGAGACCTTGGTTGGTATGTGATAATTACGACATCTGGGTATATTTTTTCTTCTAGAATTCTGCTACATTAGTGTTGTTTAAATGAGAAAATATCTTCCTATATAGGTAGTTGCTGCACCTGATATTCATGCATTTCTCACTTACTTGCCAAAACTTGTACAGTGAATTGGTTAACATTGGCATTGACACCTTAAGAACTGATGAATTTAAAGGGAGGGCCATAAGCCAGATTTATTTGTTTGAGGCTGTCAGGAGGTGCACATAGATAAAAATTGCATACTTGACACAGGTTATATATCTTAATGTGCATTTTCCACTTCAGGATAGTAAGGTAGGATAAAATCATTGTGGCTGTTCGAGGGAAGCAGATTCATCTGTTTCCATCTCAACAATGTCTGTTTCCATTTTCTAATCTCAACAGAGATTACTGTATGTGCACAGATGGGATCTGAGGAGGAGATATTTCCCTTATCTAGGAGACAGACTGGTTCAGTGGGACCGGGTCACTTCTTCCCACTGGATTTGTATGGACCTTCTTCAGTCCCTGAATATTTTGGTGAATTAACAGAAGTTTTAATTGAAGCCCCTGCATATCTCTGTGACAAATCTGATCTTGCTTTTTAGACAGAGTATCTTTTTGAGGATATTTTTGCTGTCCTGGAGGTGCAGGATGCTGTTCTTGATGCAACAGGATTGTCAGTCTTTCATTGTGATGGATCTGTGCTGCCTAATACAGTGCTTCGTCTTTGGACTCTTCAGATAAAGTCTGTGCTTTAACAGTTCCTTGGCACTCGTGTCTTCATTGTAACTATTGAAGACAAGCAAATGTTTTGGACCCCTCTTTCTGCACCCTTCTTGCCCCAGCACACGGTATTATTCCAGCCTTCCTGTCATGCAGTGTGGGAAGCTCACATAGATGGTCAGTCTGAAGGCCTGAGGGTTTTGATCACCAGCAGAAAGTGCTTGGATAAGAGGAATTGAGAAGCCAGAGCACAGGGGAGGATCTTTTTGCCATTTTGGTCAGGTGATGACTGACAGTGGTGCGTGTCTGATTCTGGCGTTTGAGTTAGCAATGAGAGGTTGAGTTGGCTTGATGTAACAATGTCCAGTAAGAGGCCTTGAGATGAATATTATACTTAACGCTTTGAGGCAAAAGTGGCACATACTCCGCTGTGAAAGAGGCAAATTCATGCTTCTCTTTTGGATGCTTTTTTGATTTGTCTGCCCTGATTTCTTCAGAAGTTGAGGATGAAGGGACAGTGAAAACTCCTTAAACACTTATGACTCCTAGTCACCATTTTTTTTTCTCCTCTGCCTCCCTGCCCCGACTGAATTTTTGAGCTTCTAGAACTGATTTCTCAGCTGCTTGCACAATGCTGTTTTGGGAAAGGAAAAAGCAATATGTAATTGAGAGTGAGGAGAAGGGTGTTAGGTATTGGTGGCAAGTCTGTCTTCATTCAACTTCCATTTGTCAGAAACTGTGCCTTCAACATGCAAGAAATGTCTACTACTAAAACCTCTCTTTTCAGCATCATGCAGCCAGATGCTGAGTATCCCTCCCCACAAAAGAGAGGACGTCTGTCTTGGGAAGGGTTTTTCAGTTAACAGCAGAGGGTTATAGGAGGACATCTTACAGGGCTTTTTAGGCTGAATAAGACCAGTTGGGTGATCCACAGCTCAGTTTCCCCTGGTGGTAGTGTGTCAAGGACATCTCGTCTCTGTGTTCGTCATCCCACAGTTCGTAGCTGCTTTGGAGTTAAAAAAGAATTTACTCCATCAGAAATGTTTTATGCTATCTGATAACTGTGTTGTCTTTTCTGGTCTCAAAATTGAAGTACCTTAAATCTTTGTTTTACTATGGAGTGTTCTTCCATGTCTGCCACTCCCCCAGATTTTGGTGAAAGCAAAGTCAGAAGCTCATGTTGACCGTGAACCTCCCATTACCAGTCATAGAAGCTTATGGGCCTGTGCATTTTAAACAGCTTTGACTCACAAAAATGGCAGTGGGAGACTGTACATATATCTGCAGAGCAGCAGGCTGGATTTTTTTTGCAAAATTCCTGAGCATGTTTGCATCAGTAACAAACAGCTTGGCTCTCAGTATAGGGGGACTTATTCTCAGCAGCTGATGAAGTGAGAGTGGTTTTTGGGGGCAGGAGGCAGTGTGGAATGGTTTCAGTCCTTGAATGCTTGGAGGAGGGGAAAAATGCATTGCAAAGCATGTTAGTGTAAGTTTGCCTGGGGATGAGTGAGGACTGGTAAAAGTAATCTTGCTGATAAATGGTAGAGAATTTCTTCTAAGAATTTGTTTTCTCTGCTATTCATTTTCTTTAGTGCAGTTATGTAGACTGTGTGGCTAGCACTTTAAAATTAGCAAACTTACTGGAAACCTTTATTCACAGATTGTTGTTTGAATTCTTGCAACTTCTTGTACTCAATATTCCCTGAATATTGATGTCATTCACATATATATGAGCACATGTTTTTCCTAATAGGAGAGAGGTGAACCCATCATTCCTGTTGCATCCTTCTTTGTTCTATTCAAAAAGACATCTCTGAGCTTTTCAAAAGAGAGTGCAGAAAGGATTGACATGACAGTGGCACCGCCACCAAATGTGGGATTCTAGTTGTCGTTCTCCACCCCACTTTCAACTGGATCTGTATGAGAAACTTGAGGGGTCCAGATTGTCTTTGTTGAGTAAGAGGTAATAAAACACTTCTTCCGCTAACTGATGCTGTGTGTGGAGAATGCATCATTGTCTTAGGGTGGAATTTTAAAAAATAACTGCTTAACCTTTACCAGTTTTCACTTAAGTCACTGAGTATGGCTCTGCTGTCTCTGAGCTTCATCCTGGATCCTGTATTTTCAGGAAGACAGACAAGACTTACCTTTTCTTTGTTTCCTCTCAGATATGTACTGTTTTGTTGTTTTTTGAAAAAATCTGCTTCGATAAGTGTCTGTGAAGGAAGTAGCAGCATAAGGTGAAGGAAGGCTTTTTAAAAACCACGTACCCTAGTGTGCTATTGAGAGGTATAAAGCAATGGGAAGTTCCCAATATCTGATGATCCTACTTGCTCGAGCACTAGTCAAACATTTTCTGTAACATTTGTCTTTTTTTTTTTTTTTTTCCCTTTTTTCTCTGTGGTAGACCAGAAAGTCGTAAGTAGATCTCATTTAGCATGTATAATCCAGAACAAGAAATGTGTTCAGATATTTTGAGATGACCTAGTAAGCCCATGAGAAATGCTGACATCTAGCATCTTTTGGTTCCTGAGCCTTCATGTTTGCACCAGGGAAACTGACCTCATACGAGGTGTTGGAAGGTCAAAATGGTGAAGAGTGTACAACTGTGCCTTTGCATTTTCTGATCTTCTGTAAACTCAGATTTAGCTCAAACCCGTTTTGCTGATAATCTAGGACTTTATATTTTTCTCCTAGCATTGTGTTCAGTGGCAGCTGAGGCATGCATATAAGAATAATTAACTAGTTATTCTCATAATTTATGTGATTTTCATCTTTATTTTTACTTTCAGTGGAATCTGGCTGAAAATCTATTCCAGTTGTTTTCAACCAAAAAGGACAATTTGGACAATGAAGTCTAAACAAAAAGAAGCTGTTTCCTTGGGCTGTACTGCTCTACATGATAGAAAGCCTGGGTACTGGAAGAAAGAATACATCTTCAAACAAATAGCTACTGTCAAAAGTAGAGTAATGCGACTTGTTAAACCTGTAGATCCTTACACAGGTCTTCCATGTAAAAACAAAGAAGCTATGAAGTAAGCAATACCTTGTCACAGAAGATGTTTACTCGAGAGTGATGTGCTAATGGCTTTGGAAATGCTGGGGGCATATGGAAATAGAGCTATAAAATGCGTATCATAATGGGAAGATACAATGATAGCCTATAAATGACCTAGCCTGAGAAACATGTGTAGCAGTTAGTAGAAGTTTAAAAATTCTGTTGGAAGCGTGGTTGAAGTTTTGTCACATTGAGAATCTCTTTTTTTAAAACACCCCTCTCCCCTCTTAATTCCTAAATAACAGAGCCACTGGCTTGAGCTGGATGATTGTTCTGAAGGACAAAAGTGGAAAGGAACATGTAGTGGAGAAGGCAGACCTATCATTTAAGGACACATCTGTTACTGTACTTTGGTCTAGTACAAATTGGCCATGCTTAGACATCCTGTCAACCCTAAAACTCTTTGGAGTTGTGCCATTGCTTCCTGACCAAAGCAGAGCTCCCAGCAAGAATGGGTGAGTTTTAACATAGCATTTTTTGATAGGTTTTTGGTGTAACTGGTTGATAATATGTCTTTAGAAGCTGTCTGACCTTGGTTTGACTTAACAAGTGAATTCTTTCTTAGAAAGTCTCTCTGTAGTATATTTCCAAAGCCTATTTCCTTCTCTTCATTGGTAGAGCTTTTAAGTAAGAAATCGATGTAATCCAGCAAGATATAGCATTCATAAGTTAATCTAGTTACTGACATGAAAGATACAGACCTGTGGGTCCTGCCTTGGAAAGCTGGGTTTAAGGTATAGATACAAATGAGCATGAAACAAACATGTAAATCTAGGAGAATTTAATGTGAGACATTTAGATCAGAACAATTCATCAAATGTTTATGTGGCTACGATCAGGTAATCTGTGTTACTAACTTGGTGTTTGGCTGTGAGTACAATGTAAGTACATGCATATAAAAAACATGTAGTCCACAGCACTATTGTGGGATAGCTGTTGTTTTGTAATTTTAACTGTGTGCAGTATTTTTCTGGCCCTATATTCTGAGAAAAGGTGTTTTAAATTAAAAGTGTGTATTTGAGGTGTGTGTGCATTTGGTTACTGTCAAGGAGTTTTCCGCGTGCCTGTGTCTTACGTGTTGTTTTAGTACATGCAGTATCAGCTACATGCTGCTTACACAAAACTGCTAGCAGAAAGCTCTGAAAAGAGAGAATGGTTGTTCACCTACAAAAACATGTTTCTCAAGTAGAAGCAAAGTATTTGCCTAGAAAAAATCAGCAGAAGCCGTTTGTGTAAAGTCAGCTAAAGAAGTCTGGCAGTCTAATTGTGTGGGAAATGTAGTTATTTTACTAAGATGATGAGTCGTATGTAGAAAATAGTAAAAGAAAACTTGCAGGCAGTTAGTACTATTTATTTCACAGAATTGTAAGTTGTTAGAACTTGCGAATATGCATGAAGGCAATAATTTCACAAATATCAGAATGTTACTCGGAATGTTAAGACTATAAGGAGCCAGTGCAGGGACTTTGTGAACGTCTCTGTATTTATACCAGCCTGATTGCCTTAGAGATGCAGAGGGTTGATGTCCTATTCCTGCCCCTAGTCTTATAGTTCAAGGTAATGTGACAAAGATCCTGTGGGTTGCTGTCTTGCTAGCAGTGTGTAGTGGTAGGTGATATTACTGTGATACTGTTGGGAAATGTGGGAGCAGTTTTTCACATAATAAGAGCCTGTTTGTGAAGGGTTTTAGAAAGAGTTATTTCTCCATTCTGAATAGGTAGCGCAGACTCCACTTTCTGCTCTTTTTTCATGCTTCGTTAGCCAATAAGAACGCCTGTGGAGTATGAACTTTAGTTACAGGCTGTTATGGAGCTAAATCGCTTTAATTACAGACAAATCTAGAAATAATTTTCTAAAAAAGGAAAGCTTTTAATTTATTGTGTGTACATTTTGATCCTTTCCTTGGAATTTTGATTCTGTGGAGGAAGATTTTTATCTTCTTAGTAGCTTGCTTCATACTGGCAAATGTTCAGCGATTCCATCTAGTACCAACATAGTATTAAAAATTATAAAGTATTTCTGTAGCTATTTTGAAGTATTGGGCAAGCATATAATTTTTTCTTCTTCAGTACATTAGGCCATCCTATGGTCCTTGTGTTTCTTTTCCTGTTAGGTGTTGAGATCCTGCTAGTATGCTGTAGTTATTCAGAAGTGAAGTTTGTGGCTGTGCATGCTGAATGCTTTCAAAACCATTTTCATCATGTGCTATTGGTCAGACTTCAGAGTTAAAAATGAAATGAAGCTGAACTTTTACGTAAAGAAGGAGACATAGTCTTGTTGCCACATTCTGTATGTTCTTTTCAAAGACCTCGTCGACGTTCCTTAATTGCTGAATACCATCTTGCTAACCTGACTGAAAGTAGTGCAGCAGTTGGTGCTGATAAGCTTGTCCAGCTCTTCAGTCTGAATCCAGGACTCTTAATAGGACTTTGGAAGGTAAGATAACTTTTTGTTTCAATACTTTGTTATGACTTGGAGAAGCAGATTCTTTTGTCATGTAGTTTGGGATTTTGGAAGTTTTTTTGGGTTTTGGTGTTGGGCTTTTTTCATCTTCCTTTTTTTCTTTAGATTTTGAAGGATCTTGTCTAAACTAACAATGTGAAAATGCAGGCAGGGACAGCTGGTTGATGATTTATTGTAAAGACCTGTCGCGGGAGTACGTATACTTTTAAAAAAATCCACCTCTTAATTAAAAGAACAGTTATATATCATAGTATATTAGATACCATACTGATCTTATTTCTATGTTTGATTGTATTTATTTTGCAGTCTTCATTTGCCAAAGTTTGATATCCTGTAGACATTTTAAATAGCAGGGTTTGAGGAGACAGTTGTTTCTTGCTCTCTCCTCGTCACTCAATGTGATGAATTCCCACAAGGTTACTTTGCTAGTTGTTTCCTTTAATCTGCATCACCAGGTAGTCATATCCTGCTCCAGCAGTAGGAATGCTGTTAATTGTGTCTTTTTTGGGGGTATTTAATTTGAAGTATTAAGTGTCTAAGTTACGGGGTTAGTCTCTGTAGGCTGTGTGTAGAGATGCACGTCTTTAGAGAGCAGTGCAGAGTATCTGTAGTAGACTTCTACTCGAAGGGAGTCTGCATCTTTGCACTGAATGTGCTGGGTCCTGGGGTCTGTCTGAAGTTGCATACGGTTAGGTGCTACAGAAGCCTGTCTCAGGTGTTCTGCTCTTGGACAGAATTCAGCGGTGGCAGTCTTCTCTTCCTCTGCCAGCCATGTTCATGACGTAGACTTACATTGTTCAGCACTGGCAAGGAACTTCCCTCAGGGAGCCTGTGAAGAGTTGCTCTAAGCTGTCTCTCATTTCCAGCTGGAAACTCTTGCTACCTCAAATGTGCACAATCACCAGAGGATTTCTTTAAAACCACAGTAGGAATATTTGTTTCGCCCTTACTTAAAGGTGTCCATTTCCGATAAAACTTGAGACTGGCTGACCTGCGTGAGTCTGTTACGGGTTGTCTCAGTCTATGCAAAGCTCCGATAAGTGAACAACCGTTTCTTTAGTTAATCTTCAGAAGTTGGGTAGATTGGTGTCCCTGTGGTCTTGCTAGTGTGTTACCCTTTCCCATGCTTGGAAAGAGAACTCTTTCAGCACCTGGGAATGGGTCAGTCATAACTAAGTTCCGCAAAGTTGTTAAGCATCGATTGCCTCACTCTAGTATATTTTTCCTGCTTACTTTTCCAAACAGCCATTCTGATTCTCTGTGTGGGCAGAGTAACATTAGGCAGTTAACTGTAGATGGGTGTAATAATCGTAAATGCCACATATCTTGTTTTTTACATGTAGCTTAGCGGCATAACAGAAATTGTTGATGATAGTAGTTTTGACAACCAAGGATAGGTTATGTGGGCCTTCTGGTATTTGGATAAAGACTGAGAGACTGTATGTGATTGATAAATCTCTGTCATATCTTTTGTAGCTGTAATTTTGCACAACAGAAGTACAGGAGTAGCCACTTTTCAGGACAGTAACAGACCAATGGCAGTGAATACTTTTGCTGTTGACTTACGTGTTTGCAAATGTAGGACTTAAAAATGCATTCTTTTTTTTTTTTTTAAAAAAAAAGACCTAAAATCCTAGTATTCTGTGTTCTTGAAGTAAATGGATACCTTCGGCTCTGATTTGTTCTTACATTGAGCTCTGAAGTTTTCTTTGAGCTATAGAGGCCTATAGAAGGTATGTCTTACCGTTTTCCCAGGAGTACGTAATCTGGTGAAGACATCTAGGGTTTTACTTTGAAATTCAATATTTCCTTTGAATAGCTCTGTACTCCTCACTGATGTTAGCCCTCTTTGCAAATAGTTCCTTACATATGAAAATAAGCTTGATGCTTAGGTGTTTGGTAGCTGGGAGTAAGGCCTGTTTGACTCTTTAGGTATCTGGTTTAAAGTGGTAAGTAGAAGCTAGAGAGGTACAATTCATGGATTGCTACTGATAACTTTTGCCCTGGCATAGCTAGTTTCCCTCCCTTTTCCCATAATACAGAAATGCTGTGATCTTTTACATATACTCTGTAGTCTTGTGAAAAGACAGTAGTGGTTATAGGAGTCCAAGTGTTAAAGCAAGCCATTATTAACATTATTACAGTAACTGACAGACTAATAAGCAGAAGCATTTATCTATGAATTTTAATGCTCAGGAAGACCTTGTGAAAAAAAAAATTCCAGATGAAACTACATCTACTTCAATTAACTTTTCAGGAGAAAAATGAAATTGCTTTTGTTATGGCGAGTCTTCATTATCATCAACTTCTTGAGAGAAGCACTTTGGGTTCTGCTACTGTGTAAGTTGTGGTTTCTCCATTGTGGGTATTAAAGATAACATTTTGAATAAAGCTTTGAGTTTTTCAGTTAAAATTGGCTGCTGGTAAGAGGTTTATATTTAGGCAGTAATTAACTATTCTTGTTTAATATAAACAAAGAGCCAGCCTCCAAAGATATCCATATATTTGTCATTGAAGGCTTCCTGCTTTATAATTACAAGCCGCTGATAGACCTGTTTGACATCCGCTACTACTTGGTGGTTCCATACGATGAATGCAAAGGAGGAGAAGTACACATAACTACATGGTTCCTGACTCACTGGGTCTCTGATGGACTTGTCTGGTCCATGTACTTAAAACACAGGAAAGAAGTGGAGGACAACAGTGTTGATGTTGTTTATTTAGATTTATTCAGTTATGGTAACTATGTACAAAGCTGTAGAAGTATTTTCATACTAAAATATTGCCATTGTTATGCTATTAAGAAGAGAATTTAGTCATACAAGTGTACTAGTACTCACCGTACTGAGAATTGAGTATTGCCCATACTTTCTTCCTTTTTGCAAGCAGTCTTTTTATTTCCTCTTCCTGTCTGAAAGACCTAGAAAAGCAGAAGACATTTTAGGAAGTAGAAAAATAATCTTTAAGAGAAAAAAATCTAATAAACTGGTAAGGTGCCTGCATTTATCTTCCAGTCCCATTGAAAAACTAGCTGGATTTCCTGTGAAGTATTTGTGTATGTGTGTATGTTGCAGTGTATAATATAGTATCTGTTTATACACTGTTAACTGTTTAAAAATGTAGAGTTTTTTAGCTTTAGAGGATAATTTTGGGGATTTGTTTCCCCCCCCAGCCCACCCCCTCAGCTTCCTGATCAGATACTGTTGAATCTACTGGTGATCTCATGTGGCTGCTATAACTTACTAAGGCTCTTTTCACACAGAAGTTAACACCACCATCTGCTTTGCTACCATGTAGGATCTTATGTAGGAGCTGCTCAGTTGCCTCTGGGAGTTGGGATCTTCTGGTCGTGTGTGTGCAGTAGTTTCTCTTTTAGGTTAGGCACAGACAGAATTATTCAATAACTGCTATTCCAGAGAATTCTGTAGCTAGTTGGCTTTTAGATTTGTAGCTACGCAGATGTATTTTTTGTGTAAACAAGTCCATATTTTAGAGTTTAATAGATGTGCCTTTTAAAACTGGACAGCTGATCAGAAGTATTAGACACTGTATGAGGCAGCTTAAAAGAAGTATGATGTACTAGAGATGTTTGATGTGATTGGAATGTAGCTGTCAGGGGAAGTTCAGACTGGACATTAGGAAAAGGTTCTTCACTGAGAGGTTGGTTGGTCGCTGGAACAGTCTCCCCGGGGAAGTGGTCACAGCACCAAGCCTGTTAGAGTTCAGGGAGTGTCTGCATGATGCTCTTAGTCGTATGGTTTAGTTTTAGGTAGTCCTGTGAGAGGCAGGGAGTTAGACTTGATGATCCTTGTGTTTCCCTTCCACTTGAGATACTCTGTGATACTGTGATTTTTCAAAAACATTAATAAAGAAGAAAAATTTTGTCTTCTAGTAATTTTTCCCCCTCTTATAACCTCTTCTAAGACGATAGTCTCAGAGTAGGGCTATTTACTATTTTGCTTTCTATTAAGTCATTCCCCCTTGCTTAATTCTATTATTATTGTTTTTTTTAAAGTCAGTATGTCCTGCCACCTAATAAACCTATATTTGATGATGTTGACCCAGAATATGGACTGCATGACTACAATCTACATCTTGATATGCACGGCAGAAGCTGCACCTACCTGTGTGGAACATTCAAGAGCCTCTTCTGCAGAAAAGGTAGAGTTGACAGAACAGTAATGTCTGTTTTTAAAATGGTCCTTGCTGGTAGGTTTTGCCTCTTAAATTCAATATGTCTCTTTTAAGGGGAGCAACTGAAATGGATTTTTAAAGAGAAAACTATGTTTTTGTTCGTTGGGTGATTTCTTTATATCTGCATGGTTTGTTCTGTGGTGTTTTAAGATTGCTGTATATAAAGTCTGCCTGCTATTATATTGGCACAGTGTCAGGCCCGAGATTCTGCAGGCTATCAGGATGGTTTCATTTGGTTCAGTGCTGAGTTGTTAATGCAGTGGTGCAGCTTTTGGTTCAGATTGATGTTCCTTCCACTTGTATACTGTAAGGGAGCGTGAGTTTGTACTTATACATTTTGGAGACCTATTTCTGTAGAATTTTTCTCAAGTATACTTTAGGTGCATTGACAGATTAAATATTTAAAAATATTTGTAGAAGATATTGTGAAGTTTAATATATATCACTTTTATTTAGGTCAGCTTAAGGTTGCTTATTCTGACATCCTTTCATTGTGTGATGAACAATTTAAGTGATTGTTTTTAACTGAACTGCTTTTCTAAAGTTCTTAACATTTCTTTTAATGAGACTTAGCTATCCTTGTGGTTCATGTTCAGCTCAACTTAATAGTTCTGCTAGGGTTTTGCAAAATATATGGATGATCTCTCTTTTGCCTTAGCTTCAGCACAACCCTGCGTACAGCTACACACCTGTCTTTCTGTCAGCAGAGACAGATTAAAATATTAACCTTAAAATTAAACACTGTAAATTAGTTACTGCTTCCCACTTTTTTTCTGATAAGTACTAATGAGCCTCCTGTTGATTTCAGAAAATAGTGGTTTTGATGAAGAGAGGAGAAGGCACTGTTATCAGACTTCAGTGTTTTCGAAGTGTTAGAAAAAATTTCCCTGTGACTTTTTTTTTAATTTGGATTTGATGACTCGTGGAACTGTCATTTAGACTGCAGGCTTGTGCGTAATGTCTAGTTGTAGTCCTTTAAGTTTGAAATATACACGTTTTCAGATTCCCGAAAAGCTCCAAGCTGGAAACAGAGGAGTGCTTACAAGAGTAAAACTTCAGTGAAATTCTATCCCATGTAGCAACAGTAATCTCTCCTGAGTTGTTGTTCAATACAGGAGTCCTTGAAAAAATAATTCTTCTGTAAATTGACCAGAGCTTTGAGTTTTGGTTTTTTTTTGAGGTGAATGTCATGTTTTGTTTTCTAAAATGATAATTTTGTGCTCCTAGCAATACAGCTGTACAAGAGAGAGCATTATGTGCTATGCTTCTCTTTGTTGCTATTGCATTTTGGCTGCTTGGAAACTACTTCTGTTAAAGATTAAGCTGATATTTATGCAGATTGTAGCAAATGTCTAGGAGCTACAGTTGTGATGCCATCTCACTTTGAAAGTTAGAGAATCTGTTTTATGACCATGGCTGTTTTCTGAACTGTTTCGGTTTTGTGTCCTTTAGCTGTGTGACAGCCGCTAGATTCTGCTCTCACAGGAAATCAGCCAGCTGAAGCCATGGTTCTGCAGGCAATGAGCTCATTTGTCATCTAGTCCCTTCCATGTACTTGCACAGTAATTCCTTTTGGAAAATGCTTGATTTCCTCCATAATTTGTGTTCAGAAGTGATAGAGTGAGGCAGCTTATGGCTGTCTGTTGTCACGTATCTTCACAGTAATTTGTTGTTTGCTTTGCTCTTTCTGGTAAACATGGTGTTCCTGAATGTGGCCAACAGTGTAGGTTTGTCCAAGCTGGCTGTATTTCATGGTTTGCATTTTGTTTTTAGGCTCCATTCTAATGACACACTTTCTCCCATTCTCTGTGAGGGCTCTGAAGCATGGAGATTTCTGACATAGAAGTCTTGCTATTTCTTAGAATTCTCTGCCCAGTCCAGATTCATTTTAAATTATGGATGTGACATGCCAATGGCAGTTTCCACAACTTGAGCCACAGATCAGTTGTCAGCTGTTATACTGGGGGCTTACTTATCTATTTGTTTCCATTAAGAAGCTGCAGACATTCCTACGTTACCAGGGAGTGCCCATTTGTTATTCTGCAGAATAACTGATTTATTTGTTTACATTTAGTTTTATTTTTGTCTGTTTTTTGTTAGTGTTCATTAATGTTGTGCTTCATTTTGCTGCTCTATTTTCAATTCTTTCTGCAAAATTCTTAACATTAAATTTAAAAAGTTACATCACACTTCATTGAACCAAGTGGAGTATATGTGGCTTCAGATTTTGGTTTTTTTTTTCTGTTATTAATACTTGCACTGCAGTAACTAGCTGTTTTGCCACTCTGTTTTGGCTGATTTTTAGCATTTTGTGCTTCCTTCCATTTAAACAGAATTGGTAATATATTCTTGACAGAAACTGTAGGGTGAATATGCTAATACTTCCAAATTGAATTGAAAGTATTAGAAAACTTTTCTTGTGTTCAACAAACTGTGACAGACTCATAAAGCCAGGAATACTACATCTAGCTTTCTAATGAATGTTCTTGTATTTAGCTAGATTTTCAACTTTTTAAACATAAATTTGTAGCCATATGGTAGTCTTAAGTTTTGCCTGTTCAGTGTTACTCCTTGTTGATGTAAGTTGATGTGTTGTGCTGGCAAAATGTAATGGGGTATTTTTTGTGTGTTTAGAGAGCTTTGAAGATTTGTTTGTAAAATATCACATCATGTATTTGAAATGTTTTTGCTTGACCTTGAAGATTGCTTTGCAAGTTTAAATGACCATTTCGGCATGGTAAGACTAGTTGTTGCCACCAGAATTAGTGTTGAGCACAGCTTTCCCTGTGAAAATAACAATCAAATTACAACTTCCAGCAAAGGCTTGGTTAGCAAAACAAACTCGCTTGGCTTTTAGCTAAAATAAGTGCCTTTGAACTACTGGCCTATTAATTGCTTTCCCTGGAGGTATGTCTACATGATGTATGTTCTCTTACTGGTATTCTCTTTATTTGGAAATTATTGTTCCCTGTAACCTATACTGATTAAAGGGCTGCTTTGCTGCCATATGTGTCTTGCATAAACTCTGGATCGTAGATACTATAAGGGGACAATGAAACAAATTCTAGATGAGGCTGAAGAAAGCCCTGTCCAGTTGACTTCCTCTGCATTTCCCTTGGTATGTTTAACATGGCTTGCTCTGCCCTCTGATTTCCTTTTCCCATCTGACTAGGGTGAGGAAGGGCAGTTTTCAGTACTTAGCACTTCAGCATCTTGCTAGTTTCCAGGCATACTTTTTATTTTTTATGGATATGAGGACTGCAATGGAGCTTTTATATTAAAAAAAAAGAAGACAGGATTAACTAAACCATTAATAATTAGCCTTCAGATTCCTGACCTGTCACCTATATCCATTCTGGCTTAAAGTCAAGAAGTAACTGCAATAGGGGATTTATAACTTGCACCTTAGCTAGGTGACTCATCTAGCAGGGCAGCAGTTCATGTTATTAATGCCATGCAGTGGTAGTGATGTCCTGTGCTTCATTGGTTTATTAGCAGTATGCTTTTTCAATGTGTTTTTAGTCCATTAAAATTTTCCTGTGTTTTGAATGAGTGAGAGGAATAGCTGCTTCCATTCAAATCTGAATTGCAGATAACTGAATAGTCCTTTGGAATAAATGCTTGTTGATTGGTGTTGTTTAAAGTCTCCTTATGAAAGCTAAACTTTAAATGCAGGCTTTCGGTGTTCACTCAGTAAAGCTTGACTATCTAAAATATTTTTATCTTGAATGAGATCTTGTAATTGGATGTGATTTACCAAGGTTTGGAACTGAGCTGTTTCTGTAGGTATCAACTTAATAGCCTTTTTTGCACTTTGAGCTGGATCCTGAAAGTGAATTCTGCTTACGTTTTCCTCTCTTGAGTTTTCTGGGACTTCACTGCAAGAACAGTGGGTATCGCTGTGTGAAGTGATCTGTTTTCCTTCAGGCATACAAAATATTTCCTAGGCATAGCCATGTTGGTTTCACTGTATTCATGCTCCTATTCCAGACAGTGTCTGTACTGAAAAACCTGCTGCTTCTCTCCTCTGTAATGTCTTGGGCTGCTTCCTCCACACAGTAAGTGTTCTTTGGACTCCCTGCTTGCGAGTGATGTCTTTCCAGCCTTGGTTTGTGGCCAAGCATCTCTTGGGAGTTGCTTGGCCCCACAGTACCAATTCAGAGAAGTTTCTGCCTCCTGCCGTAAACTGTGGTCTCTCTTTCTCTGTCACTTTGCCTCCAGCTGCCTGCCTTCACCAGCCACCAGGCAAAGGCTTTTGCTGCTCCTTCACACAGGCTTTAGCTTTTTAACTCAAAGCCAGCCTTTCTGATGTTGCTACTTCTGTCTTCAGCCTCATGCTGCTGCTTGGGCTTGATTGAAGGAGAACCACAGGCAAAGTACTTCTCTTTTTTCACTTTTGCCACTTGCGTCTTAAACCTCTACAAGCCACTTCAGTTATCATCTTGCAATCCACTGGATCCTGACAAGCAGTATTTTCCTGGGAATTCCTTCTCTCCCTTGCTATCTGCCTCCTGCAAGTGCTAGATACTTAATTCTGTTCCTTTTTTGTTTTTCTCTTTGAGGTCTCTAGTGCTTCCATTTTCATTCTTTTAAGAGAGTATCTCTTGTTCAAGGAAATTTGTTTAAGAGGTTTCCTACTATGAATTTTGCTTGTGTCACAATGTGATGCATTTTTTTTTTCTGTAGTCAGAGATTTTTTTTTTTTTTTTATGTTGTACTCCAAATTATAATTAAACTGTTGGACTCGCTGGTTAACTTTCCTCCTCTGGTAGCCAGGGAAAAAAGAAAATTGAAAAAAGTTGATCTCTTCTGAGGGGAGACGAAGACATACCAAAGAAATATGGTTATGTGTGTGTTAAAAATCACAAATAAATTATTAATAATTCTGTCAAAAAATGAAAGTGAGCCTTTGAAAAGCTATTTAAAAAAAATGAAAAAATGCATAATTAAAAAACTTAAATCAAGGCATGCTGCTTGTCAGTTTAAATGATGCAATATCCTTTCCCGGGAGGACTGATAGCTGTCCTTATACCCTGTTGTACAGGGTTATTTAAATTACCAGATAAAGCAGAGAGATTAAAAAAAAAAAATGGTGGTGGTATCTCATTATTTATTTCATGTGTTATGTGTTGAGCTTTACTTTTGGGAAGTGGGCAGTGATGGAGGCTCTTGTGGCATGAAATTGAAATACTGAACATGGAATTTACTCCTTGCATCCTTGTGTAGGCATTTAGGTGCCATCCTTGCCATCCTTTAGGTGGCATTAAGATTTTTATACTCAAATATACCAAATCTTTTTTTTTAGCTGTTGCTTCTACTGTGGGTCACAGAATCAAAGCCCTGAACTATGACTTAAATTCTCTATAATGTGCTTGATACCTAGCCCTTTGTATATGTCAGGATTCCTTATTGGGGAGTGGGGGGGAAACTAAAAACATGGAGAGAAGCAGAGAGAACATTTACAGTGTACTTGGGCTTAGTTTGATTTGTACTAGTATAATGTTAAATATCCTTAATATTTTCAGGTGACATTGCAAATGGATATTTGAGGCTCTCAGTTGTAAGCTTGAAGGATAATACAAAGCACTTGCCTCTTATTGGGACGCTTGGCTTATCCTGGGAAACAGGTGTGTTTAAAGGCAATGTAAAGGTCAGTCAGAAATATTTTGTTTCTGGAAATGTTTATCTCAAAACAGAATTATGTTTATGCATCCTGAATATGCTGATTTTATAAGAATGTTTATATATGTGAAAGGTGTCTAACTAGAAAAAACTCAGTTCAAATATTGCAAAAATTATGTGAATTTTGAGGGGGGGGAAATTTTATCCTTTCTGTCTTACAGTCTAGATTGCCTGATAGACCCACTATGCATGTGTAATGACTCCAGTGCTTTCCATTCAGTAAAGATGCTGTGACTCAGCAGCACTGCTTGGAAATGCTGGACAAAAAAATGTGCTGCAGATGTGCTTTGGGGGGGGGAGTGTGTGTTGGCTTGGTTGGTTTTTTTTGGTTTGTTTTTTTTTTTTTTTTTTTTAGGCAATAAGTCTTGAACCCCCGGGGAAATACTTTGCAGTTCTTTTGTAGCATGTATGTGCAATGAAAGTTAGAAACTGTTGGAGAGTGTTAAAATGCTGATGGACACAAGCAGAAACTACAGTCTGCATTCCTGCAGTCAGCACCTAGGTCATGGGTCAGCTGGATTAACTGCTTGTATTTTAAAGGAATTCTAACTGTTCTCTTGTATAAAATTCCTAAAAGAATTATTAAAGAAATTTTTGGGAGTAGTTCTGTAGATTTTGCAATAGTGGTGAAGGCACATATTTTAAAATATACTTCAGCTGCAGGAATATGTCAGAAGTACTAAAAATTCTAGTAAATGTAACTTAAGCACTATTGAAAAAAGATCTGGTTCAACACGATTTCAATTTTGGCACGTACTTTGAAAAAAAGTAGAAATTAATAAACATGTCATTTCTGCTAATCCTGCATAAGTGTGGAATGGAATACTCTTAGCCTAGTATTTTGCATATAGATGTTTACTTGTTTATAGTTTATGGTGTCAGCCAGCTTTCCTGTGCAATGAGGAATGTAAAATTTATCTTAAAACTTAGTAATCTACTAGTATCTGTTAGGAACATCAACTTCAGTTGAGCTTGGATTACAGTTTCCATTCAGTCCTCCCTCTCTAACTGCTCACGGCAGTTTTTTTTTCTTCAGGTTCCTTGTTTGCATAGTGACAAGTTTGTTCACTTATATTTTTTCTCAGTTTGCACTAAACTTTTTTGAGCTAGATGTTTGTGTTCAAAAGAATCCCCTGTGTGTGCTAATAAAAATATGTTCACAATTAGGAGTTCAAGAAAACAGTTTTAAGGCAATTGTTTGCCATCTTTCTTTAATTGCCATGAATATTCAGCAAGGCTTTTGACACTGTCTTCTATAACATCCTCATAGAGAAGCTCAGGAAGTGTGGGCTGGATGAGTGGTCAGTGAGGTGGATTGAGAACTGGCTGAATGGCAGAGCTCAGAGGGTTGTCATCAGCGGCGCTGAGTCTAGTTGGAGGCTGGTAACTAGTGGTGTCCCCCAAGGGTCAGTACTGGGCCCAGTCTTGTTCAACTTCTTCATCAATGGCCTGGATGAAGAGTTAGAATGTACCCTCAGCAAGTTTGCTGATGACACCAAACTGGGAGGAGTGGTAGATACACCAGCAGACTGTGCTGCCATTCAGCAAAACCTGGACAGGCTGGAGAGCTGGGCAGAGAGGAACCTGATGCAGTTCACAAGAGCAAGTGCAGGGTCCTGCACCTGGGGAGGAACAACCCCATGCACCAGTACAGGCTTGGGGTGGACCTGCTGGAGAGCAGCCCAGCAGAGAGGGACCTGGGTGTCCTGGTGAATGACAAGTTGACCATGAGCCAGCAGTGTGCCCTTGTTGCCAAGAAGGCCAGTGGCATCCTGGAGTGCATCAAGAAGGGTGTGGCCAGCAGGTCAAGGGAGGTTCTCCTTCCCCTCTACTCTGCCCTAGTGAGGCCTCATCTGGAGTACTCTGTCCAGTTCTGGGCTCCCCACTTCAAGAAAGATGAGCTACTGGAGAGAGTCCGGCGGAGGGCTACGAGGATGGTGAGGGGACTGGAGCATCTCTCCTACGAGGAGAGGCTGAGGGAGCTGGGCTTGTTCAGCCTGAAGAAGGGAAGGCTGTGAGGGGACCTAATAAATATTTATAAATATCTGAAGGGTGGGTGTCAGGAGGATGAGGTCAAACTCTTTTCAGTGCTGCCCAGCGACAGGACAATGGGCAACAGTCACAAACTGAAGCGTAGGAAGCTCCGTCTGAACATGAGGAAGAACTTCTTCCCTCTGAGGGTGACGGAGCCCTGGAACAGGCTGCCCAGGGAGGTGGTGGAGTCTCCTTCTCTGGAGGTATTCAAAACCCACCTGGATGAGGTCCTGTGCAGCGTGCTGTAGGTGATGGTGCTTTGTCGGGCCTTGGACTACATGATCTCCAGAGTTCCCTTCCAACTCCTACCATTCTGTGATTCTGTGAATGTTCATTGAGAACCATAATGCAGGACAGGTGCGGTTTTGAGACTTCTGGAAAAATTTTAGACTTGAATTAGTTTATTTTATTTTTATTGTGTATCCCATTAAATTTTTTAGAAGTATTTGCGTGCTTAAAGTTAGTGGGATCTTACCACGTAATTACAGAATATGCTTCATTTGCTTGTAAAGCATATGATAGGAGGTAGGATATCTTGCTGCTGTGTTGGGCAGATATCAGAAAATTAAGGCTGTGTAGAGACCTTTCAATATATGAAGGAAGCTTATGAGAAAGACCAGGGGAGACTTTTTACCAGCGCCTGTAGTGACAGGAAAAGTGACAACAGTTTTAAAGTGAAAGAGGGTAGATTTAAATCGGACATTAGGAAGAATTTTTTTTTTTTAGGGTGAGGATGGTGAGGCACTGGCACAGCTTGCCCAGAGAAGCTGTGGCTGCCACTTCCCTGGCAGCATTCAAGGCCAGGTTGGACGAGGCTCTGAGCAACCTGATCTTGTGGAAGATGTCCCTGCCCATGGCAGGGGGTTGGACTAGATGATCTTTAAAGGTCCCCTCTAACCCAAACCATTCTGTGATTCTATGAGATTTACAGCTGCTTGGCAGAAATTTTTTCTTCCGTGCAAATAATGATGAGTAGCTCATAAAAGTCTGGGAAATTAACTGTCAGAGGAAACAGAGAGCTATGGCTGTAGTCTTTAGCTCTGTCCTATGTGCTTACAGCATAAGTTATACTGAATATTTGTTACTAGGAAAAAATAAATAATACCAATATTTTTTTTTTAAACCCCTCATTTTGTGATGAGAGATTGCACATGTCAACACATAGCTGGGGGTGGAATTCAGTTTGACTTTTAACATAAATCTCTAAAATGCTTAAAACGTGAAGACCAAATAAAATCAGCCACAGCAGCAGAACATGCCACTACTTTGAATGTATTTATTTATTTGTCCAATACTTTAAGGGGAAAAAGAATATCTTTTTTCATTGCTTCTGGATATTTTTAGTAAAATATTAATTGTTGAAGTACAGATAGTTGGAAATACAAGGGAAGAGAAAACCCTCCAACACTCAAGGCCACCCTGCTTTACTTCTCATAATTGGTCTTTGATATGCAAGATGTCAGTCCAGAAAATAGTAGTTCTTTCTTGTTTCAAGCAAATTTATAGCTCGTAGATTGTTAAATGATCATGAGATTTGGTTTGATTTTTTTTTTTCAGCAGAGTCTACAGTAACAAACTTAGGAAAACTTTGTGTATCACATTACCTCTTACGTATGTGCCATCTGCTCTGTACTGCTTGATTGAAGTACAGTAATAGTGAAAGAAATGTTAAAGCAATGGAAGCACAACTATGTGGTACAGTGAAAGAAAGCATTCCAAATTATTTTTTTGGCATGGAATTTGTGATGTTGGTTTGTTTATGCTTTGGAGCGTATGACACTCCTGGAAGTAGTGCATATGTACAGCATTATTGAAATGATCTGATTCATTTAGTGATTCAGAACTCATGAGAATAGGTAACAGCTGATCCTAACAATGACACACAACCCATGTGCTTTTAAGGTGCCTGTGAAACCATCAGTTTGCAAGTGCTGAAGAACTGACATCCTGACTTTAGCATTATAAAGTGGTGTAATTGTGTAGTGTTGTAAAGAAATATTTTCAATAATTTTTAAAAGAAAAAATTATCTGGAGGGTAGAAAGATATATTAATATTACCTTTTTGGGAACTGAAGCTTGCAGTCATTCAGAAAGTGCTGTATGTCTTTACTTTATAGTTTGCTTATAAGGGTAATTGTTGTGTGTGTACACTGCCTTGGGGGTGGTCCCTTTGAGTATCTTTGCAAACGTTGCTGCATGTTTAGCACTCGAGTTTAAGCTTAGTTTTTTTTTTCTCTTATTGAAAGGACTATCATTATTTGAATAGTAAACTAATAATTGAGAAACACAGATGTTAAAATCTTAAAAAACATTCAAGAAATAATGCCTGATTTAGGTTGACAGTGCTGCCTTTTGTAGCATAGTTTTTGATGTCTGTAGGATGCAATTTCAATTTCCTTAAGAAATCTCTAAATAAGTATTTGTTGCTTTGCTGTAGTCAGTGGAGCCCTATCAATTATATTTTGAGTTTTTAGTCTTCATACCAAAATTTACTCTCTAACCGTTGATATTTCTCCTAAAATCAGGGACAGATCTGCTTGCAGTGCCATGGCATAGGGAAATAATCTCCTGTGTTTGTGTTTGTAGGACTGCTACATGATGGATGTTACTCTCTTGGATGAAACTGGAAAGCCCTTCTGGTGTTTCAGTGCCCCAGTCTACATGGAACAGTCTTCCAAGGGATCCAGCCTTTTTGACTACATGGGTCATATCTATACCATAGACTATGCAGATTCAGAGGGTAAAGTCTCTGTTGAGTTGGTATGGTTGGAAGAAACTAAGGAGTATTTTATAGTTAATTTGGTGCTTTATATAAGCACCAAAAAGGTAAATAACTGGTATGGAACAAATTACTGACTAATTTGGGTCACTAATCTCCTTGCTTTTAAAACAAAACAAAACAAAACCCAACAAAAAACACGCTAAACTTTTGATGCTTAAAATTGATACCAATGAGTAAGACCCTTCCTGCATGTTTTTCCGTAATAAGTTGAATTACTTTTTTTTTTTTTTTTCAATTGCCATTGGAGGGATTGGAGACACATGTTGGTAGAAGTGGATGTTTTTCTTCTCTGTTGAATGATGCATGGTTAGTCTGTTTCTGGTACTGGGTATATTGAAACTGCTTTTAGGAATATTTTTCTTTATAGATACTTGTTACTGTGGTTAATGAATTGCTGCTTGTGAGAGCCATGCTGTGAAGATGCCTTGCCTTATGTAAGCGGCACTGTTTTTGAGAACATTGACTTTTATGCCTAGTAGTAAACCAGCGTGTGTACTGTTCCCTTCAGATTCATTAGGGTGTTGTTGGTAAATAACAGGTTTTGACAAGTTTTGTTAAATGCAGAAATACTTTTTTTCAGAAAATACTTCATATATGTCTTCTAGTAGAGGATTTAAAAAGTGGACAGGAAGTCACAGTTCTGAACAATATGGCAGTTAAGGCATTTGTTAAGAAAATCACATGTAATATCTATTATGAAATTTGTTTAAATTCGTGTTTGTTCTGTTTTACCGTATTCTAACCTTCTGTCTGATTTGAGCATAGATACTTGCCTTATGTATTGGCCTGTGAATAAGAGTCCCAATTATCAGCACAGCTGAGCTGATGTCTGCTCTTACTCAATGTACATAACCTGCAGTTGTTTTGGAAACAATGCATATCTGATACCATTTGTCTGACAATAAGTATTTATATAAAAATTGAATGTATGTGCCTGATCTTTCAGGTACCTTGAAGTAACTTTAGGACCAAATCTTCTACTCTCTGTATAAAAAAAAACCCAAAACGACATGCTGTTGGGATGCCAGTGTCATTACATAACATGCTACAAACCACAGCAAATTTATGTAGTTTCACAGTACTCTGTTAAGAAAAATGCACAACTGTGTTGTTGACTTCTGCGAATTCATTATGGTAGTGATTTCCTTAAAAATAATTTCTCTCTTTTTTAATTCATTTAAGTACATTAATTGGTTCATGCAAGCAATGTTTATGTGTAAGCACTTGTGCTCTATACTACAGAGACAGTGGAGGATCTGTACTACAGCGATAGGGTGGTTTCTTGATGTAACTTTCAAAGATAATAAAGTTAAGGCTGATTCAGTGTTAGTTTGACTTGTATAACCTTGCCTAATGCACAGAATCGTTTCTGTTTGGTGGTTAGCCGGTGGAACAAGCATGATCAGCTGCATTCTGTTTCCTTGCTTATTCACTGCTGATGGTGACTGGGATCCATTAAAGTAACATAAATGTATTAACAAGTGAACTGGGTGTGATGACTGTGAATGTGAATGAACAGATGCTGAAATTCATGCTGCACAGACAAGTGGTCAGTCAAGATTTTCTTTTGCCTGAAGTTAGACTTTGAGGCACCAGCTTTAGCAAGGAAATGGTACCTCTGCCCCAAAGTCCTCTCAGTCGTTGGCCTCACTGATAAGCCTGTAAATGAAGATGTAGAATTATTCTGGCTGCATTGATCCTTTGAGACGTGCAAGTATGTTCTCTGACATGCTGTGAAGCTGCCAAAGTCAACGGGCGCTCAGCAGCCATAAAATGGTAAGAGTTCTGTTGCTGCTCATTCTATCTGAATTTGTTTCATTTTCAATGTTTAGTTGTTTTCGTTTTTTTTTTTATTAAATGTTGAGTACTTTCTTTTCCTTAAAAGACAATTTCAATTTCTAAAGCATTTGACTGTTTTATACAACAGAATGTTTCACAGAAAATTCTAGTGTCACTACTGGAAATGAGAGTATGCTGTCCCTAATCCAAATACTCCCATCTAGTAGCCTGAAAGTTTACTAACTGAATTAATGACGAAGAGGGTAAGTCTGTAGCAGCACTGTTAACCTAAGAAGTGATACAAGGCATAGCAGAGTTTCCTCAGGCTGTTGCTAACTAACTTCTGATGTTCATAAACAAGAATGTGTGTATGCAGCAGAGCTGATTTTGTGCATCTTGGCTGGAGTAACAGGACCACAGTCTTGTCCTTTCTGAAGATACAAAGACTAAGAATCCGTTTTTACTTATTCAGATAGGCCTGAGATGGACCTAAACCTGCTGTAGTATTATGGATTGTGTACACTGCTTTAATCTAAGCTGACAGTTGCTTGTAACCTGCACAGCAGAAGCAAACTCAGTAGTTACCACCTGTCTGATCAAACCTGGAAGGTTACATGTGGCTTCAGTCAAAATTCTCTTTCTTCAGCTTCCTTCTTCCTTTCTTTTTGTAAGTAAGGACATACACTGAACCTCCACAAAGAAAAAGGGTGATGTTAGGAAACTGCACTGGCCCTCTTAATGAAAGAAAATATAATCTGTTCCAAAAAACTACATGTTTTGATAAAATCTTCTGCTAATCTTCAGTTAAGTCCCTTGTTATGTACATGGTGCAAAAGGCGGTAGGATGAGTTGCATGTCCTACTCTGTGATAAAAGATTCTTGCTGTATAAAAGACAATCGTTAAACAGGAAAAGTGGAGGCACCGGTTGAAATCTGATCATCAAAATACACAACTGGTTGTGACACTAAGCCTTACATCACATTTTTTTTCTTAATGCCTCAGGATTTCTTGCAGTTGCTTTTAGTGATTTTGTTAGTGTTTGATACTGAAGAGAGGACAATGTCTTTGTTGTAATTGGATCATTTATCCAAGTATCCAGTTTCTGTGAGAGAAAGTATAAGGACTTGTAAGTGGAAAAATATTTAAAAGTTAAAGATTTTGCTGGTATTTGTGTGTGCTTCAGGCATCAGCTCATCCAAGTGAAAAAAGAGTAACCACCACGAACTTTTAAATGTGTATGTTCAAGTACTCTGCAACAGATAGAACTGTAATATTTTTGGAAGGGTGATTTACCTGGTAGGCAAGAATAAAAATGGTACTTACGTTTGTTTTATTGCAGATATAATAGTACTCATTTAACATAATGAGTTCAAATTGCATTGAAAAGGAATCGATTAGTATGAAAGAGTGATTTAATGAAAGGGCTTTTATGAGATTGTTCCAACAGTGGAGGAGTTATCTTTTTAATACAACTACATCTAAATGTTAATCCTGCCATTTGTCTTTGTTATTGTTTTGCCAGATGTCTGCTGTATACCTAATGCTTCCGTATTGTGTTCTTGATTTTCTTTTTTTTTTTTTTTTTTTTTAAAAAGAAGTACTTGAAAATGTCTTCAATGAACAATTCATTAATGTTCTTGGGCACCTAATGTGGTCTTCCATTGATACAAGCTGGAACAGTGTGGGTTTATATCATCTGAAGAATTGTCTTTAACACTGCCACTCTGGAATCATTGCTCTTTACTGTGGTTGGCTTGCTTTAGTGGGAAACTAATGGCAGCTATGTATTTCTGAAGTATTTTTAGTGTAGGCTAGTAATCACAGTGTTTTTCTTCAAACTGGCCTTTCAGTTGTTTTGTTTTTTCTTCCCATCTTTTTGCAATTGCTATTAGAGAACGAGCTCTGTTTTTATAATGCATTTCTGTTCCAATGCACTTTTGATGCATGTGGTTGAATACTGAAAGCAGTTGAATGGTGGGTAGCCTCATCACAGATTTCCCCCCTCCCGCCTGGCCTTTCTTTCCCTATTTAGCAGGCATATTTTGATTTGCACTCATCCATTAGATTATTGAGGTATGGTCCTGTTTTCATTGAAACTGTTCTCATTGTCATATACTTGCTTTTTGAGACAAGGACTGTCTTTTTTTCTTTTGGTTTTATTCACTACATGGCTATCTGATGCTAGTGATTGAGTACTTGGCAAAAATATATGTGTAGTTTAATAAGGATACCATGAGCTGAAATGGATTAATGCTGTTTCAGATTAAGAATCTAGATAAATGCTCAAATTGTATATCTGAGGTATGTCTTAATGAGTTACCATCAATCGAAAGTCATGTAGTAGCCTACCTTGTATTTACTAGGTGCTCTATCAGATTCAATTAGAAGGAAATTTAGGTAAAAGCATTTGCTTCTCCACCTGTCTGGCATATTACTGTAGCTCAGCTGATACTTAGTGACTCACTAAATTGTGATAACTGAATCTGAGCTCAAATATGACTGCATTAGAAACTGCACAGATAAAACAGGGAAATTAAAATGAGAACAAGCAATGGGTTTTAATTTCTGCTTGTGTGTAGGAAGGATACAAATATGGAAAGTTAAATCCTGTCATTTTTTCCTGGTTCTTGCTTTCACCATAAATCGGAATGGGAGATGGTGGCAACAAGGATAATTAGTGAGTTGTGTGTGGTGAGTTCTTGTACTGAATGTCAAAGCATTGCTTATTCTGTTCTTTCTTCAAATTTTAAACTATTTAGGAGCCTTTCTCATGCTGTGCCTCTTTTGAAATGCCCATGAAAAAGGAGTAATACTGCTTTGTATTCAGTTGTAGAAGTTTTTATAATAAATTCGAAAACTGTAAGGCTTTTAAATGCACCAAAGAAAACTAACATGGGAGTTACTCTTTCTAGGTTTAAGTTGTTTATCTCATTGTGAACAGAGATGAACCTTTTGAAGGGAAATGCACTTATGAGTCAGGTACTTATCGTATATTTGCAGGTAGAATTACTTTTGTTCTGCATACAGACCACTTGGAATGCATGCTAATAATTTTTTCTCTCCTGAATCAGTTAAAAGATAAATTCAGCTGTCTTGATGAAATCTTGTCCAAAAAATGCAAGGTAGGGAAGAACGTGTTATAGAAAGGTAATGTCCTGTTTATTCACTGAAATACCATAAATTAGTTTAGCCTGCAGGGACCTGATGAGATGCATCTGCAGGACCTGAGGGAGGTGTGGATGAAGTTGCTAAGCCACTATCTGTGGCTTATATTGAGAAGCTGTGGCAGTCCAGTGAAGTTCCCAGTGACTGGAAAAGTGGGAAGCATAACCCCCATTTTGAAAAAAACGAAAAAAGGAAGACCTGGGGAACTACAGGCCAGTCAGTCTCACCTCTCTGCCTGGCAAGATCATGGAGCAGATCCTCCTGGAAACTGTGCTAGGGCACATGGAAAATAAGGAGGTAATTGATGACAGCTGACATGGCTTCATGGCTTCACTAAGGGCAAATCGTGCCTGACAACTTTGGTGGCCACCTACAATGGGATTACAGCATTGGTGGATAAGGGAAGAGCAACTGACATGTACCTGAACTTGTGTAAAGCAATTGACACTGTCCTGCACAACATGCTTGTCTGAATTGGATAGACACAGATTTGATGGATGGACCACTCAGTGGTTAATGCATTGGCTGGATGATCGCACTCCAGAGTTGCGGTCAGCGGCTTGATGTCCGAGTGGAGACCAGTGATGAGTGGTGTTCTTCAGGGGTCAGTGTTGGGACTGGCACAGTCTAACATCTTTGTTGGTGACATGAACAGTGGGATTGAGCGCACCCTCAGCAAGTTTGCAGATGACACGAAGATGATTGATGCGGTCAGCACACTGGAGGGCAGGGATGCCATCCAGAGGGACCTTGACAAGCTTGAAAAGTGGGCTTGTGTGAACCTCATGAAGTTCAACAAGGCCAAGTGCAAGGTCCTGCACATGGCTTGGATCAATCCCAAGCACAAATACAGGCTGGGCAGAGAATGGATTGAGAGATGCCCTGAGGTGAAGGATTTGGGGGTTGGTTGACTAGAAGCTCAAGGTGTGCTGGCAGCCCCGAAGGCCAACTGTATCCTGGCTGCATCAAAATCAGCATGGCCAGCAGGTTGAGGGAGGTGATTCTGCCCCTCTACTCCGCTCTGGTGAGACCTCACCTGGAGTCCTGCACCCAGCTCTGGAGCCCACAGCACAGGAAAGACATGGACCTGTTGGAATGGGTCCAGAGGAGGGCCCCAAAAAATTATTTGAGGGCTGGAACACCTCTTCTGTGAGGAAAGGCTGAGACAGTTGGGGCTATTCAGCCTGGAGAAGAGAAGGTTCAGGGGAGACTTTCTGGGAGCCTTCAAGTACCTGAAGGTGGCCTACAGGAAAGCTGGAGAGGGACTTTATACAAGGGCTTGTAGTGATAGGACAAGGGGTGATGGCTTTAAAGTGAAAAAGGGTAGATTTAGACTAGATATAAGGAATATTTTCTTTAAGGGTGGTGAGGCACTGATACAGGTTGCCCAGAGAAGCTGTGGCTGCCCCCTCCCTGGAGGTGTTCAAGGCGAGGTTGGATGGAGCTGTGAGCAGCCTGGTCTAGTGGAAGGTGTCCCTGCCCATGGCGGGGGTGTTGGAACTGGGTGATGTCTAAGGTCTCTTGCAATCCAAACCATTCTGTGATTCTATGATTGGAAAGTATTTAACTATTAAACAATAAAACACTACCACCAAACCCCTCAAGCTAAGCAAGTGCTTATCTTACCTGAGTTCAGTATGATCAATATTTCTTCTGTACCAAGGATAAAAAATACATTTTTACAAGTATGCTGAAAAAAACAGTCTTGATGTTCAGAAAAATCTGGAAGTAATGAATAAAATCAGTACTCTTATTAATGATTATCAGCATTTTTAAATTTTTATTTCATTTGTTTTATAACACCTTGATTTACAACTTTCCCTTTTTTTTTTTGTGTTAGAAATGTACCAAGAGAGGTGTTTTTGTATACGTAGTAAAAACGTTTAACAAAAATGTTGAGACAGGTAAGGTACTCTGAAACTAAATAATTCTATTCCAAGTTTGCTACCTGTATGATATGGCAAGTAAAATAATGTTTTTAAGGAAAAAAAATCATCATAGTAATTATACCACATGTCCACCATGTTTTGTTCTGATTTTTACACATGTATACAAGGATCTTAAAATTACAGTTTTAATTCAGTTGTGGAGTAGATTTGTAAGAGTGGAATATTTATGTGTGAGGAAAGAGAGAACTTTGCAATGCTAATGTTATGCTATCCTGAAAAGACATTTAATGAATAAGTAATAGAATAATACAATTTTTTTTTATTTCTAGTTTTGCATCTGCTTTCACATATTGTAGGACATACGGTGATGACTGAATTGGAAATACACTGTGCTTAGAAAGTAGTAGAAGTAATTTACATCCTGCCCCTTTTTATAATCTCAGCATTTCAGTTTTACAGTTTATATACATTCTTGAAAAAAACAATGTCACAAATGTACTTGCATGGACAAGCTGTTAAGCTACTGACCATGATCTGTGTTTTGCTCTGCGACCAGCAGATTTGTTTCTGAATCCTACCTCCTGTTGTGTCTTAAGCAGGTGATATTCTGGTCTTAATAATCCATTTTCTGCTTCACTTCTCCCTCCATGGTATCCTGAAGAAATGAATTACATACATATTTTCAAAGTCCCAACCACAATTAAGGATTTGCAACACTTTTCAGAACAAAGATTCATCTGATGTGAAATGAATGGTTCAGCTAATTGGAAATTAGGCATATGACCAGTCTCCGACTGCTGAAAGTGAAGCTGGAATTTAGGATAGTGTAACAAATCTAGCAATGTTTGTGTCTGAGGGGGAATGATGTAGTAGTAGTAAGTCTCCTGCAGATAAATTTATGTAAACAGACTTGGATATGTACAAAGCATGAGCAGAAGGCAGTTATTTGGGCCTTCAGTGTTGACTGTTTTTTGTATCTGTGTAGGAATTTGTGGAGCACAGGATTCTGCCCAGCTTACTCCATATTCCTGAAGGATCAAAGCTCAAGTACTGGACTCCAGTTCTGTGCAGTGGGAGACCTGTACGTGTGGGTTGGTTTAGGATACTCTTTAGAACTGAAGAGCTGGTTAACCTGTCTGTTGTTGAGCTGTATATGAAAAAGTTTTCTTTGTTTTATGCAACTCTATTCCGTTAAAAGCCAGCCTGCAACAGTGAGTTCTTTCTCAAAAACATGAATTAAAAAATTTATCCACTACTGATGGGTACATTCTCATGCCTCATTATCGTTAGCCAGCAACCAGAACTGGAAAAAAACCCAGTGCCACAAAATTCATCACTTGAGAGACAGAGATTTTTTTCTGGCATCTTCCCACAATGACTGTTTGCAAGTACAGTGAAATCTCTAATGTACTAGGGGTCCTCCGTTTAAGTTACTAAATACTCTTATATGTGGAATTTTAAGTTAGTGTCACAAAGCATGCTCTGAGACTCTTCTGCTGTGCTTCAGTCCCTCATTTTGCACCTGCAGTAGTTTTGTGCGAATCGTGTACAGTAATATTTCAGTGCAAAGACAAAGATGTCTGCAAATTAAGTCCAAAGACAGACCCATCTGCAAGTCAGACTGCACATCCATATTTGTGTTACATGAGACATTTATTCCAGGATTTATTAAAATTGAAGTTGCGGTCGGTGCTTTAGCTCAGCTCTTTGTTTTATTCCTACTAATTCAGCAGTAGGGATTTCCAGTGTAGATGTCACTTATAACCTCATATCTGAGAGCTGACATAAATTATCTGGCAGTGAAACTGGGCAGAATTACATTCAGTAAGAGGAAGAAGATTTAAACTTTCTGATTTCGTGTGGATAGTTTCGCCTTGACTATTAAAAATCTGATTCAAGCAAATGATCTGTTTCCAACTAATACTTGAGTATTAGCGTAAAACCAGTCTTGATTCTTGCTTTTTTTTTGGTCAGAATTTATACAGAAACTAATTCTGAGATATTAGCAGGCTGTCCCAAATTTATGACTGCTTGATCCAACTGGAAATAATGCGCACCACTTGACTGTTGTAGCAGCTACTTGTTCTTCTGAGGCTCTTATCTGAAAAAGTAGTTGCTTCTCTTCTAGAGATAAGAATAACAAAAGTTGATTTACCCCTTTTGTCATTCATTATTAATTTTTGCTGAGCTTTCGTTACATTTATGTTTTCATAGTGTAGACATACTTACATATGTATGTGAAAACTTATTTATAATTCCAGGTAATCATAATACATTTTCTAGCTGTGAATAATATGCTGCCTCCTTTAAATCTGCAATTTGAATCTTTTGCAAGGACTGAGTTTTTGGAAAATTGTTTTTCAAGACCCAGAGATGATTTTAAGACACTGAATGTCTCCTACTTTTTTCCTCCCCTCTTTTTTTGTCTTTTTTTTTTTTTTTTTCCCTTTGTGCTCTAGAGGCCTATGTCATATCATTGCAGCAAATTTCAGACAGGGCATTTTCTCATTTTACTCCTTTTGCTGATTTCCCTCCCCCCTCCCCCCAGCCCTGTGGAAGCACGCACCAACTTTTACTAACCTAGTCATGCATTTCGCTTTCCAGGCAGCTCCTCTGTAGAACAATCTCATTCCCTTCATTTCCTTTTATTGTTTTAGTGTGATATATAAAATAACACACAGTAACTTGCACACAGTCTTGTTCGTAGAGAATCACCCATGACAGTTCACTCTGTTTTTCACATGGGTAGCAGCTGGCATCTGTGCAAGGTCACCTGCTGTTAAGCATTCATTTTTTCTACCATTAGGGTGCTTCATCTCAAGGCACCAGAATAGCTGGTAGACAGGCTGGCCTTGTAACCTGTCTACATTGAATGTTTCTGTTTTTTGCATGCTTACCTGTTCTCTCCTTCCCTCTCCTCCTACGCGTATTTTTCATAAAGGTGTTTGTATCAGGAAGCAAAGAACTTCTTTACTACTAAGGGGATACAGGATAGGTAGCAACTGATAACTTTTAGGCACTGGTTGCTACCAATGTTTCCCATGTAGCAGGCTAAGACTTGAACTGGAGAGCAGTACTGAGTTCTGCTGTCTCATAGGGAATGAATGAAGGTAGCAAAAGACTGTAACATGATTCCTACCCTAGGTGACTCGCTGCAGTGTGTAGGGGCAGGTGAGGTGCATCTAAGGCATTGGAGTCCACAAGCTTTCTTGCACCAAGGTAGAACAAAGAGCTTGTCATGACAGGAGTCCCAAAAGAGAGATGGAGTTTGGGTGGAAGCAGAAGGTCAGTTTGGATGACCCATGGAACCCACTGGTTTGTTGTAATGCTTACGGAGAGGTGACTTTCTTTTATTTCTAGGATGTCTCTCAAAATGCAAAATTTACCCATGAGCAGGGTGATTTACTGAGCAATAATTTACTGGAGTTTTGGACTAGCACTTCTGTAATTTGATTTTGTTACTGATGATACCAGTCCCCTGTCCAGTCTCCGGACTATGATTGAGGGTTCAGGAAATGCAATGTAAGGCTGGCACAACGAATGTAGGCAACATATGGTAATCTTTCCTGCTGTAGTTTCCAAGGAGGAGCTGCAGACTGCAAGAAAAAGGTCACTGTGTGTAATGGCACGTATAAAGGTTGCAGGTGAAGGTGGAAAAAAGTTCTATACTTCAGGTGTCAACCTCCACCTCTTTTTCTTTTTTTTTTCCCCTATTCCTTTTGCTTCTTTACGTGTTTCTTACCACACATTTTTAAATCAGATACTGCCTCTGTCTTATCTTAATCCAAGTGGTATCTGTAGAGGGGATCAGGGGGATGTCCCTTCTTCACTTATCTGCTGAATATTTGGCAGTTTTGCTGCTGGGAGCTGCCGGGACCTTTAGTAGCTTCATCAGTGTCCAGCAAATGGTCTGGCCACATAGTGACTACAATAAATCTTCTCTGATCTCTTCCTACAGGTGTGGAACTGAATATCTTATAGAGGTGTAGGGCGATTCCTGATGTCCTTGATGAAAGCAACAGTAGCTGTCAGGTGAATTAAATCAACTGAGAGACAGGAGATTCTGTTATAATACGAACATGTAAAACAGCAAAGTTTATGCAAAATATGTGACACTGGTAGCATCTGCTTACTACTGGCAGAATTGGATAGTTCATAGAACAGGTTTCAGCCATTTGTAAGGAAAATGTGAACTGAAGCATGAATTTTATATGTTTGGTAGCTGCAATCTGGCAACAGGGACTTAGTGAAATTTCTGGCCATCTATTCTGTGAAGGACATAAATCAAAAACCAGCCCTTTTCCCTGCTACTTTGACTAGTGCTTCTTTTCACATTACACTCCTATAACTTTGTGACAGACAGCGAGAGAAGTCACACAGGCATGGGAGATTGTCAGCTAGTAGAATTTTCAGTCTTAAAATAGGGAATGGGGGAAAGAGAGGGTCCTTTTGTGAAAATGTTTAGCTTAACTTCTCTTGCGGCTTGCTGATTCAGTAGAAGAAATTGCATACTAATCATTTAGACTTAAGAAGATTAGCACGTAAGGGAGTTTAATGAGTTAAACTGAAAGAAATTTTGTAATTTGCACTGAAATTGGTTAATCTTATTCATTGGGTTTAAAATTTCCTGTTGATATTCTAGGCAATGGTTTTCCTAGTTTGCATTTTAAGTGAATTTAAGGCTGTGGAAAGTGCTTCCTTCAGGCAGAGAAGTTCTAAGTAGATCAAGAATGGTGTGGCATGGGTGGCACTAAGGTTCATCAGTAACTTCGCCCTGGGAATGTCACCTCTGGGCATACATGAGTAGCTCAGCAGTCATGTCCTTTCAGCTTTGCTACCTCTAGAGATACTGAAGGTGATGCAGCAAGTCAGCATCGTCATCATGGAGAAATTCCATCCTGCAGTAGCATACACCTGCAGTTTGGTTACAATCTGCAGTTAACTGTGGGGAGAAACAGGTTTTTACAGGCAAGCAGTTTGTGTCTGTGTTACCTGCTTGTCAGTTGTGTGGCTAATCTTACCCTGCTGCCTTGAAATAACTGTAAGGTACCGTATCTTATCTGATAATGAAAGAAGACTATTGAATTTCTTTGACTGGATTTTAGCCAGTGACTTGAAAGGTACCATCTACTGCAAAATCTTACTTTGAGTATCTATGAATACATCTAGTTTAGCTTTTTGGGAATAAAATCACCACCTGTTTCTCCTGTAGTCCCAAATGTTTTTAAGTGAGAATAGTGATGGAAGCATATCTGTGGGAAAGGGTTTGATCCCAGCAGGACTTATGTGATAAGCGTAATTAAACATGTGAGTGTTCATTTGAAAAGTCTAAGGTTCTGTCAATACATAATTTGCTTTTTGTGGTCACATTTCCCTCATTGCCTTTATGAGAAGGTTTGTTCCTGTGCTCATTGGAAAATTTCTTTCTTTGTCTTTCCAGCATTACATAAGAAGCACTGTTCTTGTGTTGAATCACCTGCAGTCATATAATGTAATGGTAAAATGCATCCCCTTGCAATGGTTCCTAATCAAGTTACTGTGAGAAAGATAATTTTGTAAGGTCTCTGTCAAAAACCCCGATGTTTTTGAGAAGTGAATGTTGACAATTGAATGCTTGAAAAGAATTCTAAAAGTAGCTCAGCCAGTTTTGCTGGGCTGAGAAAAATGAAGTTCGTGTCCTTTCCCTTTACCCCCTTCCAGCCAACGTATGTTGAAACTACAGCAGTAAATCTAGGGGTAGTCACACAAATATCCTTTCCTAGTAACTGCTCTCCCAATGTGGTTATGTTGATGAGCAATCTTTAGTTTGTAGGTCAGGATTCATCTGTTTAAATGTGCTGGTTTATCAGTGCCCTGGAGTCACTCATTGAAGAGCTAGCCAGTGAGTGTACAGTTCTATTTCGTACTCATTGTGACCTTTGGGGTTCTGCACATTTTCTCTGGAATATTGCTTTTTCAGTAGCACTGTAGCTGCGATCTACAGTGCCTCTTTCCTCAGGGAATTCTGTTCCAGGCTCCTTGTTTTTATTACACCTGGGTCAATCCCACTGTTTCTATATCCTACTGCATTAATTTCTATAGCATATATGAAGTCACTTTCTCTAGGTGGAAGAGTCATGGTGGTTCCACTGTAAAATGTGCAAGTGGGGTCAGAGTTGGGCTTTGCTGCCAAGGTTTGCATATGAAATGGGATATATTTCACTTCCTCTTGGTTAATTTGTATGGTTGAAACACAATTGTTCATCTAAGCTGAAGCAAGAGATTGTTTTGAAATGTTTCTTATGCCAGCAGATCTTTGATCAAAGAACCAAGAATCAACAGTTTGTATAGATTTTAGAACTCTTTACTGCCCATGCTCTGCAAACGACTTGTATCTCTTTGGTATCATAACAATGTTGTTGCTTAGTGCTCCCTTAGAACTGCTCGGTTTTCTGCACAGCATGAAGTTGGATAGATTCAGAAAATGTCCTGTTTTACCTAAAAACCTCAAAAAGCCAAATTGTTAGGGAGTAATCCTAAGTATTATTTTTAATATAGGGTCTGGAAGATCTGGTAATTTGTGTTATGCCTTTGGCAGTGCAGCCTTTGGCAATGTGGTTCCTTAGTGTAGATAAGTAGATCCATCTGCAGAATAGTATAGTTATGGCAACACAGGGTTAATGTGTTCATATAGAACTGTGTTGATACAGTTCTGGAACTGGAAGCATAATGTTAGCTTGGGTGTTCTTCTGAATTACCCTGCACAACATGCAACAAAATGTTAAATGATTTGGTTATTTATTTAAAAAAAGCAGCCCCAAGGGCTGAAAAACTGTAAGCATTCCGAGTTGTTAGAAAGTCCTTCTGATTAAAAAAAAAAAAAAGTAATTAAATCTGCAGGCTATGCTGCTTCTGGAATCGATGTACATCATCTGAAGGTAGCCAAGAGTCAGTGTATTTTGTGTGTGATGAAGTTAAATTAGACACAACTGTAACGTGACACAATGTGCAATATTTCTAATACCTGATGGACAAGGATAGTTTAGCTAGTGTTGAAAGCCAATAATATGGCAAGTGGATGTTTGCAGTAAGTAGATTGGCCTTAAGTAGTACGCAGTGCCACAGTGACAACTGAAAGAGGATTCTAGGAGACAGCAAGAAATACATCCTTTTCTGAGATAAGAAACAAGATGTACATCCTAACAACAAGCTTCTTGTAAGATGGAAACTGGGGATAATTCATTATGGTGCTGCGGAAAATGCTGTGGTTGCTGTTTATAAGCTATAAACTATTATTAGGAAATTATGGTAATGCTTTGGCCACAATACTTCTCAAAAAATTGACACGTTTGGTATTCTAGTGTTAGGGACTTGTTGCATGCTGTATACTACACTCAATGGAGATGGCTTTAATCAGACATTTGCATGATGTGATTTGTTTCAAATGTTCTCTGTCATGCGTGTGAGAGTAATTTGTTTTAGCAGCTGGAAAATGCACTTGAGTTTGTGGTATACACTGACATGTAATTTTCCATTTTCTTGCATGCTGATGTCATTTAAAGGCTTTGAATTGTTCACAGTGGTAGATGTTCCTTGTAGGGGAGGTAGAGCAACATTTTCATTGTGGACTCAGTTGGATCTCTTTAGTGCACCCTGTTGGTTTTGGTATGTATTTTAGTAAATGGATAGATGTGGACAATGCAGACTCGTGCAAACTCATAATTATCTGCACTGTGTGAAACATTAACATTGTTGTCTTGGAACCCCATTGTCAGGCATTGCAGCACATGGGAATAAAGATAGAACTGCAGCACAGAACAGACTGTATTTGGCCAAAAGGGAAAAGGTAGATTTGCAGTTTGAGGAGAATAAAAAACTGCATCAGAGATAGGGGGATGACTCAATGAAAATATAATAATCTGTCTGTCAAAATGACTGCTATAAAGGGGATAATCTAATAATGTAACTCTCGTATGCAGTCTTTATGTTTCTTTAGTATGTGAATGCATAGTGTATTTTCCTCAGTCTCCTTTGTAGTCTTTTCCTCACCTGGCAAACACTAGAGAGTGGAGCAGGAACGGCCTTCCTATTTTAGACTAATAATGTGCCATTTCCACGTTTTGGAAGGCTTTATTTCTGTAAGTGGCTGTGTCGAGTAGTGTTTACCTCTAAGAGAATAGTAGACTGTGCTGTTATCTCACACACTGAATACAGGTAATAAATATCTCATTTTGCCCCTTGCCTGCGATCCATCTATGTTCTGGGACCCTTGGGAAGAAAGCATCCCTTTGAGAGGAATGATGAAACCAGAGATGACTGGACATTATTTTATAAAAGCTGATTCAAAGTGAACTCCTAAGAGAGTAGTAATGTATGGTTATGGAAAGCAGCTGGCTCAAGGCTCTGATAACTGCAGTGCTTAGGTCTGATCACTGAATCCAGGGGCCAGGCTCTGTTGTAGGCTAACTCTTCCTGCGTTACAGTGCCTCTGATGCTGACGCCTTCAAGATGTTCTGGTGTCCTCGCGTAAAACACTTGAGTTACTGTAAATCTTTCCCATTTGAAAAGCTTTGTAAGGAGTAGTGGGTGGTGGCGGTTGCCACTTCTTTAAATTTACCTTCTTCTGAAATGTCAAGACAGAAGTTTGTTAGAGTTTCATTTAACATTTTTTCAACCCTGCCTTTTTGTTTTTGCAAGGTGCTTTATGATAAAACTACTGAAATAATTGCTCCCTCACCCATCCAAAAAAAGAAAGCAATTGTCAAGCAGTTGCTTTCTGACATTTTGAAAATCTGTAGCATATAGAACCATAAAATGTGCGTGGTCAGAATAGACAAATACTTTGATATAAGAAGATCGACTTAATTAAGGCTTTCAAATATTTCAGCTGTTAAAAACTGCCCCTGTGAGATGAATTGATTCTAAGACGCCTGACTTAAAGGAGAAAAAAAAAAAAATCTGCGACATTATCTATGTCTAGTACAATGTACATGACATCAACTCCTCTTTTTTTACTGCTTGTATTTGTTACTCTCCATTTACATTGCCAATATTTCTCTTCAATTAAAATGAATATTTTAGCAGAGGCAGGGAGAGAAGTGCTTGCACCGAGGTAGATGCTGTTGGCAATGAACAGCTTGTGTGGTTAGAACCTAATTGCAGGAGTGTTGCACTGACAGAGGCAGGCGGCAGATACATTCTCCTGTTTGTCATTCTCATGTTGTAATAGCTGAGGAGAAAGAGTAAACTTGTGGAAATGCTCGTTGATAAGACTTACATGTTTCAGTTCAGTAGGTTACCTGAAGCCTTTTAGAATGCAAATGTATGAGAAGTAACTGCTGTCATTAAAGATTGTTGTGCAAATTCTCTTCCTCCTTGTGGCAATTACTCACTTTTTCAGAATGATTTCCATTCTTTTCACCCCAGCATTAATATTTTAGCTGAGGGATATTTTATACTACATTTCCCAGAATGCTTAGGTAGCTGATATCTGAATATTCTCAAAATAAATCACAATCAGTCATTTTGATGCTAGATTGATGGTTTAGGACTTTCTCATTTAGGACGACCAATTATGGCGCTGCAAAGTACCTTATTGTGCAAAACTGCATAATAAGATATAAAACTGTGTATTATTTATTATTTGCATCTTGAGGCCTTATTTCATTAAGCCTCTGACTTTTTCTGTCAGATATTATTGTTTCAGCAAAATCTTCCTGTGGAATTAGAAATTTATTCTCAATATCTCTGCATTATCTTATTATATGCAAATAGAGTTTCCTTCAGTATTTTCAGTAGGGACTGGGTGTTTTTTTCAGTTCTTTCTGATAATATTACTGTGCTCACTTACACCACCAAGACCTACAGAAGCTTAAGTGTTTAACAAACAAAACTTCTTGTTAAGTATCAGCAAGAACTGAAGATCTACTTGAATTTACCTCTTTAACAAGGTAAAAAATAAAATTGTTATAGTTTAGGACTCAAATTCTTCCAGTGCAAAGCAGGATTTTAGTCTCAAAAACGGCAGTTGTAACTCTAGAAGTTACGATTTCTGAGCAGGTTCGTTATTTATGCAACATGACTTTCCATCGATAATTCTTAGATTATGCTAATTAACAGAATAGATTAAGTTGCATATAAAAGATACAAGGTGGCACTGATACATCATTACTTAGGGCAATGTAGATTATACTGATGAAGAGTGCAAAAAAGTTTTATGTCTCAGTGCATCAGGAAAATGAAGTGCTAGATCACTGAATTCTCGAGTTTAGATGCTATGCAAAGGTGCTGATGTTACGTGTGCTAAATTATCCTTCACATTTAAATTACAGCTGTGATCTGCACCATTCATAGAATGAGCGCTTCTGACAGCTGCTTGCCTATGTTGTGTTCTTTGCAGCTACTCCTGGAAGTATTTGAAGACTTAGCTGGACTCGAAGTTCACTGGAGCCCCAGTCTGTGAAAAAAGACAACGTGTTTATCATGAACCCACAGAGTGAAGAAGAATGCTGTGATGATCCTTACATTGTGCTGCTCTTCCTCCTGCTCAGTTCCCCTCTTCCCTCAGCCTTCTGTGCATCTCTCTCCTGGTAGTAGTCTCCTACGGTCTCATACCTCTTGGATATAACAGCTTGTCCTTTCTTGGTTGCTTTCTTGGATGCAAATAGGGATTTGCATCAGGACTGTTGCACTTTCAGTTAAGAAATTTGAGAGCTAAAGGAAATCTTTATCATATTTTTGTTCCTTTTGAGTCTGGTGGCAAGTTTTCTGTCCCTTGTTCAGCAGTTTTTCCCATCCTTCTTTCCTTCGTTCCTTCTCTGTTGTTATTCCAGCACTGGAAGGGTCTCTCCCATTAATTCATCAGAGGGCTGCTTTCTTCTGGTTTCAGACCTTTCTTTCACAGCCACTTTTTTCACTGAACATTTGCACTAAATTTTTTCCTCATCTGTGTTTTCCCTCCACAATGCCCTCTCTTCTTCAGTTTTTTCCACGCTCTTTCTTACTCAGAATTCAAATGTTTATAAGTAACTGGAACATATCCCAGTTGTGCATGGTTGTCCTAGGCTCTTTTTGGGTTGAGATGTCATATATTTTGCTCTTTCCCAGCCCTTTTGTGTTTTAGAGCTACTTCCCTTTTTTGTGTGTGTTTAAAGGCCTATCTGTGCTTGTGAACTGTCAGATTAAGACCCGTATTTAAGATTTTGCATAAGATAACCTCTTATACATCTACTTGTAAGCGGAAGAGTGTTGCAGATGAGACCAGAGTTTCATCTCTCCTTTTCTTGGTCCGAGACTGGTTGTAGCAGATGCCTACGTAAGATTTTCAGGTCTACGGCAAATACGTGAGGATAGTTTTTGTCAAGCAGTCTTCTAAGTTCCAGTTATTTGTCTTAAGCATATCTTGAGACAAACGTGTATGTCTTTATATTTAGTAGTCCAATGTGGATATGCTTTTTCCCTTCCTTAATGAGTTTGTCTATTCTGTTTTTGACTGGAAATTTTTATTTTCATAATAACTTGGGGCAAGAAGCTCCACAGCTGAATCACACAACATGTGAAGTGGTATTTCCTTGATTTGTTTTTTGCACTTACCATCTGCTAGTTTCATTTAATATCAGTAAATGCTGTGTTAGCGTTTCCATTCTACTTTCAATTTTATAGACATCACTCAGATCCCCCTCAGAAGCTAGCCAATATTTGACTTATCTGGGGGTTTTTGACTCACAAAAATAAATGCACTGGTATTTTCATAGAAAACACAAGCTCTACTGTTTCAAAGTGATAATTGATTCACAGCTCATAGCTATGTACGCAAATGGTTTTTTTGTGTGTGCCTTACTTTATGTTGAGTAAGCATTAGGAAATGGCAAAACTTTCCAGATCTGTTAAAACTTGATTGGTACAATCATTCTGTGAAGTGTCTGTATTCTGTTATTTGCTGCATCAGGTGAAGGCCCGTGTTACAGGAGTTTATTGGAAGCTTCCAAAACAGAAATATTTTACATGCCCAGCAATATGCTGGTTGCTTAGACATGCATAAGTTTTTCTTCTGTGAACTTGATCAGCTGAGTTTCTGTTGGCTTGGTTTGCTTTTCTGAGAGTAAAATGAATTAAAAGTAAAGGCATTCTGAGTGACAGTTAACTTGGGCTTGCCAGGGTGCTGGAGATGTGGAGGTGATGGAAATGTACTATTCCAAAGTTAATTCCAAAGTCTCAAAATTCAAATTTGTCACAAGCTGTCATGAGAGGTCAGTCATGAAATTTCTTGGGGAGATACTTTCAAAATTGTCAAAGCTGGATTTAAAAAATGAAAGCCAAAGTAAAAGCCTACAGGATGTGGGGTGTTTTGATTAAAACTTAACTGATATTGATATACTAAGGTTTTTCTTGTAGGAATGTAGTTTCACACTTTTTATAAGTTAAAAGAACTTAGAAAAATCCTGGCCTGCTGCAATGTGCCCTCACTGAACTGCGAAGAGAAGGCTGGACTTAGACCTATAAGCAAGAAGAAGTTTTTTCATAGCACAAAATACTTGTCTTGTGAGTCTGTCATAGTATTAGAAAAGAGGAGAGCAGGCAGTAAGTTGGAAGGCACCTACAGAGAAACTGGTAATATTTTAAAACATGAATGGAAAGAATATATATGGGAGAGTTTGTGTGCTGTAGCTGTACTAGTGAAATTACAGTTCCAGTCAAATCCTCACAGCTGGAAGTAGTTTTTGAAAGAAGAAACAGTCTTCTGCAGGATATGGTGTTTTTTTTTTCTTTTAAAAGATTATTTTAACAAAGACAAGGCTGTTTTGAAAGTACAGGAGCATTCACTTGAGAAAACGCTTGCTTAGAAAGTAACTGCCGTGGCTCAGCACATAGCTAAGATTGCCTACTGGAGCTAGGTGTAAAATAATCAATTAATGGACTTGCATATCCTGAATCATTACCTCTCACAGGCCTCGTAAAATACTCACTGTGATGGCAGCATTTCTGCTGGTTTAGAGTCCTCGAGCACTGCTCAAATGCAAGAGAAGCACGCGAGTGGAAGAGATGTGGAAGCAGATGGACGAATAGCTCAGAAGTTTGTTTCACGGTATGGTAGGACTTCCTTCAGAGGTGGGAGAGGATTGCAGAAATGCCATTTGTAAAGCTCTAGGTGAGTGAGTCAGCGGCTCTCACCAATAAAACCTGGCTTTGGAAGCGCAGAATGTGGCTGCAAAACCTTGCTTTGGGCTGAATTTTAGTCTGAGTCTGACCTGATCTTAGAGCCTGTAAATACTTACTGTAGAGCCCATAAATACTTATTTTAGAGCCTGTAATACTTATAACCCGTAAATACTTATTTTCTGCTGGTTTCTGTCAGACCTGCATAAATTGCATTGCTGCTTCTTGATTTTTATTCCTTTCCTGATCAGTTTGGTTTTTGTTCCATCAGCTCGTATAAAATTGAACTAAAGAATCTAGTGTGAGTTCTGTATTTTTTGAACAGTTTAAGGCAAAAACCCTTTATCCAGTATCTAGAATTTCTGATCTTATAATTAATGTCTTTTTCATGCGTCACAATGTTGTGTTAAGCTGTACCAATGTACACTCTGCTAGTGTAACTTGTTTATTCAGATTTTACTATAATATCTGTTAAATTGTAGTAGCAAACTCTGAGCTAACTTACCGCTCTCTTTTAATAAACTTGTGCCATGGTATTGAAGGCACAAGTCTGATGCCTTAGGAGGCGGCAGCGAAAGGCAGAGTTTGTGTTCGTGCACAGCATTTAGTTCAGAAAAAAAATCATAATTTGTGGTAGTAAGAAAATGAAAATAATTAGATGTGAATTTAAAGACATTAGGGTGGTGGTCCTGGGGGAAGCTGTTTGACTGCAGTCCAAGTCTTTTTCAGCAGGCTGTCTTTGAGAAGAATGTTTTCTTTTGTTCTTCCTCGGCAGTGGCTTAAAGAAAGCTTTGGGGAGAGCAGGAGGCTAGAACAAGCTTGTAATGATTATTTGACAGAATATTCTCCCACCTGCTAACCATTTTCACACTAGGATTTCTAAAGCTGAATTCGGTTTCTATTAATCTAATAGGGCATCTTATTGTCAGAGAAGTGTCTGTGGAGGATCTGCTGTCACTATGCCTTCTGCTGCAGGCTTCTTCAAGTCTCTTGCTGCAGTGCAACCTGGGAGTAATTGGTCAAGCAGCACTTCCCACCACCTCTGCTTTCAGGGCTGCTCTGGGGAGAAACACACCGAACCAATTTCCTCTGGTGTTCAGAGCCTCTCTTGTAAGTACTCTGATACTGGTGCATACATGAATGGATGAAAAGAGAGATAACGGCAAACATCCTCAAAAGCATCTCTCCAGTCCATGAACAGTGAAGCTATAAATTAGGCCATGTGTGCAGCACAGTAGCTTTGTCATTCTTTAATGTAGTAGATAACTGTGTGCACGTGCAAGCAGAGCAAGGCTGAAATACTAGCTGTAGCTTATGTATGCGTTTTCAAGGAGGATGAATCTGGTGTCAAGTAACTGAACTTAGTTCTGCTTCTGGAGGAAAAAAAATAAGAATGATTTGCTTTAGGAAGGTGAACAGGTACATGAATTTCTTTGGTACTGAAGTCTACCATTTTTTTTAAGTAATAAGTGCCATTAATATGTTCATTACTGCAGTGGGGTTTTTTTTGCTTTTTCTCTTTGCCCTGTGAGGGTGCTCATAAACTTCTAAATGGTAGTAGTAAACTAGTGATCTGATTTTACAATGTATGCACGCCCATGTCTAAGCAGGTCTGTTAATGATGCTGCTCATTTTCTGAAGCTACATGCGTGCTCTTTGCTGGATGGTTGGATGGTAGCCTGAATTTCTCTGCTCAGTGGAACCAGAGAAGTGTTGTGGGGTAAGAGGGATAGCTGCAGTCTGGCATCTGTGCAGTGTCAGTTGTTGCCCCTATGTATCATTAGGGTTAAACGACTAAATGGAAATCTTCCTTGCAAAAAGTTTAAAGTTTAGAAAGAGAACTTCAAAAGTACTTAGCATCTTTTGAAAGTAGTTATAGGTAACCTCACTTAAAAGTTAGCAATAATTTACAAGTTTCCTGTCTTCTCTGAGCACAGGGTTTTCTGAGACTTAAAAAACAAGCTTTGAGAGATTGAGGAAGGAAGAACAAGAAGTGTAGGTACATTGTCTTTTTAAGTTTAATTAAACTCAGAATTTCATGTCTCTGTTCTGCTAGAAACAATGTAAGAACAACTAATATATGTTCCAGTTTAATGGGGTTTCCTTTGAAAACTATTTTGTGTGAGCTCCAGACAACCGTGCGTTTGCTAGTCAAGAGACAAATGAACCCTCTTTCACTTGGATTAGTTATCCTGCAAATCACTGCCGATTGGTAGGGAAGATAAAAGGCACCAATGCACTTTCTGACCAAGAAAACCTCTGAATCAATTAATTTTTTAGATTAGGCTTTGTTGAATTTCTCATTATCAGTGACAGGCTAGGGTGCTGTGTTTATTTGTTTAACATGCAAATTTCAGTTAAAGTAGTTTGAGTTCAAACAGTTCAAAGAACAACATTCATCGTAGTGAATTCTGGCCAGTCTTTGATTAGGCCCATCTACAAAGAAAATAGCACACGCCCTTGTGTCCTGATACCTCTGATTGGAGAGGAATTAATGCTTACTAGATTTTTTTTTTTAAGATAAATAATAATTGTACCCCAAAGGCTACACAGCTGTCTTCTTGCTTACTGATTTGGGGGAAGAAATGGCAGTGGAAGGGGCATTAAAATAGTTTTTGAAGCTGTTGCTGCCGTTTACAGAATTTTTAACTATTTTTTTCTCTTTAGAACACAGTTGGTTTAATTGTTTCTAAACAAATGTTTTACTTCAGACAGATCTGATATTTACCACAATTGCTTCTTTCTTGGATCACCACTAACAGGATCACACAGCTCTGCTTTTTCTTTACAAATTAATTGCAATTAAATATGAATTTAAAGGACTTATATTTTTTTTTCTGCGTGGTTATACTCTTCATCAGAACTTTAACTTGAACCTTCTATTTTTGTTGCCTTCTGAAGAAAAAGTGTTTGTCAGTCCTAGAAACTGAATTAACTAAATTTAGTCCTAGAAATTAATTAATGAAGCACAGATATTGGTGACTGTGGCAGTCCTATATTTCTCCGTAATGGCTCAACTCTGCCTTACCGCTGTTTGGGGAAGAAGGTAGTTGTCTCTTTGACCTTCCCATTCATGTCTTCTTTAGGAAGTTTGTCAGCTGATTTGCCAGTTATTTCCAGTTTTGATAGTCATTTTTGTGATGTTAGCACTTGTACACGGGGATTTAACTGTAGTGAGTTCAGTGATCTTGTTTCAGATAGATTTCAGATAGCTCTCCTGCTGTCCCATATAGATTTTTGGGAACCTGTGACATGGACTCAGTTTAAACTCTCCATTTGTATATCCCCCAAAGGCTGAAAGAAAACAACAAGGATACTTCTCAAAGGAATCAAATGCAGAACCAGCATACCGTGTGTGATTGCATTACGGTTTCGAGAATAGCTAGACGCTGCGAACAGCCTGTTCCACTGAGCACAGTGTTGGCTGAAACACAGGTTAGGGAACTGAACAGGCAATTTGCAGTCGATGGAGAAAAACGAGGATACTGAGCTTCACTGAGCACAGAGATGATTATGGATCAATTGTGCAGAGAATTTGAGGAAACTTAAAACAGCTTTTAGTAGGGTGGCTGTTTACACAGAACTTAATGCAGTGGATAAGTTGCTGATGACTTTTGCGGATTGTTAGGCCTTGTATCCGTCCAAGTCCTCTTTGCCTTACTGCAAGGACCAACACAGAGCTGTTTGTGTCTTCTGTAGTACTGATCTCAAAACTGGCAGAGAGTGTGTGTGTAATGAAGGGAGTGGGTCTGCTGCTGCCCTCATGCAGGACAGGGCAAGCCTAACCTGGGAACACAAGTCTGTTGCAACTGGATGTAGCTAGAGCAGTGCTGTGAATATTTATCCTTTGAACTCCCCAGTAGATTCTGCTCTCTGAAAGATGAGGAGAGAAGGTAAGTGCTACTGCTGTTGTGATTGGTTTTGTTTTTTTCATCAGCCTTGGATTTAAGGCAGCAGTCACCTGAGCCTTTTACTAGAAATACGCAATCTATTGCAGTAAGGCCTGATTTACACCTTGTAATTTAATTAACATGTGATTATAAATTTGCTTAAATTAGGAGTTTATTTCTTCACAAAATGTATGAGACACCGCAACCCCTTTCTGGAACCTTCTGGAGGATTAATCTCCTAAATCCGTAATCTTCCTGACCCTTTCTAGTGAAGATTCTCTACTACCAGTAACAATATTGTGTATCGTGTGAAGATATGCATCCTGTTGCAGACTGGAAAGGTTTTTGGTTGGTTGGTGTTTAAGCAGCTGTTGTGTTATTGTTGCTTTTCTTGGTAGTCTTCTGCTATGACAGTTTTTTTTGGATAGGTAATACTTGTGGGATTTTTTTGGTCAAAACGTTGACATGTCAGATTACGTCTGTACTTCTGTTTGCGGGGCATTTGGTTTATCATGGACTCACAACTCTGTGCTACTGGAAATGACAGTGCACATAATGGGCAATTAAAACCTTCTGAAAAAGGAGAGACAAAAAGCCCCCCAAATACTCTTTGTATTAAATGCCTTTCTCACAGGAAACGACAAAACATTTTTCACTGCCTTCTTAATATCCATAGACTTGGTCTAGAATATGGGCGGCGGCTTCTCAGCTGGACTAGAAAGGTCTACATTTGTATTGTCAGTAACAGCATATAGCTTCACGTTGATGATCACAGTAATGATGGTTAAGGAGGTTTGTTTCTGAAGAGTAATTTAGTCCTGCTGTGGCTGTAGTGTCTTATGATACACAAATGACTGCTGTTCTTCCTGGCAGAGTGTTCGCATGGCCCAGCCAGTTTTTCCTCACATTAAAAAGTTCCTGCCTGCATGCCTGACCTTTACCATTATATTGTAAAACAACATGGATGAGCCTGGAGAATAATGAAATATAATAATTGTGGGAAACCCATATTTAGTAACCCAGGATTTAAGCTGATTTCAACTGTCAATTTTTTTTTTTTTCCCCTGTCAAATTCTGGTTGTCTTCTTACTGTCACTGAAGAGTGATTGTCACCATTCATATGAGGTTGTTAAATTTCCAAATGTTTTTCAAACTTTTTTGTAACATCTAAGAGTGAGAATCTAAAGAACCACTTTTGCCTAGGTTACGATAGCTAGTGGTTTTGATAAAATACATTTGTGCTTATATACAGGTACACACATGTATAAGTAGTTGATGTTGTTCAGTGAACATTTAGTAATCTTATGTGCCTGGATTATATTGTTTAAGTTTTTTTAGTTCATGGAAGTGCATGAATATGACTGTTCTTCATAAGAGCAAATGCCCTGTGGGATTCCCTCTGTATTAAGATGTAATACTTGCTTCTCCACTGCCTTGCACCTTATGTAGTTTTATGCTTGCATGGGATGGATATCAAATGGTATCACTGCAAAATGGCATAGGCAGTGACAGAAGAACGGGCAAAAGCAATATTCAAGACAATCATAGTCCTAATTGTTTTTTGCAATAGTGTCATGCTTATAAATAAAGGTAATAAATATATGCCTTCTGCTAGACAAAACAGAGGGATTAATTTACTTCTTGAGATGCAGACATGATGGATCACATCTTGAGGCTTCTGATGCTGCAACAAGCTGGTGATTAATAGTTTGTCATCTGTAATTGAGTTGCAGGTAGAGGTGTTTATTACTCTTACATAGCACCATGGGAGTACAGCAACACCTGTACACAGTGGTTACACAAGGATATGACTGAGATTCTCAGTTGGCACAAATGAGCTGAAAATCTAGCTCATAACTATGACTTTTTTATTGCCTTCAGATGGAGCTTGTTTTCTTTGACTGTAGCATGCCATGGTCAAGTTAGTGTCATTATTGTGTTAGGCTGTTCTAAAACTTATTGACAGAAACCCACATTTTTGCTTTGTGGGTTTTTTTTTGTTTGGTTGGTGTTTTCCCCTCCCCCCCCCCCTCCATTTCCGTGTTGAATGTGTTGGAAAAACTTTCTTTTCTAGTAAATTGGGAAAATACTTTAGGAATTCAGGTTTCTGTAAGATCAAGTTTTCCTAACTGGGTTACCTCTAGTCTGTATTTTCAGATATGTCTGTGATTTTCTTACTTATTTTGACTACCTTTCCACAAGTGCTTAGGTGAAATAGGTAAAGTTGATTTGTATTGGTAGACTACTCTCTGCAGCTACAAATCCAAACTTGTGTGTATGTATTAAAAAATTAGAATATTTTATTGTTTTTCTTTGTAATCTTTTTGAAAATACATGAACTCTTGCAGTCTTATTGACAGAAACCAAATTTTTTCACCAAATATCAGTCTTCTTAAATTCTGTCATAATAATAATCTAGTCATAACAACAATTTTAAAAATTTCTCAGCAGCCAGAAAATGACACTCATCTCCGTCGATCCTTCATTAAAAGCCTTCAGATACCTCACTAGACAGTTTGTAGGTTTTCATGCTCTTATTTTCTTAGTTTTTTCTCAGTCTTTTATTCTTTTGTTTCTTAAGGTCACACAAAACCCAGTTCGACTTAAAACAGGAAAACAGTGGGATGGTGAAGGAAAAAGATACAAGGAAAATGCTTTGCAATGAAAGTGATTTTAAATGAGGGATGTTATTTGATGAAAGTGTAATTTATTTCCAGATTAGTAGGATAGCATACTATTACTTTGATTTAATTATGTATTTGCAGCTTGCTACTATTCTTTATTCAGAGTAAATATTTAAAACCCCACTGTTTCAAAATGTTTACATTTGCCCTTGCATCCAGCAAAAATATTAAGTGCTTTTCGTGCCTAATGAAATGGATCAATATTTTCCTTTTATTATATAAGTGTTTGTCAGTGGAATCGGGTGTAAATATGAATTTATGACTAGTGAAAAATCTAATGTGATTTCTGGAAATACCAAATTTTCACCTTCTAAGAATAATCAATTATTAGTCTCTCATTTATTGAGTGGTGAATGGATTTGTTTGGACTATATGTGACATTCACCCATGACTGTTCAGATTGGTTCCCACTCTTACAAACTGCAGCTTGTTTTCTGCTCTTGGAGAGCGGCCAGAACTGAAGATTTAAGAACAGAATTAAATATATTTTTAATTTATGGGAGACTTCCTACATTCTTACTACCTTTTTACACCTTTGAAAACATCACTGTCAGAACAAATACCTGAGACTTCACCTTGAGACTTTGTAAAGGTTTTCTGTGGCTATCAGTAACTATTTTTACTGCACAGCACAGGAAAGATCAGTTATGACATCTTGTTAGAGGGGTTAAAGTCGATACTTTTTTTCTTTCTTTAAAGGGCGGAGGTAGGGTAGGAATGTAGAGTTCGTGCAAACCATGAGATAGAAAAGCTTAGTATTGCTTTTGTTTTAAGTAAGGCAATGGTGTAAACAAAATGGCAAAAACCAGCTTGCAAACACTGACCCTACTCTTCCTCTGTGTATAGTGCAAAGTGTGTAGTCTTGTGTGTGTGTGTCCTCCCCACCCGCTGTGTTCTTACTGCGTTAGGATTTTAAATAACAACGACGTGTATGTACAGAATCACAGAATGGTAGAGTTTAGAAGACATCTCTGGAGGTCATCTGGTCCAAGTCCCCCTGCTCAAACAGGGCCATCTGAAGTTGGTTCCCCAGGACCATGTCCGGATGGTTTTTGAATATTTTCAAGGATGGAGACTCCACAACCCCTCTGGACAACCTGTGCCAGTGCTCGGTCTCCCTCACAGCAAAGCAGTGTTTCCTTATCTTCAGGTGGAGCCACCTGTGTTTCAGTGTGTGCCCATTGCCTCTTGTTCTGTTACTGGACACCACTGAGAAGAGCCTGGCTCCATCTTCTCTGCACCCTCCCTTCAGGCGTTTGTGTACATTGATGAGATTCCCCAAGCCTTCTCTTCTCCAGGCTGAACAGTCCCGGCTCTCTTGGCCTCTCCTCATAGGAGAGATGCTTCTGTCCCTTCATCATCTCTGTGGCCCTTTGCTGGACTCTCCCCAGTATGTCTCTTGTACTGGGGAGACCAGAACTGGACCTGTCACTCCAGGTGTGGCCTCGCCAGTGCTGAGTAGAGGGGAAGGAACACCTCCCTCAGCATGTCTCTTGTACTGGGGAGACCAGAACTGGACCTGTCACTCCAGGTGTGGCCTTGCCAGTGCTGAGTAGAGGGGAAGGAACACCTCCCTCAGCCTGCTGGCAGGACTCTGCAAAGGCCTGGTAATATTCTGCTCCTATGCTGCAGAAGGCCCCCGTCTCGCAACACAGAGGGCACCTCAGAGAGAGCTTCCACTCTCCAGCAAGGTTTATCAACCAAATTATTTACCTGTGAGATAAACTGATTCGGACTAAGGCCACAGCTTAGTTTTGTTTGCATTGACAACTCCAAAATGCCCACACTTTTCCCTCTGTGGTGTGCGAGTTCTGCCCAGTGCTGGTGTTTTGAATGGTCTTCGGTAGGGCTTGTGAAAGGTGCAGGAGCGGGGATAACCAAGGTGTCTGCAAGTCAGCTCCACAGAGTCCGGGAGCGAAGACCGTCAGGTTTGTTATGAGAGAAATTGAATTCAGAGTTGCTTTTAAAGTCTCGGTAGAGCACTTTTCTGCAGAGAAGTGCTTATCCAAGTTCAATTTGAACTAATTTGCGGGAAGCTTTTTCTAAAAAACCTTTTGATTGCTTTGACTTAGAAGTATTCCAGTTTCTGTTTTAGAAGGAGGATGTAAGTATCCTGATCTTGGTAGGAATCTGTGGAAGCTGGTTCGGTGTAGACCTTCCTGCAATTATAATTTGGTTGCTAAAGCTGGTCTGTCTTGTTTGTTAGCTGTAACTGTAGAATGCAGGAACTCATTTGGCTCAAATAATAGCTGAATCTGAACATGCAGAGATTTTATGTTTCAAAATAAAATATTTTGATTTTTTCAGCAAGTGACACATAAATTCCTGTTCTGGAAACAGTGCATTGATGACGCACTTCACACACTTAGCATGTCAGAAATTATTTAAACAATTGCATTTTAACATTACAGATGTGACAGTTCTAACTAAAACAAAACTTCAATACAGACAGCCTCTGTCTAGAGCTCTAATTTGAAAGCTTGTGATATTTCAGCAAAAATTGTATAACCTCCATACAGCTTTCAAAATAAGATATTAGAAGATGGACATCATAGTCTGCTCCAACTCTATCGCGTCTTCTCATAGTACCTTTTGCTCTTCTCAAGTATAAATTCAAATTCATTTTCTCCTTTCAGATGAATAGCAACTTCAGAAACAGCTTCTACCTGGCTTGTAGATAATAAATAAAATTTGCTGCTCATCTGCACATACTGATGAGTCTACCTGGAATGTTTTGGGTTACGCCAGCCAGTGAGCCAGGGGAGGCAATCAAGGTTCATCTGTTTCCTGGTAGGAGAGTTAGTGTAGCAGAATGCTGATTCAGTTTATCTCTGATGTCATTTCACCAGTGAATAATTTTCTATATATTCTAATGTATCTCTCTACGGTACAGCCTGAATTATTGCATACCTATGCCTTGAAGTCCACACTAGTTTGAATCAGCCTTGGGGTATTTTCTTGGGCTGTATTTCTTTTCCTTGATCACTTATTGCAGAGATTTAGTTGCAAATTGCCTGCTTGACAGTAGAGTTAGGTATTTGATAACTGTGGAAAAATCTGAAGCAGGCTTCTGGAACATTTCAGTCCTCTTTTTATATAGCTTGCACTTGACTGTATGTTTTTCCTTCTTTACAGAAGAATTCGTTCTGTATTTTTCCACTCCTTGTGGCTGTATTTAAGTCATGTCTTATATGTGATAACTGCTGCTGTACTCAGTCGAGGGTTACATATAGGGGAGTATTGTTTTTAAAGGGATACACCCAGTGTTTCACACATCATTTCTTTTATAAATCTATTTGGGGTTTAGACCGAGTTTGTATTTTTATTTTTGGTATGAAAGCTGGCTACCCATGCATAGGCAGTTTACATATATGCTGTAGTGAGTTTAGGGAAAAGGGCTGTAGGGACCAGATTATGATACTCAGCTTTTTACTGTGCTGTAACATAGGAAATATCACATGCAATGAGGTGGTGGATTTGCATGTGAGATGGTCTCTTTATTAAGCTAAAACACATGGCTAAGGAGTTAAAACTGGAGCAGAGAGGATGCTGAAGAGCTGAAACTCTGGTCAACATGGTGGGCCGAAGGCTGAAGAGCTGTTTTGGGCTTCTTTCTTCCACCCTGCACAGACTGCCCCGGAGGTGAAAGAGTTTTGTGAGATCTTCAGTAACAGTGACTTCAACATTTCAGGCTTTTGTCTGGTAAATGTGATATAAAGGCTTTGGAGGACAAAAAGAGCTGGCAATATAATGAGAATGTTAGAAGGCCCAGTGAAAAGGAAACCCAAGCTGTGTGTCATCAAAGTGCTTTAAAAGCTTTATCTCAAAAATAATGTGAAACTCTAGGAGCATATTTTGGCTTCATGTGTTTAAACGTGCATACTATTCTTATTTGAATGTGCAAGCACCTTAGAGTTTTATGCATAATAGATTTTGGGGTTTTCTTCCCCTAGCTAAACCTTGATGCAAATGTAGTTTAGATGTTTGAATCAATATCTAAAGTCACTATTTTGCAGGAGTTTGCCATCTCGTTTGTTCCTTCATCATGATGTTCTGGTTAGTGGGCTGAAGAGGTTTTCAGTGCAAACATAAACATTGATATGTACCTTGCTGAGTAGGGTAGGCATAAGAGTACCTTCAGTTTGTTAGGACTGCTGACAGGTTAAGCATGTTCTTGAATAACGTCTGTAGCTGTGGGAAAATGTGGACCAACTTTTGGTCCTTGTTCAGGTATTTTTTTTTACCTATACAGTTGGTCAGAGAAAAGGATGATCTTCAGTTTCTAAGATGAAAACAGTTTGCCTGAATAAGAAAGTGAGAAAAATGAAATCCGTCCTACTGTTGCCTATAAAGACCTCTAGGTAAGCAGCTGTGGATGGTAAATATTTCTTATGCTGGAATAGACTGATGGTTTTGACTTGGGTCACGTAACACTTTGCTTTCTGGATTTGCAGATGGAGCTCTGAGAGCGTGAGCACCGTGCAGACCTCATCTGGTCCCACAAGGTAAATCTAGTGCCATATTTTAAATCGTGGAATGTTTATATATGGGTAAGAACAACTGAATGAGCTGTAGTGATTTATGACTGGGTCATTTAGCTATTGGTTTAATATGTTATTGGCAAGTAACACACCTTACATTGCAGAATTATGTGTCTGTTAGTCAGCTCTGTTTGTCACTACTGACCAATTATGTTTTTCCTTTCTAATGGAAACTAAAACCCTAGCTGGCAAAGGCTGAAAAATTATTTCCGTTGCTACCTGTAAGTTTCTGTTACCTCTGATGCGACGTTTGCAATTGGGCTGGTGCTTGTCATGCAGCTGCATGCCTGGAAGCAGTGCGGTTGGTGTCAGAAGTTTTGCTTGGCCAACAAAGTTTAGAATAGTTTAGAAACTTCTTTGGAATTTCCTTCTGAGCAGAAGGTTGCACTTCTGACCAGCCATGTGCTTCACGGCAGCTCCGTCCACCTGGCCCTCACCAGCAAAGCGCGGTGCTTTTGGATATGCGAGGAGGTAGAGTGTGTGCATTCGGGCTGCTGGCAGGTCGTCCGTCTCTGGGTAGATGCTTCAGGGACACGGCCTCTGGGACCAGGCTGGAGTGTGCCGCAGCTTGCTTCCTGACCTGTGCAGCTGGGTAATAAACTTAATGCAAAAGATAGAGTGGATGTACTATCTCAAACTATCATTGCACTGTATTTGTCCCGCTGCTCCCGTAAGACTTCTCTTGTACGTTGTTTTTAAGCAGGAAGCTGAAGGGGCAGCCCCCCGCTGAGTCCGTGTGAGCGGCACGGAGGAAGAGGGTTCCGGGAACAGTGACCCCAGCAGCAAGCCAGGGATTAAACTTTCCGGTACTGCTGTTCCATGTCACTGACAAGGGACCGGAAACTTAAGATAAATGAACTCTTTTTGTTTTTTTTTTTAACTGGTACTTTTTAAATGTTTTGCAGTAATTTAGCTTCTATAAAAATAGTTCCACGTTCTGTACTATCTTTTCAAAGGCTGACTTAGAGAAGCTGTGAGATACTACACTTCTTCCAGCTCCTGTACTAGTGCTTTTCTGAAAGTTCTGTGAATGCTGAAAAAGGTTTCCTTTGAGGGAGAGACTTACCCTCGATCAGTGTGTTTGGCTTTCCCGAAGCTAGGAAACTTTTCCTATTAAGCTACGAATACTGCATGGAGAGGCTAGGGGACAAATCACAGTACGTAACAGCAGGCCTGTTGCTGCTTTTTTGAGTACAGGAAGACTGCTGCATCACAGAGGTGCTAAAGTCTTTGAAATGAAATGGTATATTAGGGTTGCGATACTAAGCCTGTCCTTGTTTGAGTCTCAGTGATTCTGTACTGAGGTACAATTTTAACAATTGCCCTTGCATGTGTCAAACTGCCACAAAATGGACATATAATAAAGAATTTTGAAAGATTATTAGCCCAGTTCCCTATTTTTGAGGAAGCAAGATGTCTTTTAGGAAACTATAGCATTTGGAACTAGAGGCATTTTTGTTCGATGAAAGCTTTGTGAAACATAGGTGGGTTTTTTGAAGGACAAGGCTGGCTTTTTTTTCCCTTTTTTAGAAGCTTGAGAGATACTTGATTCAAATAGCTGGACATCTAGAAATGAAGCAAAGAGGATTTTAGTATAATAAAATAATTTAAAAAAGCAAGGTTGTCATATTTTGAGAATGTATGTAATTATGGAATGGTTGAAAGCTTGAAGTTTAGTTCAAGGTACATGTTCTAGCTAAAGTGCCGTTGAATAAGTAACTGATGGGTGTGCAACAGCAATCTAAAGAAGGTTTTGATTGTTTCATGTAAATATTTAATTCTGAATTTTTTCTCCTACAGCTGTGGTGAAGATGTGAGGAGCTGAGCAGCGATTACCATAGTTGACATAAAATTAATCATTAATGTAGGACAGGCAAAGTGAAAAATGCACTTTTTAGCATTTTCTCTCTGGACTTAAAGATACCCTTCAACTTCTGCTACTGTCAATTAGTTAAATATGTTCCCCTTTGCAAAGCTGGGTTTCCTACTGGCTTGAAACTACAGGCACAAGCTATAGAGTCGCTGCTCACTGGTGAGGGATGCAGAGCTCGCAAAGAATTCAGCTTGGCTTTTAGAGCAGGACTGTGAAGTTAACCTTTTTTTTGCCTCTGGCACAGAGGCAAAAAGAATGTGTGGTTTTCTGCTTCTGAAAATAAAACATGTATAGCTATTCTTTGTAATAATAACTATCTAGGGCACTTGGTTTTGACCTTATTGATTTATGGAACTAGGAAGAATGAAATTCTCCAGTGAGAGCATTTCAAAAATTTCATTTAGGTTGGTGGTTGAACACACACAGGTAACTTGCCTCTGCAGGAGCCGTTACTGCCTGTGCATATGTTGGGAAGTAGTGGAGTTCATTTTCAGTGGGTCTCAAAGGCAAAACATTTGGTGCATAGGATCCAGTACCCATGCTGTACGGGTACAGACCTTTCCTGAGTTTATTCTAGTTTGATCCTGTGGACCCATAAGCAGTTGTTGCACCTCTGGTTTGGCTTCACCTGAAAGGAATCCAACTTGTGCTCTACAACCACTTCAGGAATCAAACCAAAGTATAGGAAGTGGGGATGACTGAGCTGTCCTGTTCAAAAGTGAATTTCTAGTATGAACTCCGTGGTGACATTGACTCAGTGTAGTGCAGTGCTGTCTAGGGGTATGTGGACTGCTGTATGAAAACTTGGTCTGAGGAGAGAGGTGAAAAGTAAGCAGATATTTCTGTGATGTCTTCATCTTCAAAGATTCTTTCCTGTGACACATCATGAGTTTAACATTCTGTTATGGGTTTGCGTGGCAAGGTTTTGGTAGCGGGGGGGCTATAGAGGTGGCTTCTGTGAGAAGGTACGAGAAGCTTCCCCCATGTCTGACAAAGCCAGTGCCAGCCAGCTCTAAGACAGACCCACTGCTGGCCAAGGCTGAGCCAGTCGGTGACGGTGGTAGCGCCTCTGTGATAATATATCTAAGAAGGGGAAGAAGAAACTGCAGGGAGACGGCAGTTAGAGAGAGAGAGAGAGAGAGGAGTGAGATGATGTGAAAGAGAAGTCTGCAGACACCAAGGTCAATGAAGAAAGAGGGGGGAGGAGGTGCTCGAGACACCAGAGCAGAGCGCCTTCCCTTGCAGTTCGTGCTGGAGACCATGATGAAGCAGGTTGTCCCCCTGCAGTCCATGGAGGTCCACGGTGGAGGAGACATCCATCTGCAGCCCATGGAAGGGAACCCACGCCGGAGCAGGTGGATGCCTGAAGGAAGCTGTGACCCTATGGGGAGCTCGTGCCAGAGCTGGCTCCTGCCAGGACCTGTGGACCCGTGGAGAGAGGAGCCCATGCCAGAGGAGGTTTGCTGGCAGGACTTGTGACCTCATGGGGGACCCACGCTGGAGCAGCCTGTTCCTGAAGGACTGCACCCTGTGGGAAGGAACCACACTGGGGCAGTTTGTGGAGAGCTGTCTCCCGTGAGAGGAACCTTCATGCTGGAGCAGGGGAAGAGTGTGAGGAGCCTTTCTCCTGAGGAAGAAGCAGCGGCAGAGACAATGTGTGATGAACTGACTGTAACCCCCATTCCATGTCCCCCTGCGCCGCTCAGGAGAGAAGGTAGAGAAACGGGAGTGAAGTTGAGCCCAGGAAGAAGGGGGGGGTCGGGGGAAGGTGTTTTAAGATCTGAATTTATTTCTCACTGTCCTACTCTGATTTGTGATGAACTAAATTTCCTTCTTCTCACCAAAGTTCAGTCTGTTTGCCTGTGACAGTAATTGGTGAGTGATGTCTCCCTGGCCTTATCTCAAACCTCGAGGCTTTTGTTCTATTTCTTCTCCCCTGTCCAATTGAGGAGGAGGAGTGACAGAGTGGTTTTGGTGGGCATGTGGCATTTATCCAGGCCAAAACAAAACACATTCTCACCCTCCTTATTTTCATACTTTTATATGAGCACCTCTTAAAAACTGAGTTGGCACTTATGGAATAGTCAAGGGTTTCCAGAGTTCATTCAAGCTTTCTCGTGGTAGGTAGGGTAGCGCTGAAGCCCCTGGGGTTGAGTGGTCTGGAAAGAACTACTCTTACAAGAAATTACTTTTTTTTTAATTTGAACGATCTCAGCACAACTTGAAACTATTTGTTTTTTTAAATCCATGTTTTTGCATTGCAACATTTTTAGTTTGAGTCATTATTTTTAATTGAAGCCAAGTGCTGACTTCAGAATGAGAAAAGTTACACTAGAGGTGCCTTGGTGGGAGGAATGACTGAAAACCTGAAATCTTTGCATGAAAATGAAAATTCTGTCAGATGGTTGGTTGTTCTGGTTACGGTTTTGTGGAAGAAAGTGGCATGGAAGAGGAAGTGACCGTGGAGAAATTTCTGCTAATCCTGCTTTTTTAAAGTCCCTAAGCCCTTCTGCAAAAGGAAGAATGCTGGTGTGTTACTGTGCTGGATGTTCTAGGGTCTGTCTGACAGGCAATGAGAAGTCATTTGATGATCAGTGAATTGCTTTTGAAGTGCAAGAATCTGGCTGGTTAATAGGTGGGACCATTTTCAGTGATGTATGACTTCAGTGAGGTGTAACAGGGATAAATATTTCATAACTGGGTGATGTCTCAGATTTGTGTTTCTTGTTTTTATGACTGCCATCCCATCAACTAGGAAACCATTTTAATTCATGTTCTTTAAGAACTGCTTGCTGACATATCTCTGTACGAGTATTTGCTTTTAATGTGTTCTACCTGAGGCAGCCTGGAGGAAGCTGGCAGATGTTAACAGAGCGACCGTGCTCCTTTCCTTTTTGCTTGGTGCTGGGGCTTGGAAGAGAGCCGGCTTAGATGTGTCGGTTTCCAGAAGAAGCAGTTTATAGAATTCATGAGAGCTGAGAGGAGAGCTCCATGATGACAAACAAAAAGGAAAATAAGGGGCAATGGCAACCGTGGAAATAGAAATTAATCTATTACTATTATTTATTTTACCTAATCTTAGACCAATAAACTGTTGTCTGTACCGAACGGCATACTTTTATAATGATGTTGCAGAAGGTTAGTGACAGTCTTTCACACTACAAGATGAATTAACAAATTAACTGCAAGTCTTGACTCCTTCTGAACCAGCTGCCTCCACATCTGATGGATGAAAGCTATGTCCAACTAGCTAATATTCCAGGTTTGGTTTGTGTGGTTTTTCTTTTTAATTTTACAAGATGCTGTTATCACATTGTGTGACAGAATTGTCTGCTTTGGATGTGTGGAAGCTACGAAAGAAACCATTGCAGTTAGGTTCATTTTGCTTGTCCTCAGTTATGCCTTCAGGAGTATTTGACAGTTGACAATGTCTACTAATTATTCAGAATGGTTTTGAGAAAAAGAAATTATAAAAGCTACAAATTTCCAATTACTAATTACAGTCTATTTAAGATATAACTGAACTGGGAAAATAGCTTTTTTTCAGTCCTGCACTTTAGGAAAGGTACAGTAATGAATGAAATTATCACCACCCTCCCACATAATGCACTTCTTGATCAAAAGCTTCCTGTGTAATTCTTTTTCTTTATGAATTAGGAGCCACTGAGAGGATAGCCCAATACTCTGATGACCTTGAAGTTTGATCGTTAGCTAAACCACTCCTGTGCACTGAAGGCAAATTCTTAAGTGCCAAAATTTTAAATACTACTTTGTGGTTTTAGAGAGAGTCTTGCCCTGCATGCCAGTGCTTTCAGAGGTTTTCAGGAATGTTTCTTTATTTTCTTGTTGTACAGGATATTTGGGGAAGAGGTGTTCTTGATTTTTCTTTTTGGGGGGGGGAGGGGGGCAGGGCATGGGTTATATGGATCTATTTGGAACAGTGTTTAGATAGGGAGAGGGGGAGGAGCCATAGCAAATAGCAGGAAAACAGTTTTCCTGCTCTGCTTTATCACCTGGGCTGCATTGGTTGATGGGACAGTTCCTTGCTTCATGTTGGCATCTGGGCAGAGATTTCTTAGAGTTACGAGAGATAAGGATAAAATAAAATAGAGAAATCTGAAACCATTGTATGTATGTATGTCAAAGTAGAAACAACCTTGCCTTTTTTGAAAGGTGGAGGTTATATACTGGGTAAGCCTCCCATCTCTCTTTGCTTTTCATAGCCAAGTAGTGATGTTTGTCACTGAAACAAGCTACTGGGACAGGAGCTACAACGCTATATGTGTCTTGGAAGCAGTAATTTCATTTAGCATTTTCTTAAGAGAACCAAATACATAGTAATATTTAGTCAGTTTTCTTACTGTGTAAGTTACAGGCTTTTGCAAGGCTTCAAAAAGAAAAATGAATGTTTTTAACCAGACTGGCAGGCTAGTTGTTTTCATTGCTCTTCAGGATATTGATGTATTTACCCCCCTCCACACCCTCAATATGTCATATGGAAACAAAATAAGAAAATCTTCAGGTCATTGTTCCTCTCCCCCCAGATCTCAGCTGCTCAGCCTATGGAAGCTGCTCTACATCAGTGAACTTGGGGAGGTTGTCTATGTGTGGGTGAAATACTTCCAAAATTCCAACAAACTAGTTTAACAACGATTAAGAAGAATTTACAGACTTGTGAGTGCTCCCTTGGCAACACTTGCTGACAGAGCACCTAGGTCAGGTTGTGCCTGCTTCACGTGGGAGAAATTGCTGCCTGTGTCTCATCTGAACTTTGCTTATATAAAGTCTGAGAGTGGACCAACTTCATTGTTCCATTCAAGTCTGGCCCTTTATTAACCATTTTTATAGCAATTTATTCCTTATTCAAACTATATTTTCTTTTTATTGTCCATCAAGTTTCTCAGTTTTTGTTCAATTTCTGAACTGACTGTGTGAGAGTATGAGCTTTGGTAGAATGTGTAACATCAGTAAATCCTTGCATTGCAAATGCTTTTGCAGGATCTGCAGATGCACTTCTAGATTTCTTCTCTCCCTCCCTAAATTTGGGAAAGTGTAGGAATCGGCTTATTTCCTGCACATTTGGTCTGGAAGATGGGGTTGTATGAGTTTGTAAGCTGAATGAGAGGTTTGGGCTGTCTTTTGACCAGTCATTCTTTAGGATTGTTGACTTGTTGTCGTTTATGAGATCAAGCTTCATGTTATTCTTCTCAATTTGTAATATGAAGGTGCAGGGGGAAGAGGAAGCCCTCTAAGTAATTAATGATTTTAAAGATTCCACAAGAATTTGTAGATTGCTGGAAGTCAGTGGCTCAAGCTCTTTGGCGTTCAGTTCATGATTCCTGCATCTTCTACGTGCAGAGGATAGATGTGAAACAGTTACACATTCCTTGAAGTTGTGGTGCTCTTAGGAAAAAAGAAAAAGTTTGTGATTTTGGTGGTTTTTTTAAACTGAATTAAACATTTTTGAATCACAACATTTTTTTTTCATGTTGGTAGGAATAATTCATACATGAGCCTCTTTCCTGTTTTCATTCTAACAGATGAGGTACTAAACAATTAGATATACAAAGACCTGTTTAATTCAGCTCAGCAGCGTGTTGGTCTGCAGGCAGCTCTGCTGATTTAAATGAAGTTGTTTCTGAATAATACTAGAAGAGTTAGAGCATATTTAGAAGGTCATGTTTGATTCTGATGAGGCTACATCTCCAGGAAAGTGTTCAAAACACGTACGAGTTGCAGAACACGGTTCTATTACAAATGGGCAATTATGCAAATACGAATGAGGCTTTCCATGTCTGGAGATGTCTTCCTTCAGTAGTGAAACTATACATTTTGGTGTTAGACCACCTTAGATCAAGGTGGGGTGCAGAGCATTTCACCTGTTGTCTGCTTGAGCAATGGACTGTTCTTGCATTTATTTAAAAATTTCATTCTATGGGTTTGTACATAAAATTCTGGTAGAAATAAGATTGGTTTTCTTGGTTATATTTTATGAGCATTTTACAAGTACCTCATTAGCATTACCCCAGAGCAACAAACCAGTGGCCTAGGATGTAACAAACTCATTGCTTGTCACTGAAGTAGAAGTATCTCTAGAGAGGAAGATGATGGGTTTATACTGAACAGGACACCAACCCTTTTTTTTTTTTTTAGGAGTAAAGTCATCTTAGCCAATTGAATGTGCTAGCAGAACGTTAAATGTGCAGAGTCAAATGATCACATTCATTGACTAAATAGCAACACTGAAGTTAGTGTATCTTTTGCGAAATAAAAAATGGGGTCTGTGATGACAGTAGCTTGGGAACCCTGCATCTTTCCCAAAGGTCTTGATGGTTTTCGTGTGTGTGTGTTAAACCATGCAGCAGGGTCACTGGTTTAACCATGCTTTTGGCCTAATCCAGACAGACACCTCTGCATGTTACTAATTTTAAGCATGAAAGTGGTTTTGTTATCATGTATGGAAGCATTGAAGCTCTGCAGAAAGTAAGTGACAGCTATTGAATATGTACTGCAGTTTCCCCGACTGGAAAAATCCCCTGAACATTTTCATCTGAGATCTCGTTGTACATCAATGTGGAGACATAGCAAGTCTGCCGTGGAAAATTACGAAATATCAAGTGTAGGTCATTCTGTAGATGGTGACACTGAAAATAGACTCTGCAATGCGACTGCTTGCAATGCGCTGCATAACCATGGTGTGATATGATGCTTGGGACATGGTAGTAAATTCCTGTTTTCTTTACATAGTGTCTGTGCCCATTCATGGGATAAGATGAAGGCATACATATTTTTGGACTGGACTTGATCAATGCCTGCAGTATTGAGTTTGGCCACTGGCTAAATTGGTCAGACTATGTGGTTCATGGTCTTCAATAAAACTATGCCAGAAGATGTCAGTACTATGCTGTTTCACCATCATCATTTGGTTCAGCCAACAGTTGTGAAAAAAAAGCTGTAAGAAGTAAAACTGCTGTAGTTCTGTCTACTGTGACTAAAGAAGATGTAAATGGACACCGAATCACTATTTGATCCAAAATATCAGATTATGTAGAGGGATAACTTGTCAAGGCATTTTTCTGTTAGCATCCTTGCTAAGTTGAATTACAAGGTCAGAACAATCACTGCAATTACTTGGTGATTCTGAATGTGAGGACATTTGGGTATATGTGGTACTCCTTTGTGGTAATATTTGTTCATTTAATCCCTGTTGAAGGGACATTTTTGAAACAGAAGAGCAGATTCTGTGAAATAGGCAAAATCACATTTAAAGCATTGAACCCAAAGGAAGTGACACACAGAATATTATGCATCTGAAAAGCAAAGTTCTTCCAATATAAAAATACATATGAGTAGAAAAACTTGTATTAGCCACAAGTATTGAATTAAACCCATGAATCTGATGAAGCTGTGCTTGGCCCTTTCTCGTCAGTACTTCTGTGACATTCCTATTAGAAATTTCAGCATGTGGTTGAGGTGTCATTTGAAAATGGCTCCTGTATGAAGAAGGATGTCCCAATACCCTTGTACTTCATGATATGCAACCTTTCAACAATTATGTGTGTGTACACTTAACATATTTGTTACCAAATTATGATAGGTGAAGGCTTAGATTTCTGTTCTTTTGCAGCTGTTTGATTCCTGTGAAAATCAGATGAGTTTTGCTTATGACTGTAACAGCTGGTGTTGCATGGTATCTGGTGGCCAAGAATATGACTTCAGTTCCTCTCTTTTTTTTGCACTGATGCGACAGGGAAGAGCCTGTGGAAAAAGTGAGAACAATAAACAAGGTTCTGCAATATAGCAGGGAGTATCCCTGAGTGCAGCCATAACACAGCTACGTAAGAAATAGCACTTGCCTTGCTGTTGAGGGAGAAGTGTTGGGAAGAGCAGCCAATTACTTCCTAGATGTTTTCTTAAAAAAAAAAAAAAAAGTGGGGGCACTCATGACTCCTGCTCAGAGAGAAAAGTAAAGTTTTCTAAGGAAAGCTGGGCAGGCTTTCTGTTTAAGAATTTGTTGCTTGATTGCAGAATGCCTTACCTGATTAAGAGAATGAACATTAATGAATTGTAGAGAAACCTGAAAGTACAGCATTTTATGTATGTGTGTTTGGAAATGGGGATTGGAAGTCATTAGGAAGAATGCCTCTGTTCTCTGCCCTGTTACTGGGTGATGAGCTGTTTGCTGAACAGCAGCGATGAGCACCTGATGGTCACGAGCAGCTAATTCTCCATGAAAATGATAACACTTTCACAGAAATGAGTATCGATTTCATTTTCCTTCTGCCTTAGGGAATCATATGGTGCTGATTGTTTATTATCTCTTTGGCTAACAGAAGTTGGTACTGGAAGTACTGACACATAAATTCTTGAGTCTGTCAGGAGCCTGATGAGATACTCTGTTGGATGAGCCTTCCCAAGACTGAAGGCCTCTGGGTATGGGAAGAAATGCTGTGTTCAGTGCTCTGGCAGCTGATTTTGCTGGTTTTTGGTTCTTTTTCCTATCTGTGAAGAAACACTGCAAGCTCGAACTATGAACTCTCTTAATCTTGACTGTATAAGGAATGTCAGCCTTGGTGCAGTAAATTTTCTTTTGAGGAGCCTTCGCCTCTTATGAAATGGTCATACTGGTCTGTAATATTACTGGTTCTGCAGCTACATACGAAAAAGGCATCGGGCATCCAAATTACGTGGCTTTTTGATGCTTAAGTAGAAACAAGACAATGCTTTCCTTTGCCACCCCTCAAGTATTGAACCCAAAACATTTTGGGCCTGTTGCTTTTCTCTGCATCTTGACTTTCTCTGACTTGAACTCTGGTTATTGCTAGGAAGTTTACCTTCATTTTATAACTCTTCATGCTGGGATCTGCCCTAAGCTGAAGATCTTGTCTCGCTCTGGTTCCTCTGGGAGGTAAACAGTACGTCTTGTGCGTAGAAGCTTATTTCCACAAAAGCTTGGTCTCATATTGTTCCTGTTGTACCTGGACAGATTTAGGTTGATATGTCAAAAATAGTTGGAAAAATGGTTTGTAATACTACTCTTTCTTTGTCTCACACAGGAGAAGGCATGCTTCCTGTCAACTGCAGAGGGAGTTGAACATCAGTCTTCGTTTCTTTAGATGAGTAAATAATGAATTATTGCATAGAGGTGAGGGACAATTATTTCTTCACTTTGACCTTTTGCATGTTGCTGTGAATGTGGGCAGGGAGAAAGATAAATGTCATCTGATATTTGGTTAGCCATTGGATGAGCAGCAAGGGCCGTGTGTGTAATCAAAACAATAACATCTTGAGACCATGAAATGGAGCTCTAGCTTCCCTTTTAAAGGTCACCTGAGCTTGAGGCTGAAGAACTGGTCTCCTGCTTGTTCATTACTTTCCAGATAATGACATTTCTTTCTTCGGAGGGCTGGTGAGTGTTTTTTCTGTAGAACTTCTCAGAGTAGAGTGCTGTCAGAACATTTGCTTAATCAGATGAAGGACAGGAAGAGATCTGTGAAGCAACCCCAAGGGTTCTCGGGGGAGAAGAGGGGTTGCTGTGACTGCTAGGTGTAAGTTATGTTCTAATGAGACAAGAAATACATTGGAAGGTGTTGATTTTTACAAGAAGAAAATTTACCTAGTGGGCAGGAGGAGAGAGGGTTACATTTCCAGAAATAAATTTCTAAGAGTAAATGTGTTTTTATTTACGGAAGTGAAGAGGAAGCGTGAACCAATGTTATGTTAAATAAGATAAATGTTAGTTGGATGTAAATGCAAACTCTAGGGTCTTTTTTCTGCCAGTTCTCCACTGGAACACTGGTTTAATGTTTAATCCTGATGACTAAATCTATTAATACATATATTTCTTACTATGTTAGATAAATGAGCTTTTCAGGCAGTTTTGTTATTCCCTCAGGGCATGGTTTCCACTTGCCTGGGTATTGCTGTCATTAAATGATAACACAGTATCCCAGTAACTATTTTTAAGATATGGAACGTCTGTCACTGAACAGTAAGTTTAATTTGACTTCTTTGTTTTTAATTAATGAAGAGGAGGCCTTTTGTTTGAAGGAACCAGATGATACTCATTGTGGATAAGAAGTATTTAGTATCATACTGTGGTGGTGCAGCCCCCGCCCATCTGGCAATCTCAGAACCAGCCAACATTGTATTCTTGCTTGTACTGCAAAACCAATTAGCTGGTATGACTAGCAATTAGCTGGCATAATTAGTTGTTTTTCTTGCCTTTGAGAGCTGTGAGTTGGGACCATCAGACACTCCCCAACTGTATCTTGAACCTCTGCTACCCTTTTGGTAAAGATCAGAACTGCATGGTCTGAGGAACATCAAGATTACCCTGTTGTTGGCAAGAATTGCTTCACATGGCCAGGATGGAAACTTACTGAGAAAAGTCAAACTTACTGATGAAAGTCAATCATCTTGAGACCCTATAAACAGCGGTACCAAGGAAGGCCCTTTGAACTCTCCTGGATGGCAATGGGCTGCTCCCAGCATCTCCCGCTGAGCGGCACGCCTCTCAGAGCACTTTGAACTCTGAAGTTCAAGGTTACCTGAACTACAGGGATCCCTCACTCCTTGACGCTCAACCTTTGCCCGTTGGGGAAAATCGTTTGTTGTGAGTATTTTAATGAACTCAAGGGGAATTTTTAACAGGTACCTTTATCTGTGCATATTGTCTGTGTGTGTGTGAATCCATTCAAATCATAATACCCTATTATTGTGTTTGTAGTGAAACCAATAGTTAATTACTGCTAAATTCCCCTGGTTTTCTCTCTCTTTAACTATGAACAAACCTTAAATTGCTGCTATACGTATCCTTTAGACATAAACTGTTGTGATCTGAGGCTAGGGCTGGATCCAGCCGCATCTAGGCTCCTCCCTGAGAAGGAGTTTAGAAAGCAAGGGGGTTCATTATGAACCTTGTGACCCAATGGGAGGGTCTCCCTTACCTCTTACATCTATTTCCAATCTTTGTAAATCATTCGACCTCAATCCTACTTCGATTTTGTATTCCAGTCATTTAATAAGTAATAGAGTGAACCTTGCCAACAAAGTTTGTTAAAATCCCACTTTATAATTTTTTAATTCTTGTAAATATCATTAACGGTGATTTTTTTAAGCTACCTAACCACTCATTTCGCGACACATACCAGGCAGGGTAGAACATAGACCAAGTTTAGAAGGCACAGAAGATCTTTGCTGCAAAAGGCAGTCCCTCCAAGTTTTCCTATGTCCTCCATTTTCTTGGCTTTCAAAATAATTAAATTCTTATTTTACCAAAACAGAAACCACCATAATCTCTAACTGGCTTTCAAACAAAAGGTATTGGTTGAAGTTATATGACTGTTTTGGTTTCGGCTGCCGCCGGCAACAAAAGTGCCATGCGGCCGCCCCTCCCCCTGCCGGCATGCGGAGGAGAATGAAAAGAAAGAGGCAGAAACTGGTGGGTTGGGATAAAGGCAGTTTAATAGAACAGCAAACAAAGGGAACAGGAACCACAACGATACAAATAAGGAGAAAATAGGACACAAACTCGCACAACAGACCCGCTCTCCCGGACAGGACCGGCGCCGCACGCTCCCGAGCCGCGAGAGAGTTCCCGCCGCGCCGACCCCCCCCCCACCGGAACCCAGCGTGACCGCACATGGTATGGAATACCCGGCTCTGTTTGGCCAGGTGGGGTCAGCCCCCACCCCCCGGCTGTGCCCCTTCCTGGAGTCCGGTGAAAATTAACCCTGTCCTGGCCAAACCCAGGACATTATCCACCCCTTATTCCATACCATCTACGTCGTGCCCAGGTCCCCCATTGTCCAGTTGATTACCACCACTTCTCCTGTCTTCAGATATCATTCCCTTAGTCGATGGATCATCACTCTAAAGTGTCCATGGTCAAGTCCACCCCTCGGTCACGAGCCCATCTGTATGTCGTGTCTCTTCCTTGGTGGCCCGAGGTATCATGGGCCCACTGAGCTATAAACAGTTCACCCTTATGTTGCCAGTCCAGATCCACCTGAGCCACTTCAATCTTAGCAGCCTGATCTACCTGGTGGTTGTTTTGATGTTCTTCAGTGGCCCGACTCTTAGGGACATGGGCGTCCACGTGATGGACTTTTACAACCAACTGCTCCAGCCGGGCAGCAATATCTTGCCACAATGGGACAGCCCAGATAGGTTTGCCTCTGCGCTGCCAGTTGTTCTTCTTCCATTGCTGCAGCCACCCCCACAAGGCATTGGCCACCATCCAAGAGTCGGTGTAAAGATAGAGCACTGGCCACTTCTCTCGACTGGCAATGTCTAAAGCCAGCTGGATGGCTTTCACCTCTGCAAACTGGCTGGACTCACCTTCTCCCTCAGCCGTTTCTGCGACTTGTTGTGTAGGGCTCCATACAGCAGCCTTCCACCTCCGCTGTTTCCCCACAGTGCGACAGGGCCCATCCGTGAACAGGGCATACTGTTTCTTATCTTCTGGCAGCTGGTTATACAGTGGGGCCTCTTCAGCACGTGTCACTTCCTCCTCTGGCGATGCTCCAAAATCTTTGCCTTCTGACCAGTCCATGATTACCTCCAGAATTCCTGGGCGACTGGGGTTTCCCATTCGGGCGTGCTGGGTGATCAGCTCGACCCACTTACTCCACGTAGCATCGGTGGCATGATGCGTAGAGGGGGCCCTCTCTTTGAACATCCAGCCCAGGACCAGCAATCGTGGTGCTAGGAGGAGCTGTGCTTCAGTGCCGACGACTTCTGAAGCAGCTCGAACGCCTTCGTACTCTGCCAGAATCTCTTTTTCAGTGAGAGTATAGCGAGCCTCGGATCTTTTGTATCCCCGGCTCCAAAACCCCAGGGGTCGACCTCGAGTCTCCCCTGGTGCTTTCTGCCAGAGACTCCAGGTTAGGCCATTCTCCCCGGCTGCGGTGTAGAGCACGTTTTTAACATCTTGCCCTGACCGGACTGGACCAAGGGCTACGGTATGAACTATCTCCCGTTTAATTTGTTCAAATGCCTGTCATTGCTCAGGGCCCCATTCAAAATCATTCTTCTTCCGGGTCACGTGGTACAGAGGACTTACTATCTGGCTGTAATTTGGGATGTGCATCCTCCAAAAACCCACAACACCCAGGAAGGCCTGTGCTTCCTTTTTGCTGGTTGGTGGAGACATAGCTGCTATTTTATTGATGACATCCACTGGGATTTGACGGCGCCCATCCTGCCATTTTATTCCCAAAAACTGGATCTCTTGCGCAGGTCCCTTGACTTTACTTCACTTAATGGCGAAACCGGCTTTCAGAAGGATCTGAACTATTTTCTCCCCTTTCTCAAAAACCTCCTCCGCTGTGTCACCCCATACAATGATGTCATCGATGTACTGCAGATGTTCTGGAGCTTCACCCTTTTCCAGTGCAGTCTGGATTAGTCCATGGCAAATGGTGGGACTGTGTTTCCACCCCTGGGGCAGTCGATTTCAGGTGTACTGGATGCCCTCCAGGTGACAGCAAAGTGTGGCCTGCACTCTGCTGCCAAAGGGATGGAGAAGAAGGCATTAGCGATGTCAGTTGTCGCGTACCACTTGGCTGCCTTTGACTCCAGCTGATATTGAAGTTCTAGCATGTCTGGCACGGCAGCACTCAGCGGTGGTGTGACTTCATTCAGGCCACGGTAGTCTATTGTCAGTCTCCACTCTCCAGTAGATTTTCTCACTGGCCATATGGGACTATTAAAGCGTGAGCGAGTTTTGCTGATCACTCCTTGACTCTCCAGCTGGCGGATCAGCTGATGAATGGGGAGAAGGGAGTCTCGGTTGGTACGATACTGTCGCCGGTGCACCGTTGTGGTCACGATTGGCACCTGTTGTTCTTTAACCCTCAGCAACCCCACAACAGAAGGATCCTCTGAGAGACCAGGCAAGATGGACAGCTGTTTAATTTCTTCCGTCTCCACAGCAGCTATGCCAAAAGCCCACCGATACCCCTTTGGGTCCTTGAAATACCCTCTCCTAAGATAGTCTATATCAAGGATGCACAGAGCCTCGGGGCCAGTTACAATGGGGTGCTTCTGCCAGTCCTGCCCAGTGAGGCTCACTTCAGCCTCCAGTACACTCAGCTCTTGGGACCCCCCTGTCACTCCCGAAATGCAAATGGACTCTGACCCTTTGAACTCTGATGGCATTAAAGTACACTGTGCACCAGTGTCCACTAGAGCTTTATACTCTTGTGGATCTGGCGTGCCAGGCCACCGAATCCACACCGTCCAATAAACACGGTTGTCCCTTTCCTCCACCTGGCTGGAGGCAGGGCCCCTCTAATCCTGGTCAGAGAATTTGCTGCTCACCTGCTGTAAAAATGACTTGGAGGTCCCCTCCAGAGGATCGGAATCAAAATCAAACTGTCTACCTGGTCTGGAGAGCTGGCTGCTGGAAACTGGAGCGGCATTTTTCCTAACAGAATTCCCTTTGGTGATTGTTTTACCTTGCAACTCACTCACTCGTGCCTCTAGACTTGAGGTAGGTTTTCCATCCCACTTCCTCATGTCCTCTCCGTGGTCACCCAGGTAAAACCACAGGGTGCCCCATGGTGTGTAGCCTCTGTATTCCCTCTCCTGAGCAGAGAAACGCTTGTTCCTAATAGCTGAGAGGCGGGCCCGCACAGGTGGGGAGTAGGACATACCCTCTTTGAATCGCTGGAACTGCCGGGACAATTTATTCACAACTGAGACAAGGGAGGAAGAGAGACTTTCCTCATATTGCTGGAGTCTGACAGCCACCTTATCCACTGTTGGTGCCTCTTTACCTTTCCAGTTTACTACTGCCAGTAAGTTGGCATATAAGGAGGGTGCGCTTCGCACTAACTTTCTCCACATAGATGCTGTGCACTGGACTTCATCTGGGTCTGTGGGTAACTGGTCATCGTCTGGTTCATTATAAACCAGCTCCCGCACAGCTAATTCCCTCAGGTACTGAATACCCCTTTCCATATTGGTCCACTTGCCAGGGTAACATGCAAAATCGTTACTGAAGGGGTATCTCTCCCTCACCCCTGAGAGAAGTCTCCTCCAGAGGCTGAAGACTTGTTCCTTCTTCCCAATGGCCTTGTCAATGCCTCCATCCCTGGCCAGGGATCCCAGCTGCTTGGCTTCCTTGCCCTCTAATTCCAAGCTGCTGGCCCTGTTATCCCAGCACTGCAGCAGCCAGGTGGCAATGTGCTCGCCTGGGTGGCAGCTGAAATCTTTCTGCATGTCTCGCAGCTTGCCCAGGGACCGGGACCGGGTGATGATCTCTGTCTCTGTCTCCCGCGATGACCCTGGCTCATCGTCATCCCTCCCGGAGCGATCTGCTCTCTTTGCATCTTTCTTTAGTTTTACGGGGGCGACTGCTACTGGCACAGGTTGGTCATTGGGCTCAGCTGTGATGCCTGCGGCTGGAGCTGGGGCTGGAGCAGCTGCTGTGCCCGCCGGGGAAACCGAGGCAGACCCTGCAACTGTGGCAGCGGCGGTGCCGGTCTGGGGGGCTGTGACTGCCTGCTGGGCTGGAGGGGCTGCAGGGCCGGCTGGGGGGGCAGCGCCAGTCGCAGTGCCTGCTGCTTCGTTTCCCCCCCTTTGCCCTTTAGGGCACTGAACAGTGTTGACCAGGGCTCGGTAGGCAAGGGCCAGATCCCAGCACATTGTGGTGATCTGTGTCTCTCTGGAGTTCCCAGGGTGGCAGCACACTTTTTTCAGATATTTTACCAGATTGTCCGGATTCTGTATGTGTTCAGGGGTGAGTTTAAAACACACCGCAGGTGCCCACTCTTCTAGACTAGACACTTGCCCATGCTGTCCCACACACCCAGCCACTCACAGCTATCTGGCTCCGAGACAGGTCTCTGCACGATGTTCTTAACGACTTGTTTAACCCTAAACAAAACCTGCAACCCATTCAGGAAGCATAACAATAGAAACCCACTGGTACTCGAAATTCTCAAAAGCGGTTAGGACCAGCCTGAAGGAGAGAGGGGGGAGTGAAACAGTGGGGGAAGGTGTCCCCTCCGGTTTTCCCTGCAGATTGGGTTCGATTATTAACAAAATCTAAGACATAGGATCCGAGGTATGGAAATGACCGCAGTGCCACATGCAAATACAAGCCTAATTTCATGCACAGTGATGTTATCATGTCATAAGTCGATATCATACAGTACAAAATCATCATCCTGATCTTTTTCCCCATGATGATGAACAGCACCGCAGGGAAAACATAGTGCAAGTAAGAATTCAAAAACCACAGCCATCTGATCACAGACAGAAACATTTTTTACCGGCGACTAGTTAACTAACACAGAAAAATGCCTATAACAAAACTTAACAAAATCTAAGAAAGCAGTTTTAACACCCGCTGCTCAGCCCTGCCGTTATCCCCGCCCCACACCTGGGCGCCAATTTAATGTTTTGGTTTCGGCTGCGGCCGGCAACAAAAGCGCCACGCGGCCGCCCCTCCCCCTGCTGGCGTGCGGAGGAGAATGGAAAGAAAGAGGCAGAAACTGGTGGGTCGGGATAAGGGCAGTTTAACAGAACAGCAAACAGAGGGAACAGGAACAACAACGACACAGATAAGGAGAAAATAGGACACAAACTCGCACAACAGACCCGCTCTCCCGGACAGGACAATCACACAAATCACTGGGGAATTTGAACTTCTCTATTAAAACAATTTGGTAGGTGCAGTTAACTGAAACCTGTAGAATGGTGAGTTGCTGCTGTAGGTTGTTCTCCATATTCTGTGTGCTAGCTCATGATGGGGGTGTGTACTACTAATGCATGGCTGACATTGGAGGACACAGTCTGGCTACAGATAACGAATCTGAAGGAAAAAATAAAATCCTTTTGAATTCAGCTACAAAGCTGGGGCTACAATGACTGGATATGTTTTCCAACAACTGTTTACAGAAAGGTTTTTTGCCTGGCATGGACATCGCTCCATTTCTACCACCCGTTTGTGTGACAGCTGTCACTACTGTCATTTACATTGCGCTAGTTCATGAGCATACCAGAATGTGAGTCCTTGGGTGGGAGGTACCTTAACTTTTTTCATGCCTGCTGGATGCATGACCTGTGTAGATTCATTCTCAGCACTTGACAACATGGAAGAATAACTTGTCTAGCTTTATCTAGAGTATAATATTGCGCAACCATACGTAAAAATAAAGACTGTAAATCCTTGAATTCTGGAATGATAAGGTTGGAAGGGACCAATGAAGTTCATCTTGTGCTGCTTGAAACGGGGGCTGAACTAGCTTCAAAGTTAAGTCAGGGTGCTTATGGCCTTGTTCTGCCAAATTTTAAATAGCTCCAAGAATGTAGATCCCCACACTCTCAGGGCAAGCTGTTTCAGTGTTTATCCATGCTCACCGAGAACCTTTTTTGCCTTTTATATCTAGCAGTAAGTTGCTATGTTGCAACCAGTGACCATTGCTCTTGTCCTTTCACTGTGCTCATCTGAGAAAAATGTGGCTCCATCTTCTGTATAGGCGCCTGTGAGGTAGAAGACACTAGTTTTGTCCCATTAACCTTCCTGTCTTTGGGCTAAAGACACCCCTTGCCCTCAGCCTCTGCTTGTGTATGCCCTGTACTCCAGTTCCCAGCCATGTTAGTGTTCCTCCACTGACCAGTTTGTCAGTGTCTGTCTTACAGTGAGAAGCCCCAGACTGGACACTGTTCCAAGTGAGAGTTTGTAGGTGCTGCACAGAGGGAAGTAATCACTATCTACTAGCGTACTATTGGGTTAGCCCTTGTCATGGCCTTGTGTTCAGCAAGTCTGCTGGTCCGTTTCTGCAGTGAGAAATATAAACAAATTTTTCTTTTCCTCTTGCTTCAGATACTTTTAACTTGGTTCTCAGCTGCTTGAGATTTTCCTTCCAAGTCTTCGCTTGGTCATTTGAGCTTAATGAGGAAGATTTTGGTGATAATTCTGTATCACCAGCTATAAACCTACCTTGGGCTGCAGTTTAGCTCTCACATATTTGTTCTTTCTTTCACTAACATGTGAAAAGTGGGATGCAAATACAATTAAAGAGATGCTATTTTTTTTCAAGTGTATACTTGTTATGGTTCAATTGGAGATGGAGAAGAAAAAAACTGTAATTCTCTCTTTGTTTCCCAGTTCAGCTTGATTAATACCAGTTCAATGTGCCAGCGGCTGGCTCTCAGCTGTGTTCTCAGTTTTCAATAAGCCTCTTTGATGAAGTGCAAGGTTTGCAGTCCTTCTTGACCTGTATCTATTTCTTTCATTCTTTTTATTTGTTACCTCTTTCATTTCAAACCAAGGAGATGGTGTTGATGGTAGTGAGGTCAGCTGTGGACAATATGAACAGCTCCTGAATGTATTTTTCTTTTCAGTGTAATAGTTTGCAGATGTTTGGATAAATAAAGATTGGCTAAAAACATCAGAGGTGTAAACATCATTGTTTTCGTTGAAGTCAAGGGAAAATATTAATGCTCTTAACTGTGTTGAAAAAGACTGCTTTGAGATCTCTTTAAAATGTTAATTTGTTATGCCATGTCTTTATTAAAAAACAAACAGTGTAGTCCATCTTCAATAAAAATTTGATAGTCTATCAAATACACACATACACTGATTAGAGGAAATAAAGATATTCTGTTCCTTAACTAGTTAATAGATTTTATTGCAACTCTATACTAAGTTGTTTCTTGGCACAGATCGGTATAGCATTAGAAGAAATCCTTATAGTTTTCCTACTGTGGGAAACCGTAGTTTCCTAAATCACAGGAAACTAGGTTTAGGAAACTGTAGCAGTTGGTGGGGGAATCAATACAGGGTTGGATTGACTGTAGGGGTGATTGAAAGCTTGCGTAAAATTATTCTTTCTCAATCAGTGTATCCCTGTCAGAACTTCACCTTGAAAGTATGCTTCTTCTATTTAAAAAAAAAACCAAACACAAAATCAAACCACATCATTTAAAATACAATTTGTTGCCAACGAAGAATTTTTACTACATCTTGAATTTTAGATAGTGCTTCTATTTCTCAAAGACCACTGTGATAACAAATTGAAAAAATAGCATGCAACTGGAACTATAGTGATGTATCAGAGCTATATGATTGCTGTCCTCAGCAAACTGACACTGAAGAGAATCATGCTCAACAATTTTTTTGTGCCTTGGGGGCTGATCGTAGTTAGCACCTGGTGAAAGGACATGGGGTTTCAGAGTTAATGTGGTCCAGTTACTGGTGGCTGCTGATTAGATAGAAGTGCTATGCTGTCAGAAAGGCTCTAGAACAGCATTTCTTTTTTTTTGCATCAGGATTTGATGGTCTAGATCTCAGTTTAGGTCTCTGCTCATGAAATTTATTGTTACCTTTTGGAATTTTCCTTCTGTGCCTAGCATACACCTGTGTCTGTATAGACTGTTACATTTATACGCAGTCCTGTTAAAGGAGTGTTAGGTAAAACAGATGCAAAGAAATTATATTTACCTCTGTGATCTTGAAGCTAGGCTTGATCTGAGTAGAGTTAGTAGATAATATTCAGAAGGCAAGAAGAGTAGAGATTTCAATAAATAGAGATGGAAACAAAAGTCTGGTGGTTGGATATTGGATTTGGGATACACTGACTCAGGCTCTTGCTCAGCTTCAGTCAAAGGTTTTTAGTGTAGATTTTACCTGCCTCTGGCAAAGAAACACTACTTGAACTTTAGATTCTCATGGGCCAGGCCAGGATTTCAGCACTCATGCAAGTTTACAAAATCTCTTCAGTGCCAGTATAGCACAAACCCTGACTTAAGTGCTGCCATGAGAGCAAATGACTTTTAATCAGTTTTCATGAGCAATGGTAGAGTAAGCATGATTTTAAATAACTACTTGCTTCCATATGTATGACTTGACAGGAATGCTGATATGAATTTTAATGTGGTCTTATGTGAAAATCAAAAACCAAGAAGTTTAAAAGCAGAGAAATATTCTTGACACCTTGAGAATAAGCTCTTTTTGCTCTTCTTTTTTTTCTTCAGTCAGCTGCACTCATTTTTGTTTTAATGCCATTTTCCCTAAATGAAACAACCCTTTTTCAGTCTCATTTTGAAAGAGTACAAATAGTGAGTCCAGAAAATGAGGTATATAAATGTGTGAATTGGACACAAAATGTCAACACGCAGTTGGCCTTTTTTGCATTTGCAGTTGTCAGTGCCAAGGGAGTAAGTGATATTCAGCGTTGGCTTCAGTGTTATATCATAGCCTGCCCCTGTGGCAGTATCCCAATAAGGCAGCGTTCCAGAGTGAGAAGTGCAGAAGAAAATGTCTTTTTTTTTTTTTTTTTTTTTTTTGAGTTGTTTCATGATGTTTTTCTTTGTGTGAAGATAACACTTTGAAATAGCATAGTCTAAGCCAAGTAAATTAACTGCTAGTGCAAGACTTTCTTTTAGGGTGAGAGCTTTCAGCAGAGGAGAACGTAGAGAGGCTGAATGCCTTAGTGGCTAGAATGCCAGACGTGAGTCTTGGAGACTGAGGTGCATTCAGCCTGTTTCTCTGACATAGAGTTCTTATTAAATTGCACTTTGCTCATTGCCTCTGCTGTTGGAAGGGCACTGAAAGCAGAAAGCTGAAAGGCCTGTGAAGAGCTCAGATGGTTAGCTATTGAAAGCCGTGTTGACACTTTTAGGATCAAAATTCTGATTTCTAGTACCAGTGTTCTGGTGGAGTTCAGAATGTGATGTAGCAAATCGCCCAAGGTTCAATGGTGGGCGTTTTGGGCAAAAGTCATCCACTAGCCTTTATACAAGGGAGTGGTGCCACCTATCACTCTCTAGGTACAGAAATAACTTGAAATCAGGCTCAAGAAGGAGAGGTAACCGTCTTGGACAAATATGGTAATCCCAAGGTGCATAGCCTGGAGTGATGAGCAGGATCATGCTATCCCACCAGTCTTTCAGAATCAATAGTAGGTGTTAAAGTGAAATGCTCCCCTGAGCAGTGCTAAATTCTAACAAACCTGTAAATGCTGCAGTGTGTTCAGTCTTGTACCAGACCAACATACACTGCACTGTCTTACCTTGAACTTCACTTCAAAACACTACAGCAAAAATGAGGTTGTTTTCTGAAAGTGGATCTGTGATTAAAAAGAAAAAAGCTATAAAGGTTGGGGGGGCTGGTTTTTAGCTTTTTTGCAGGAAAGTTTGTTTTCACTGTCTCTCAGTTGCAAGGCTGATGTGCCTCCTACAAGAAACTGCTTTTCTAGCAGAGCTGACATGACACCACTTTTATTGCCTGGAATACCTGTGATTCCACCTGACATACCTATTGAATACATGTGCTCTTTATTTCCTGATAAGCAAGGGAGGCATGCTTCATGTGAGCCATGCTGATCAATCAGCTGGGAGACGTTGGAAGAACATGAACTTTACTTTAAAGAAGAGTTAGTCAGTGCGCTGTCTTTGATCTTGGGGTTTCCTGAGTGTTGGTTGCATCTGCCACTCATTGTATGACCCTAAACACTGTTTTGCAGAATACATTTGTCGTTTAATTATTTCTTTAGAAAAGGAAAACCTGTCACTTAACTTCAATGGAATTATTCTTGAATGCAGCTCAGCTCAACTAGAGATTGTCTCTACAGCTCAGCTTTCTCGTTTAGAATATATCTATGTGTATGTATGAAGGCATCAGTCATCCTCTTCAGTGAGATTTTTCAGATGTGTTTTTGATATATAATAATGAATGAATGTTACAGAAGAAGCAAGAGACTTTTTTTCCCATTGTTGACCTACTGCACAGCATGGGGCATGCTGTCATATATTGCATTGTCCAGTCCCTACCATAAGTACATGCATAGTTAGAGTGACTTTCTTAGCATTACCCTCTTACTTTTGTCCAGCACATAATAAAGGTATTCAGCTGTTTAGGAAAGAGTATCTTATTCGTATTTCAAGAACATGTTTGATTTTTTTTTTTTAAATTCAAAAATCTACTTTGTTGTTGCCTTGTATCTAGTCTCACTAAATTACAATGGTTTTGCTTATTTAAAAGTAAAACTATCTGCAGTTGTGCTTAAGTTTATGCCTTGCCTACTTTTGTGTGTTTTCAGTCCTTACAGGTGCATAGATGGAGACTTCTGTACACTTTGAGCTTGGATTTCAATAAATTTAATGTATTGATTTACAGCAATGAAGGTCTTTATTTTTGTCAGCTAATCCTTTCTTAAGATTTTTCTTGAAAAGCTTAAATGTTTTATTCAGTGTTAGTCTGTCTTGAAAGAAAGAGAACAACATAACTGGAATTAACTGAGCTCAGGAGAATATTTTGGTTGCTACTTTTGGTTTATTCTGACTGCTCAAAGAACAGAGGCCTGACAACAGATCTTTGATTAGGTTTCCTACACTTGATAAATGTTTCCAAACTGTCTATTTCTATTACAGAAGACAGAAAACTTGATCAGCCCTGGAGTGGTAGGATGTCTTGCAAATCTTGTTCTTCCCCCTAGTATGCAGTCACACCTCTTGATATCTTGATGTGGACTTGCTTCAGGGGAGACCTTAGTCTTTTATTAACATTTGTAGATGATTTCATACATTAGTGCTGACTTGTAGTAATCTGGTTTTGAAAATGTTTTTTTTCAATGTCCCGTTCGCTTCCTTTTCAGTGTTTCCTCTGGTAGGTCCAGTTTTCAAATATCAGAAGTTCTTGACCAAGTATCTAAATATACTCACAAGCTTTTAAAGACTAAATGAAATAATTTAGGGAATAAAAATTGTGAAGTGTTCTGAAACTTGACGTTATCTGACTTGTTCAAAGGCTTATGGGAGACTTTTGAAGTGCTAAACCACCGCATTTGTGATGCTTCTATGGGGAAAGAAAGGAACTCTGTCTAATTTAGTAGAAAGAATGGAGAAGACTTGAATGTAGCCATGTTCTAGACAGCTAATGTTAAATTAGACCTTTAGAGCTGAACTAAGACAATAAGTGCATGCCTTACTTTTCAGACTTTCATAGCCACATGTGACTATTAAGATACCAGGGCTTTCCCAGAGCCGGAGAGAACGGTGCTACTCAGTGGAACTGTCTCTTCTTGGTTTGATCTGTATCTCCCCGCAGATGGAATGAATTGAATATGGTAAATACCAATTAGTATGGCTTCTTGATGCAGTTAGTTTCTTGGCTAAGACTTGGAAGATATCTGGCCCATCTCTTGCTGAAATGTTTGTGAATGAGCACGGTGCTATTTTTGGAGCAGAACTGTAACAGGACAGATTATTTTCTGACTCACTCAAAACCATTTAAACAGCGAGGTTCACATCCTGCTGAGTGAACGTGGGGTGAATCTGGCAGCTGTTGAAGAAAGTCTGTGGATTCACTATACAAGAAAAGAGTGTGCCATTAAGCACATGCTATACTGGTGACAGTTTCAGCAGTTGCAATTTAATGAAAGGGAGTGTGTGTGCGCGTACGCACATGGTGTAGAGACGCGTGATTTGTGTGTATAATTTGATACAGAGGTGTGGGTTATAGTTTGCCTGTGGCTGACTGAAGATGCTTTGGATAAAAGAAGATCTGCTAATGTGCTGGTAAATTTATTATTATCCAGCAGCAGAGCTGAACATCATGCTTGGTTTATGGCTCCTTTTTTGCCTTCTCATGACTTGTCAAATTGCTGCCACAGGGTGTCAATGTTTCAAATCTACAACATGGAAGGGACTGCAGGTATATAAAATTAATTTTTCCGTATGCAGCCATTTTTCCTTGACTGCAAAACTTCAGTAGTTTCTTGGTGGGAAGCATTAATGTTTATCTGCATTTGTTTTTTTAGGAACTCAAGAGTTTTTACAGAAAACTTCATTGAGCATCATTCTGGCTTAGACAACTTGCTGTGTTGAATGAGCCAAGCTGCTGTACTTGTTACCCAGCAAACTAAACACGTATAGCATGGGCTGCAGGGTAGAACCGTGCGTTGAGTTTTGCTGCTGGAGAGATTTTTTTTCTTGTTGCAGCTTCTGCATTTTGAGTAACTGAAAAGGAATGATCGAGCATAGATAAATTTCCTACGTATTAATGATTTTTGGACTTGTTCCAAAGCTTATTGAGTTAGTGGGAGAGTCTCGCTTGCTTAATAGCTTCCGAAACATTCAGATGTCTAGCAATTAATTCAATGAGTTGGCTTAACCTAAGATCACTGATATTTCAAATATGTTATTTGAAACTTGACACTTTTAGCAGAGAAGAGCTTTGTGTGTTGCTTGCATTCTGCTTCTGCTCCTTGGGCATTGCTAATGCATACTGAAGGTATATGAATTAATGATTCAATGAGTGAAGAGGAAAGGTTATTGCTCACCATGCTTAGTTACTGCAGTATGCCTCTATGGTTGCTTTGATACTTATCTTCCTAAATCTCAGGAAAATACGTGTTGCTCGATGTATAGTGTCCCAGGATTAGCTGGGAGAGTTCAACCACCCATGGAATGGTGACCAAACTGTATGTACTGTGTGATCCTTACCAAAGCAGGTTTACTGTTACCAGGAAAGCTGCTCCCCATTTACTTTTTCTCCTGCTGCAGAAGAGTTCATGCATCCACAGCTGCATCATATTCTTCCTTTCTCTGCCATGGTATGAAAAGGGATCTGCCGGAAAATGAGATTACTCTAAAGGATAATCCACAATCGGAACTTCTGTGATAGACCGCTGCAATTCTGTGTTGGGCCCTGATATGAATGCCCTGGGGTCGCTCCAAGAGCACACTGATCACTATCCTCGCTGCTGACGGCAGCAGTTTGTACTGGCAGCCATGACGGATACTGGTTAGTAGGTCATCTCCCTCTCAACGCTGTATCTAGTTTTAGCACTACTTTACTGCAAATAGAGCCGTGGACTCTTTTTGCAAAGGCTTGACACTTGACTAGTGGTGCACAAGTAAGTAGAAAGTTCCCAGAAATTTTCTTTTTTAACGTACAGACAGAAATTCAGGGTATTTTAAGCTGCTGAGGTGCCAAGACAGGACAGTTACTCTCTGTAGGCAAAATACTTCAGCCTCAAAGGAAAACCACTGTACTAGATAAGCTTCTCAACCTGTAATGTGAGTTGTTGAAAGACTGTTAAAATTACTACTAACTGCTGTTCCAGTCTGGTTTTACAGGCTGGATATGGATCACTTGTTTTTCAACATTTGTGGATCATAACTGAAGTGAGTTATTGCTTCATTCCTCTGGATTTAAAACAGGCTAAGGTGACAGAAAGCAAGCAAGCTTAGGGATGGGAGGATGAGGGCAGAAGACTACATGTTAGAAGTGGTAATGCTTGCACTTCATGTGAGTAATTCTGTTTCTGCTGTAATATCACTTAACAGGGGACAGGAGATATTTTCTCTGGAGATTTCTGAGCTCATGGCTTTTCACTGGTTATCACTGAAAACATATATCAGCTACGGCTGTTTGAAATTTCTGTAGAAACTGGAAACTGAAGCAGCTGTTCCTGTAATAGTTCCACTGAAAAGTACTTTTCTGCTATGTGTTTACCCAGCTGAAGAGGATGGTAGAAATATATGGACAGCTCTGAATATGATAGGAACAATGCTAAATTGGATTGCTAACTTTGAAGACATCTTGTATAGAAGTATTATTTTTATAATTATACTATCCACTTGCTTAGAAACTCTAGCTGGGTGCCAGGGTCTCTGTGGGTGGTAGGTGCTAAAGAACATTGAGTCTTCTCTGAAGTGCTCACAAAAAATGGATCCTTACATGTATATGGGATAATACACACATAAATATATATTTATATGTATTCAAAGAAAATTAGAGATGAATGCGAAGACAATCGAGTAGAATTCCCCCCACACCAAGACAGCCACCACCATCCCTGTTCAAATAAGTGTGCCTTGTTTAAGTTAATTTCTTTTGATTTACTTCAGTGGGGAGAGGAAAGAGAGCCAAGCAGAAAGTTTTCAGAACTTAAGGACTCACTCAAATAACTATAAAGTTAAGGATTTTATTTTGTGAATAGGCTCCAGTTTTGTGAAGTAGACCCTACAGTTCAGGAAACATCTACAGTAAAGATGTCTCTGCAGCCTTTAGTGCTTTCATATGCTCTGCAATGTATTTGTGCAACTCTTTCCAGCTGGAACCTTGCCTTGTTTAGATGGACTGGCGAGGGACAGAGGCAGCTGTGCATATTTGTTTTCATCCTTATCCTGAAATAAATGGACTTTCTTGTTCTCAATATGCTTGTTTCACAGCCTGTGATCCATTTGTCTACTGAAGGCCCAAACTGGTACTCTCAAACTGGTACAAATTTGAATTGTGTCCATTAACTTTACTAGATTTATTTCAGATTTACATGGCTGTTGTAGTTGTATTCAAAATAAAGCATAGATGCTGAATAAGACAAAGAATTGTGTGATTCACACAGTTGGCAGGGCTCGGTAAATCTCCCTGAACATCAGCTCAGTTTGATGTACACCAAGTAATTATTCCACACCATGAAATCATAGAATCATTTAATGCTTTGGGTTGGAAGGGACCTTACAGATTATCTGGTTCCAACCCCCCTGCCATGGGCGGTGACACCTTTCATTAGAGCAGGTTGCTCAAAGCCATCCAACCTGGTCTTGGACAGTTCCAGGGAGGGGGCATCCACAACTTTGCTGGGCTACCTGTTCCGGTGCCTCACCACCCTCATAGTAAAGATTTTCTTCTTTATATAAAATCTGAATCTACCTTCTTTCAGTTTAAAGCCATTACCTCTTGTCCTGTCACCACATGCCCTTGTAAAATGTCCCTCTCCACATTTCTTGTAGGCCCCGGACCCTTCTCTTCTCCAGACTGAACAGCCCCAACTCTCTCCGCTTTTCCTCGTAGGAGAGGTGCTCCAGTCCTCTGATCATTTTTGTGGCCCTCCTCTGGACTCGCTCCAACAGGTCCATGTCTGTCCTGTGCTGAGTGCTCCAGAGCTGGATGCAGTACTGGTAAGCGTTCTTAAAATGCTTTTTTCTATTGTGAAAAAACACTTCTCGACAGTCTTGTTTCCTTATGTTTGTTAGAGGGTGCTTGGTCTAAATGGTGGCTATAGGTTTGAATTCAACAAGGTATATCATATGTGGGTGAAGACATTGCTCTTTATGCCCTTGAATTTGCAGCTAACTTTTGCTTTTTCCATCCTTATACCGCTTCATCTTTGACTTGGTCAATGAGATAAATATTGGGTTTGTGTTGTTAAACAGGCTTTAATTCAAATTTCTTGGGCATCAGGAACTCAAATATCAGTTCAAACCCCAAAGAACTCTTTTATTCTCCCTCCTGATGTATTTAAAATGCTTTGCTGTATTTGTCAGACTATGCTGACATCATATACAAAGTATATGCATTCATGACTTTGTGTGATTGCAGAGTACTTGCCTACTGGGTTCTTTCATTTAGAAACTCCTCAGTTGAGCTGGGAAGTATCTGAGGCAACTGCAAACACCTCTGCTCACCTTCACCACCTATAAATTCCACTTTAACAAATGGAAAATAGTTGTGCTTAATAGAATAAAAGTACATCACTTTGCCTTCACAAAGTACTTTTTGATACTACTGTTATGACAGATAGGTGAGGTATTTTCAAAAAACCATTAAAACTGGCTAAGTAAAGGTATTTTTAACTAGCCCGCTGGAAGCTGTGTTTCCTTTCCAAGTGTCTCTTATTTATCCTTTGTGTTTCTGAATTCCATATATATGGCATTATTTAAATACAATTTGGTGTTAGATATTCTGGACCAGATGTTATTTCTTGCTCTTAAATATGTAAAAATGTGAATTCTAAAAAAACGTACCTTCTTTATGCTCTTCCTTTACTGTAGAATGGAGATTGCATCGTTCTGCTTGATGTTGGTTAGATTCAAGGCAGTTTTGGGACTGTCTTTCTGGAATAAGGGAAGGCAGCTATCCCAGCTAAAATAGCTGTCTGGCTGCTGTTCTGTAGCTCTGCAGCTTGGTCAGAGCAGAAAGTGTCAGAGAGATCACAGGGTAGAGAAGCAAATGGTGACTAATCGCAAAGGACTATCAGTAATTGTTATGGTTTGAATGTTTTGGTCAGAGATAAGGCAAAGAATATAGCTAAGGAAGAAAAGAGAGTCCTACAGTTGTAGTGAGGTGTCTTCTTTTTTCCTCATCTTCTCGTCAAGAGCACAAACTCTTTGTCCTAGGAGAGGCAAGCAGATAGTCCTGTGCGGGGTGTTCCTTTCTTGCAGGAAAATGGAAAACAGTTTGGATTAAATAATAGCGTGTGTGTGTATCTCAGAGTAAAGAGACAAGGCTAACTAAGGCACTTGTACTGAAAAAGGCAAAGTTGAATGTCACAAAACAAGCCAATGAAAGCCATGAGCATTGTTTGCTGTCATGGCATCATGCCATTGCAATGAATGCCTGTTATGATGGCCTAGAGAGCACTGGGAGCCTTAACTGGTTGAGAGACTTCATTGCCCTGAGCAGCCTCACCTGGGACTTCCCTCTGTGACAGGGAGCTTTACAAAATGAAAATGGTGAACTTTGCAAAAAGATGTTTTCTTCTTTCATGACTTTAGGGAAAAATACATTCTTCCAGTTCCTAATTTCCAAGAGTATATGGAGATGCGTGTGGGATTAATTAAAAAAGTTAGAAGGTGTTATCTTACAGTATTGTGTCAGGGACCATCTAGATAGAAGTTCTTTCTGCCTGCTCAAGCCCAGCAAGCCATGCCTGTGGATTTCTAGTGAAATCATGCCTACTCTGTGGCATAACTGCACTGTGAAAATGCTGTTTTGTTTTAACAGTATAATGAAATACTTTTCCATCACAGAATTGCCATAAATATTTCTCCTCTCCTTCTTTTCTCCTCTGCTGTCCTTCAATTCCCTCTTTCATTCTATTTATCTTTTATTATTAAATAATCCTTGATTATTTACTTGCTGCACAGTGTTTTCTGAGTGGTATATTTTCTTTAATGATCTTACTGCAGTATCAGTAATATAATTAACTTTTTTACAGTATTCAAGGTGTGCTATCAATAGAAAGAGGGATAAAAGCCTTTTTAATTTATGTGCATTTTCAAAATCCTGTGCAATTCCTTGAAAAGCAAGGAGATTAACTATTTTTTTTTATGCTATATTGCACGTACTATATTCACCTGCCTGCTAAATTAGACTATTTGAATATGTCAGAGAGAAAATTTCCACTTTCTGTAATCTTCGACTTCTGGTTGACCATCTGATTTTTTTCACATTTCAGTCAGCTTTGATATATTCTAGGCAGGCATGCTTTGTAGGGGGAGAAGAGCTCTGGCAATATAAAAGCCTGGAGAGGCAGGGATGCAGTTGAAGACCCCAGGCAAAAGAAAGACCAGACCAGTTGTTGGTGGTGCAGATGTAGAGCTAACAACAGAAGGAGACTCATACTTCAGCCTTTAACGTGATGTTTCCCAAATCAGCAGTGTTAAAAGAGCTGAGTGTCACTGTGCTCTGAAGGTTTGCTACTCCTTACAACAAGGAGAGCCTTTTCAGGGTGGCAGGAGCTGCAGGGCTGTGACCAGGGTAGAGCAGCCTCTTGCATCCCAGTACAGGTAACTTTGGAAAGTTTGGGGAAGGTGGCAGTGGGCAGAAGCTACAAAGCCATGTCCTGAGCTGCACTGTTGGGGCACCTGGAGTCATCTAGTGGATGTGTAGTTGGTGGTGTAAAATTTCAAGAATCCTTAAGACTGCATTACATTTTGCAGGGGGACAAATTACTGAGCTGTACAGATAGGAGGGGCAAGGACACATAGCACAGACAATTGGTTTATTCAGTCACTGAGTCTTTAAATCCAGAGAAACATCAGAAATAATCTCTGATAGAAAGAAGTAAAAATGGAGAGATATGTGGTGCCTTCTTTCCTTCCCCCCTGGAGCATTTTAAATGCATAAGGTAGCATCTTTCTGACACTGACTTCTGTCTCTTTACAGGTCAGCAGGATGTTCTTCTGGAGTGATGGCAGGCTACAGACTATACCCATGATTATCTGTCTGCAATTATCTGCCTTTTAAAACTGTGTAGAACAAAAGATCACCACTTTGCTTTCACCTAACAAATGGACAGTGAATGTTTGCAAGCTGCTGAATTTGAATAAAAGCCATTTGGAGTAAAGAACTAGCATGGCTGACACGGGGAGTCTGCTGCAGGTTTTGAGCTCTTTATATTCCCTTGTGTATTGCCGCAAACTACCAGAAGGACGGAGGTAAAATGGAGGAGATGATTCCCCTAGACCGTAATAAACCAGCAAAGTGTTCTAATATGGCTGGCAGGTTTGCTTATCTAATGTTATTTTAAGCTAATGAAAGCAGTATTTCATCTTTGATATTCCATCAGGCTTGGGGTGGACCTGCTGGAGAGCAGCTCTGCGGAGAGGGACCTGGGTGTCCTGGTGGACGACAGGTTAACCATGAGCCAGCAGTGTGCCCTGGCTGCCAAGAAAGCCAATGGGATCCTGGGGTGCATCAAGAAGAGTGTGGCTAGCAGGAGGAGGGAGGTTCTCCTTCCCCTCTACACTGCCCTGGTGAGGCCCCATCTGGAGTACTCTGTCCAGTTCTGGGCTCCCCAGTTCAAGAAAGATGAAGAGCTACTGGAGAGAGTCCAGCGGAGGGCTACGAGGATGGTGAGGGGACTGGAGCATCTCCCCTACGAGGAGAGGTTGAGGGAACTGGGCTTGTTCAGCCTGAAGAAGAGAAGGCTGCGAGGGGACCTTATAAATGCCTACAAATATCTGAAGGGTGGGTGTCAGGAGGATGGGGACAAGCTCTTTTCAGTGGTGCCCAGTGACAGGACAAGGGGCAATGGGCACAAACTGAGGCACAGGAAGTTCCGTCTGAACATGAGGAGGAACTTCTTCCCTCTGAGGGTGACGGAGCACTGGAACAGGCTGCCCAGGGAGGTTGTGGAGTCTCCTTCTCTGGAGATATTCAAGACCCGCCTGGACGGGGTCCTGTGCGGCCTGCTGTAGGTGACCCTGCTTCGGCAGGAGGGTTGGACTAGATGACCCACAGAGGTCCCTTCCAACCCCTACTATTCTGTGATTCTGTGATTCTGTGATCTTTGGATCAAGGTTTATACGTATTCTTATAGTTGTAAGGGTTGTCAAAGTAATTGGTGTACTGCCAAAACTGCAGTGAGGATACAAATAGATTCTTGTGTGGGTTGGAGCAGATCTCATGGTAATTTAGCGACACTTGGTGTGTGTAGGAAGGCTATTTAGTCCCTTGTTCTGAGGTACAAACAGTCCATTGGTAACATAGATCTTGAGGAATATAGATGTTGCCTTTCGGAATAGGGCCAGTAGCTTATCTAGCCTTGTATTTTGCTTACGTGAATGGACAAAACTTCTGAGGAAGATGGAAGCATTTTTTAATTCAAGCTCTTACAGATGTCCTGGACTAGCTCCTCCTTACATCTGCATATGATAGTTATGTTTTGGCTCTTTGACATGAGCAAAGGTGTGGTGCCTGTGATCAACTGCTGGTGCAGGTGCTTTGTGGCAGAGTGAGGAGAGGATCCACAGAGCTTGCTCTAGGTACCTCGCAAGGATGCAATGCAGCACACTAACCTTTAGAGGCCAGCATTTCTTGTATGTCAGCAAATAGCTGGGTGATCTTGCCGGGTGGTGTGACCATGTTCTCCGTTCTCTCTGCGCATCCTTGTACTTGATGCAACAGCACAACGCCCTTGTCATGCTGCGTGCTCTGTGATCCCCAACCCAGACTCCTCTAGATCAAGGGCTTGGCCAGAGCATGTGGGAGCAATTACGCCTGCTGCTTGTCGTAAGGAAGCCAAGGCTCAAAGGCAAGGGAGTGTTGAACCCCCCCAGGACTTGCTCTGTTACGCAGTTACGGTGTGCATCTCTACTGGAAGCTGAGAAGTGTTTCTACATCCCTCGGTGACTTTGTGTAGTTGGTAAAGCCATTTTATGTTAATTTATACTGCCCAAGGGTGCTTCTAGTGAGAGAGTACATGAAGACCACCAAAGATGTTGAATATGACCATGTGTTTCACTGAATCAATGAATACTTATGTATGTTCTAATGCCAAGAAAAAGAAATACTTCTGATGGCACTATGCAGTTGAACCATGTTGCTCTCTTGAAATCAGAAAAAAACTTCTTCGATACGTGTAAAAGAGGTGCATGATTGCTTTCTAAAAAAGTATCTTAAGTTATATGCTGAGGTTTTTTATTTTGAGAAGCTTCAGCTTGTGTTTCCAAAGGTGTTCCTTTTGGACAAGTGCCCCTTCCGAACAGAAGTGATGACATCTTTTGATGTGTCGGAGAGAAGCAGGCAGAGAACTTGGCCCCTGTTTTGGTTTCTTTCCAGTGAAGAATGGCAGGGGCACTACAGACAAGAGTAGGGAAAGACTTTGAGCCCAGTAAAACATCAGCAAGGACAGAAGTAAATGCGAGCGACCTGATAAAAATGAAGGGGGAGCTTACTATGTTCAGTGACTGTTTCTGAGGATGAAATGTGAATTTCTTGCTGTTCCTGTTGCTATACAGCTTAAGACAGATCCAGTCTGCATTAAAAGACTTTTTAAAAAAACACAAAATACTCGGAAATAAAGAGTGTTTTGTCTGGGGAAAGCCTACCAGTGATCTGTTACTGCTGTCATGCTCCAGTAATCAACCACTGATGCTCCTGGTGTAATGTTTGTACTGGTTGTTGTTTGTAGGCTAGATGGTACACAGCTGACTTATTTACACAGAATCACAGAATGTTTGTTTTCACTTTGCCTGCTTTGGCAAGAGTGTGAGTTGTAAGCTTTAAATGCATGCAAACGTAAAAATAAGAGTTATAATATTTCCATTGCCTATCTCAGTTACTGTGCACACCATCTAGATTTGTTTTCTCAGACCAGTTAATTTTCAAAGTAGAGTTACTGTGGTCCTACTTTTTTGGCCTGTGTTGTGTGTCCAGCACGTTACACTAACCAGATCTGTGGAAATGTTTAGGTGTCTTCTGGATCTTACGGAGCTTTTTTTGTTTTCTTTTTTGAGGTGTTAGGGAGGAGAAAACACTACTAAAGCTGTTTTAATAGTTGAACTAGGACAGTGATTTCAGTTTTCTTTGATTTAGGTACCCTTTTCCATTTGAGGTGAAGGCACACTAATAGCAAATTTAAGTCTGAGAATGGATTTGCTTTTCTTATTGCCTTTATGAACTTCACAGAAATAGCCTGTGATCTTTCAAGGGTTGTTAGGTGATTGAGAACCACTGAAGTATCAAATTTGTATGTAGGGGGAATCGATTGAAAACAGTTATAAGATTCTGCCAGTAGATGGTGCAGTTAGTAAAAATATACTGTGGAGAAGTCCGCATGACTGAACAAATTTGGGGTTTTGTGGCTTCTGACAAGGTCTTTGGCTCATGGGACAGATGAATTGGTTTGATTTAATATTTTCTTCTGTTACAGTAAATGCTGCAACCTGGTAATCTCAACTGTAGAATTAACTGCTATAGTACTCAAAATGATGAATTTGGAAGTAAATTTGCAGTCATTCTGCTCAATGGTTGAATATGCTGTTAGGTTAATTCCTCTCTACCCTATATAATGCAGACCAAAACTATGACAAATCTATTCCTTCATGCTTGGACAAAACATTTTTGAGCTTTCTAAGGTCACCTGCCGCTGGACCTTTTTGAAACAGCAGCTTGCTGAAACGTGCTTGTATTTTAAATTGGAGGTTCCCATACTTTGAGGACTAGGAGATGTGGTTAATTTTAATGTTTTCTAAGAAATGCTACGTCTGTTGGAGATACTGTGAAAAATTGCTGTAAAAACATTCTTCAGCGTGGCTAAATTGATGAGCTACAGTTTTTTAATGTGGATTCTAGAGGCTATGCTTGGAAACATTTGGTGTGAAGGGTCAGTTTCTACAATGTATTTCAAAAATATTAGGGGGCACTATGAAGTGCTAATACTTGTCAGTATTCCAGAATCTGAGCTTGCTGGTGATGGTAATGATGAATATCATTAAATAGAAATTATTTGGAAGGATTTTGTTTAAATTTTTTACTGGAATAAAGGTAGTATGTACACCTCTGAGTCTGTATAAAACTGGAAGTATAGTTCTCAGGTATGAATTGACCATTTATTCAAATGAGTATATACTCAAATTAATGACTTTGTGATAATACAATGAAAAATTTTACAGTATTTAAGAAATTCAAGGAAATGTTTTATGATAACCTGCATAAGTCCTTTAGCCTGTGAAGCGTGCTATTGGCCATGAATCAATCAAAGTAAAAACCATTTTTCAGTTCTTGAGCACAATCCAAAAATTATGAAGATGGAATCAAGAGCTGTCCCACTACTGTGGTTTTGTTTGTTTGAATAACTCTGTGGGTATTGTCAGCTATATGTTTTGGAAGGGCTGCAGACAAGGCAAGAGAAAAACTGGGAATAGCAGGGAATAGGAGGTAAAGTGAGTGGAATTTTTGCAAGTTTGGCTAGAAGAATATGTGCAACTGTCCTGATGTCCTCATTTTGCTCAACACTAAGGCCAGTATTTTCAAAAATAATTAGAACAGTTGCATGCTTTAATTTTATGCACAAAGAGAGGCATCTGTATTGCACTCTTTTCTCTCTAGAAATGCTGAATTACTGCTTTGCCTTTCAAAAGGAGATTTGTTCTTTTAAGATGCTGCTAATTGAACATCTAAAAATTAAGCCAGTCAGTATCACTAGCAGATATGTTGAATTAGGCCAAGCTTGAGGAATAAGCTGATGTTGATCATTATGGCACAAAGTGGATAGGAATAAAGTACTTTTAAAACTACTGGTCCATGTTTTGTTTTTCAGAAAGTTGAGCTCCTTCAGAGAGTCATCCTGCTTTATGACCCACTCACACTGCTAGGGAGAAAAAGTTCAAACCAGAAATCTTTTCATGCTTCCTCTGCATGGCATAATCTTACATAGCTCTCCAGTTAATAAACACTGTGTTTGAAATCCAAGCAGTGCACTAAGTACTGCTACCATTTTATATTTGTGAACTAATCTAACTTCCAGGATCCTTGGCCTCTGCTGCCCACGGAGAGCTCTGCCTGCAGCCCAAGCCTATCAGCAAATCAAGCCATGCCAAGACTTTCCTGACAGTTGTTTGTAAGCTGCTAAGTAAAAGCTTGCATCTATATGCTGACACTATGAATCATGGTATGCAATACCTAAAATGACAGAGGAGTTATCTGTTTCCCCATGAAGTGTTTGCTCCTCATCTTACACTGGGATTGTAAACTTTGCGTCTCTCTGTACATGCTGTCTGCCTGGTGTTCTGAGGCTGGAGGTAACTCGCAGGTGCCTGTTTGTCAGCAGGTTGTGAACTTGATGTTCTTGGAGAATTTAGGGATTTTTTAGCAAAAAGCATGTTATTTCTTTTGCTAATGTTGGTTCTGTTATTGCTCCAAAGGTGGCAAGAGACCATATGTTCTTAATCTTCAGTCTTCTCAGCTCTCCACAAGAAGTAGATGTGCTGTTAATATCACACAGCTCCTTTAATTAGGTAATTAGCAGCAGAATGATAATGCTAAGAAATCAGGAGTGGAAAAAAATAATAGACTTAACCGGCCTTAACAGTCCATCAGTTACTACACTGATCTTTTAGTCTCATTCTTTTAAGATCTAATATCCTCGGTGGTACTGTCGTGTTTATAATTCTGTTCCTGTCAATGAAGCTGTACAGCCTAATAGACCTATCCCAGGTAAGCAGTTTTCAGTCTGCAGAACATAGATGCTTTGCCTACTCAATGGTCCGTGTCAGCTATCAAGTACTGACGATGGCCTTCTCTGAATAGCCTTTTAGCAAACAGCTTATATCAGTTAGCTTGGACAGTACGACTGTAACGTCATGGGATGAGGTTTTTTTGGTTGCTGTTTGGAGTTCTTGATTATTTTTATTTTTCAAAAATGCTTTTCAGTATTCAGTATCAATTCAAGCAATAGTGATATCTTTATGCAAGTGTGTTGGGTCAAAAATGTGTCCTTACTCAACATGGCTTTTTAAGAAACTGGGGCACAATCTGTGGCTTGCCATTAGCAGTTCATCCTTCTATTTACAGACACATTTATTAACCATCCGGTATGTTTTGCCGGTTGGGAAAAGCTTTGAAGATGCATTGTTTCAGAGTTCATCAGTCTGGGGGTTTCTTTTTAGCTTTTTTTCTTTTTTTTTTTCTAAAGAGAGAAGCCGTAAAACATAGAATTTCCTTTTATGAAATGCATTCTTTGACTTTTTCTACAGTCTGCTCTTATTGAGATGATTAATTGCTCAGGCTAGAAGATAGGACTCTTTTCAGAGAGCCTTCCTTATCTGATAAAGCCTTAGTTCTTTGGGGATGGGGAGAGGAAGATGCATTGGTTTTTGCTTACAAAATAGTTTGTATATTTTAGAAGTAAACTTTAAAAAAACCCAGCACTTCTGAGAGAAGTGAGATGTGAGAGAAAAAGAAAGGAAGCTCTGGTACTGGTGCTATGGATAGTTTTGGAAAGACCCAGGCTAATTTTAAATGAACTTCAAAGGGCTCAGTTGCAGGGAGTAATTCGTTGTATTTGCAGAAACTTGTAAAGTAGCTGGGCTAGCTTGTAGCTTCAGAGACAAGCTAAACAAAAAGATGAAGTAAATCCTGTTTGTTGTTTCGGGGCTAGTAGACTGAGCTACCTGGCAGTGGGAAGAATTAATTCAATGTGTGTATACAGGAGACCTAATTTATAGTAGTGCATTAATCTGCAAACTAAGCCTCTGGAGCCCCTGCATGACGCCTTGTGCAAAGTCATTCACTGGTGCCTGAGGTGGTGTCTTCAGGAACACAGTCTCCAGGGAGAGCCATCTGGGTTTGTCTTACTGGGGAAGCATACCCCATGTCACCTTTCTAGGAGAAAGTTTGGACAGTCATCCTGGGGATCCAGCTGGCTCCTTGTAGTCTCCTGAGAATACCTCTGCAGGGATGTTCACTGCACGCCTCAGGGGAGATGTTGGATGGTGACCAGAGCTGGGGGAGAGGCCTGTTGGGGCCCAGAGCTCTGTGTAGGTTTACACAAATGGTACTTACTGTGAATGAAGGACCCTGCTGATCCTGGTGAGAGGCACGGAGAGTCTTGGGATAGCAAATACAGACAAGCCTGTTTGTATTTGCTGCACTCGCTTCCAAGCTTAGATGCTGTCTGGACCTCAGATAACAAGTGCCATTTGTGGAGGATTTGCTGTAGTCTGAGGATGCATGGACAGCAAAATCTCTCAAAGAACATAAAGACCTGTGTGACAATAGTGATAAGTACAGGATCAGAAGTGGATTTTTACTTGGTTTGTGGCCTAGAGACATACAAAAATCTTGCTTACCTCTGTTCTTCAAAGGGTGGTCTGTGTGGATCCCCTGCTTTCCCTCTCTCTGTTTCACTGTGTATGCCCTTCTGCAGAGAGTGTTGAGCAGATGGACTGGGCTGGCGTAGGTTGAGTTTCAACAGCTGGTTCTTCTGTAACACAAAATAGGGAGGGATCCATCTTCTTTAGCAGCTAGGAGAATGCCTGTTTTGTGGTGCTGACAAAATTGGGTTGATCTGCGGGACTTCATCTACGTAGGAATGTTTCCGCTGGTTGATTCTTCTCCAAAGCCAGTCCTGCTTTCTGTTTGTGTTGTGATCAATGGTGTGACAGCTGTACACTACTGAGGAAAGCTTCAGTGGCTTAAGGTGTATCTCTAAGCTGGTGTGAACCGAGCACTGTAGAGTTTTTGACGGGAATGGAGGGAAAATCTTGTGAGAAGAGAAAATCCTTTTCCTTCTGTCTCTTTCCATACCTGCTTTATGAGGGAAAGCTTGTAGCTTTTTAGGTCTGTATGTTTTCCAAAAATTATTGCATTCTATATATAGTAGGTTGTTGTAAATCAAAAATAAAAGAAAGAATTTTGTGTCAGTCTAGACTAAATAGTTTTTCTGGTTTTCCTTGAGGATTTTCATTTCTTCAAAAATAAAGCAAGTTTTGTGCATAGACTTCTGTATTTTAACAGAACTTTTATGTTTTTTATACCCAAATCGCTAGCCCTGGTTGTCCTCCTTATCATAGGATCCTAGAATGCTTAGGATTGTAAGGGACGTTTAGAGGTCATCTAGCTCACCCCCCCTGCAGTGAGCAGGGACATCTTCAACTAGATCAGAGTCCCGTCCAACCTGGCCTTCAGTGTTTCTAGGGATGGGGCCTCCACTGCCTCTTTGGGTAACCTGTTTCCAGTGTGTCACCACCCTCTTTGTAAAAGATTTCTTCCTTATATCTGGTCTACATCTACCCTGTCCTCATAGAAGAGGTCTTCCAGCCCTCTGATCATTTCTGTGGCCCTCCTCTGGACCCACTCCAACACATCCATGTCCTTCCTATGCTGGGGGCTCCAGAGCTGGATGCAGGACTCCAGGTGGGGTCTCACCAGAGCAGAGTAGAGGGGCAGAATCACCTCCTTCAACCTGCTGGCCATGCTTCTCTTGATGCAGCCCAGGACACGGTTGGCCTTCTGGGCTGCGAGCGCACATCGGTGACTCATGTCCAGCTTTTGATCCACCAGAACCCCCAAGTCCTCCTTGGCAGGGCTGCTCTCAATCCCCTCATCCCCCAGCCTGTATTGATAGCAGGGGTTGCCCTGACCCACGTGCAGGACCTTGCACTTGGCCTTGTTGAACCTCATGAGGTTCACACAGGCCCACCTCTCCAGCTTGTCCAGGTCCCTCTGGATGGCATCCCATCTTATCATCATCCTTATCGTTGTCCCAGGCTGCTGCTTCCACTCCAAATAAACTAAGAGGAGGTTGGAGTGCCAGAAGTGTCCTTAGTGGTCAGACTGTATCTTTTAATCACCTCAGAAAGTCAAGTTCTGTTTCTCAAGGAGTAGGTTAGGGAAAAAACGAGCAGCACTGGATGGAAAAAAAAAAATTGGGGCTATTTTGGAATGAAAAATACCTTTTACCTCTGTCAGCTCTTTTGCTCAGCCTTCAGAAATGCAAGCATTAATCCTGTCCCAGAGTTAGAATATCAAGCTCCTATTTCTGTTATGGCTTTCCTGCCTTCCTCTCAGTATCACTTATGCTGTATAACTAAATTCTGAGTTGTGTGAAATATTATAAGTGGGTTGAATTAGCCATACAATACATCCTGCTTTAGATACAAATAATCTATCTTGAGGACAGATTAGATGGTCTCTGGAAACTTTCCAGCACTTTGATTCTGTTATGGGCATGATGAGACAGTGACAGGTTTTTTGTTCACCCAATGTGGTTGATAAGTTTTCCCTTTGGAAAAAAATGAAAGCTTTTTTTGACAACAGTTACTGCTGCCCCAGACTTCCTTGCTCCTGCTGCCTTACCTTGTCCATGAAATATGAAAGACTTTTGCTACCTGCTGTAATTGACTGCGGGACAATGTGCAGGAAAAAGTAAAAATCCAGAGGGAAAGATGGAGGTGATAGTAATGTAAGGGCAATGTATGTCTTCATCTAAAAAGGTCTCAAATATATATATTAATTTCTTATATGCAGTACTGGTGTATTTACAACAGTCTCTATAGAAAAGATACCATATTTTGCCCACATCTGACTAAAGTAAAGTAGGAGATTTTGTAACTGAGCCATTTGTTAGTAATTACAGCACAGATTTATCAGACTGACAGTTATATCTAGGGGGGAAACAAGAAACAGTAATAGCCCAAAAGATGCTATGATAACAACGTGGATGACAGAAAAGCTGAAATCCTCCATCAACTTTTTTACTCAGGTTGAGCAATTGGATCAGAGAAGTCAATGGCACCTTTAACACACGACAAAGTACGGGAGCATCACTGTCTGTGGAACCCAGATGGAAAGTAACATGATGGCACATTTTTTCCTGCCAGCGGTGTCTCCTTGTCAACAGAATTGTCATCATTAATCCTTTTCTTTCAGGTTGCAATGCAGCTCTGAGAATAGCTGATTGGCGCCATTGTCGTGGTGGTACAGCACTTTTCGACTGACGGTTTCTGATGGCAAAGACTCTGCATGTTGTGATGGTTCTGAAAATAAGCTTGTACAAATGCGATCTGTGGCGTGTTAGCACTTTCAAACTAGACATCAGTTTTTGTCCTGCTTGCTTAGAAAATTTATCCACCATAGCTTTAGGTGGTGGCTGGAAGAGTTGCTTGTTGTTTGTGCTGTGAATGGTAATGTGGTGGCATAAAAGGCAAAGTCTGCTTCTAGGATGTTAGGAAAACTGAAATTAGCCCATAAACATTTTTTGTCACATTTATTTTCATTATTTGCATAAATACCTATTTCTTTAGGATATACAAAACTGAGGTGAATGTTTCATGCAAACTAACTCAGATTCCTTTTTGTGCTTCTTGCTTCCAGTTTGGCCAGAAGTATGAACAGTCTTTTGCCTCTATAACATCAAAATTTTAGAAGGCCTATAAAATAGTAGGTTTCTATTTTTATTTTCTTTTGTTTTTTAATTTGTTTTATGGTAGGATTTTTTTTTGTGTGTGTGTGTTTTTTTTGTGGAGTCTTCTCTACTGGGAAAAGTACTGGAGTACTACTTGAATCTGTCTGGGATATTTTCCATTACAAAAGATACTCTTGCTGTTTGGTTGGGTTTCTTTTTTAGTCCTAGAGGACTTGATTTTCTTGCTTTGCTTTTCCAACAGATAATTATTTATAAGCAATTTAATCTAGAGTTTCCACTAGATATTTCTTGAGGATCGTGAAGCCAGTGCTGAAAAAAGGTTATTTCATGCTGGTGAAGATGCAAACTTTGGGGGTCTTTTGCCTCCTGTCTAGAACTGTTTTAGGAAAATTGCCCTTTTTATGTTTTGGATTTGAAGGATTCTGAACTTGGTGTGGTTGCACTTGGAGGATTCATTTGCACTGCTGTAAAATTGAGCTGGTTCCTAGAGTGTATTCAAGAGTTTAACTGTGTAATATTTTAATCTACACTGAAGGCAGGAAAAGAAGAAAAGTTAGAATATTAGGTTTATAATGGAGGGCAGAAAGTGTTATGTTTTAATGAGTTATCTGAAGCATCAAAAGGAACAAGCACAGAACCAAAGTAGTCAGATTTGATCATTGTAGCAGAAAATAGGAACAATGCTACCTTATTTTTGATCCTAAAGAAGGGTGGCAGAATGTTGTTTTAATATTATTGGAAAGTGAAACAATGGAGTCCTTGATGGGAGATGTAGTAATGTTTGAGGAGTTAAATGCTGAGCTCAGAAATACTTAGGTGGGAAAGATGAGTGTGCATGAACAGATGTGATGAAGGATATATGTGCTATTATAATTGCGAAATAGAATAATGAAGAAAGTACTGACCTTGGCTACTTTGTGCTTACAGCATGTCATAAAGACTTATATATTTTGTCTGCTTCTGTGGTGGTGTAAGATTTGTAACAATTAATAATTAACTAGTATTCAGTATTATTTGAAACAGGTGGACGTGGGGGAAGAGAAGCTATAGACTTGGAATTGAGAAAACACTTGTCTAATCAGCAATGCAGTTACACTAACTTTTCTGAGAAGACCTGATTTTTGGGGCAAAGCTCACTTATTTCACAGATTGCTCTTCTCTATCTTGCATTAACAGGTCAAGAGAAAGCAGATAGTCAAGATACAATTTCAAGAGTAGGAGAGTAGAGACACCTTGTCTAACTATTTTTCCATGACGTCCCTCAAGTGTGGCACTTGTTCCCCACCTAAGTTAAAGTAGGCCAAACTGCAAATGTGCAAAGTGTGCAGCAAAGTCTCTCTCGACAAGAAACTTAGGGGAGATGATATACTGACAGGTAAGGAAATGTTAGTTTCGGCTGTGAAGTGCTTGGTAATTACTTGACTAAGAACATCTTGACATTTTTTTTTTTTTCTAATTTTGATCTCGTACCTGCTAATCTGTATATGATGTCTGTCAGAGTTCTGCTGATCATTTGACATGGTTTGACATTGTTCTGTCTCTGCTTGAGAAATGTCTTTTCTTCTGTGCCCCATGAAAGCTTGAAAAGGAAACATGTGATGACAAAAAGACTGCATGGCCTCTTTATGAGTTGTCAAGTTCAGATAGAAATTAAACTTGTGCTTTGATTCAGAAATACAGGTTACATCTTAAACTAGTTTGTTTGGTTTGGTTTGGGGAGGGGGGTGTTTTGGGTTTTTTTGTTTTGTTTTAAAGAAATGCAGTACAAAAAGCCCTCAGGAATAATGATGAGTGCTTAGTGTTCTTCCAATTCTGGCAGTTTTTAAGGGACTTCACTATAGATTTTAGATCTTGTCTGTAACCACATATGTGGCTTTTCTCCTCAGATGGACATGTCGGATGAGGGGCCTGACAGCAGCATCATAGTGAGTTCTTGATTCCTCACATCTCTTAGAACTGTTCTTAAGTCTTCCGAAGTCACTTAAGGGACCTGAGGGTGTGCATAGGCATCCTCCTGAAGGAGTTTGCTCTAAAGCCAGGCCTGAAACCTCAAAAGTATGTGATTTTTAAAATTCTTTTCTCCCCACCCCCTGCTAACAGGCTGGTGAACCTTGATCTTTCCAGACTTTATTCTCTGGAGTTTTGGCAAACTTCCTTCAAGCTGCGTTGCAAGCATTGCGCATCCAGTGAACAAAAAAGCACTACTTGACCAATCACGAATAAACAATATCGTCTATTGGGCCTGAAATACATATTTCACAGAAAGATCTGTGTGAACAAAGATATGAAAAGGCCATTGTTTAAATAGTTTCCAATGAGATGTGAAAAGAAATCGTAAGCAGTCCTATCACTGAAGAGAGACTGCACTGGCTCTGTTCAATTATTGGTTAAAGTCTGGTTTTGTTCATGTCTTGATATTTGCTTTAGTAATACTCTGTCCCTGTGAATATATTTGTTTGGCATCCTGTAGAAAGCAGCTTAAACTGTGTGCAGAGAGATGCAGTCCAAGACTCCTGATGGAGCACTTAAGGATCGGAGAGATTTGTATTCTGAAGAAGATGGTCCTGATTTGTGTGTATAGACTAATATCATGGTACACTTGGCTACTGCAGAGATTATCAGTGTTGGTTGTTTTTTTTTTTTTGGTTTTGTTTTGATGGGTCCAGTGGTAGAATGATATGTTTTGGTGGCTGGCTAGTTGAGTATATTTAAATTGGTGGAAATTTAGTATTAGTAATGAAACATTTTAGGGACCAAAACAGCAGCATTGCAGCAATTTCCCTTGCCTGTAATGGACAAACTCCCACAGTTAAGTGAGATTCTTCTACTGCTAAAAAAAAATTGTATTTAAGCAAGCACTGCAGTATTTGATGCAGGAATAGAAATGTGGGAGTTCATTGCTAGCCTGCTAGCCCCAGTGTGTAGCCATGGTAAGTGGTAGGTAGGGTGTTGTCATCTGACACTCCCTATAGAAAATATATTGTAATGAAGTTTGTGGTGGTAGCAGAAAAATGTACATCTTTTGCACCAGGTTCAAGAGCAGCTACAGCTTGTCTTCCTTTTTCTGTGTTAGGATGTTATCTTTGATGCAAAGACTGCAGAATGAAAACCTGCTTTGGACCCTTTCCAGAAAGTTATTGAAATCAGTCTTCGGTACCTGTATTGGCTTTTACTGTGTACCAAGGTCATTGAGCTGCACGAGCAGACAGCCCTGTTAAAAACAGGGTTTGAGTATTTTTAAAGGTGTCTTTTTACGGTTTGAATAAATAAGTAGAAATCTTACAAAAATATGCTGTAGGTAAAGTATTTACTGCTTTTGTACTGATCTTCTGCCTTTTATTCTCTCCAGATATGGTCCTGCTGGTCAGTTTTGATATGAATAGCAACTTTCCAACATTTGTCGCATCAAAGCATTGAAGAGAAGGAAGATACTGGTTGCCCCACAGTATCTTTTGGGCAGAGTAGTGTTTTGTCTTTATATACAAAGGAGGTGGTAGTTTTGGATAATGATGGTTGGTATTTTACTGATGAGTTATGTTCTCATCAGAAAAAAAATTCAGCATGTCAGAAATTGACTCCTCTCTATTTGAAGCTTCATGATAGTTGTGTTGTGCTGAGCTTTTTCAGCTCTTGAGAAGACTGGAATTTCTGGGTTAAAAAGGCTGTGCAGGTCCCAAAGTGGCTTTTACTGTGCCCACCACAGTACTCGCATCACCACGGTATGAGGCCTGTGTTCAAATTTATCCCCTATCTGCGCCAGACCGGTTGCCTGAATAAGGTGAGTGTTAAGACACCAAGATATGAATTGTTTTGGAGCAGATCTCTTATTTCTTCTCTTGAAGCACTTTATTTCATGCTCACACTGATGCACACATTTGTTAATTGAGCCTGGCTGGAGGCAGAGGGGGAGAGGTATAATTAATTGCCTCATGGCTGTGCTTACTTCATGCTTGAGGAGTAGTTCTTCGATGTTTAAAGCAATAACGTCAGCATAGCTTGCTGAATCTCAGGTGCCTGTAGGAAAGGCAATTCTTGCAGAATTCTTCAGGCTGTTCACTGGGATCAGGATATATCTTTAATTTACTTACACTATGGATGCATAATGGAGAAGTACAAGGTTTTATAGAAAATGGCTTTTAACTAAGGTTGGCTAGGATTTAAAAAAAAAAAGTATTATCATTCTGTAAGTGCCTGGAGAAGGACTTGGGAACCTCTAGCCTGTGAGGAACTTATGGCCTACAACGTAATTTCTTATGACCAAAGGCCAAATGTTTACTTTTTCAGTTGGTTTTTTATGGGGTTTTTTTTCATGCTATTATAGAATATTGCTAAGGTCAAAATAGCTGGCCAAAGAAGCTTCAAAGCTGTAATTATCCCTCAGCAAGGGTAAAGACATCCAACCTTTATTGTAGGATTTCTGTGAACTGTATCTGAGTGTGTGGGGTCTGTTTTATGCCTAGCAGTCCACAGAGTTGACCTCTGCCTTCCTCACAGTATCTTTTCGTAAGGGAAAATTTTCCAGATGTACTTAACGGAATGGATGCCTTCAGTACAACAGACTTATTAACCACTAAGCCAGCATAAAACTTGTAAGTGCAGCTGCTGCAGAAATGGACAGTGAAGAAACACAAAAACTGTGCCTAAGGACAGAAGAATAAATAACAGTATGGTGATAATTACCTCCTGTAGGTATTGCATTATGGTAGTCACTGGTAACTTATTTATTGTGTCTGCCTTTCCGTCTGTCAGCGATGAGTTTCCTTCATTCTCCCATACTAGCCTGCTTGCAACCTTTTAGAGAACTTCTCAGGATTATGGCTGAAATGTAAGGAGTAATTAGATAAAACAATGCTGTAAATTCATGTGGAAATATGTACATTTATGAATTACCTTAGTTGAACTCTGGCCAAACTTAGCTTCTTCCGTATATAAATATTTGGGTGAAGGGATAAAGAGTTGGGGAGAGTTAGGGAAAGTAATTTTGCTTTATCTACTTCTAGATAAGACAAAAGGTAACAAACTGAAAAGACTAAGGAATTGGAAACCTGTCGATCCAAGACTGACTTTTTTAATCATGGGCAAATACCTTATCCACTGCGCAAACTGCTGAACACCCGCTTCTTGTGTCTGACCTTGTCAGGCCAAGGAGCCCTCCTAGAGAAAGGTCAGGCATTTAAGCTGACGGTAGGTTGTTGCTGACATGAGTGAGGGCGGGATGAAGTCCTAATGCATGTGTCTTCAGATGGCAGCTGGCATTCTCTGTAGGTGTCCAAGGACTGGGAGATCAGCAGTTCCGAATTAAACCATTATGCACTGTGGGATATTGGCCTCTTGGATTTGATAAGTGACGCACCTTGTGTCTGAAGCATGGGATCTGACTTAGGATTAGTGGTGCCTTGCAAAAATTCAACTTTAAGAGTTGTATAAGAGTTATACAACTGAATATATATTGCGAGCAGAAATAAGAAATCAAAGTTTTGGAATTGAGTGAATCACAGGAATTACGACAAACTCAAATGACTAAGCAAAGCTATTGAATTTGATGCTCCATCAAGATGAAGGCGTGTGTTCCATGTGATTGTGACTCAGCACTTGTGGGTGAGTCATTCCTCATTACTGGGACCCCAGTGTTGTTGGTTTTCTGGCTGAAAAAGAAAAGAGGAGGTGGGAGGAGAATTAAACCTTCAGAGAAAGTTTAAACTTCACAAATACAAAGGAGAGGGGGAAGTTTTACCCCCACTAAGACTATTTTTCTTGAAAGATTCTTTATTTTTAACTTCTGAACATGGTATTTTCAGCAGAATGAGAACTTTTCATAGGAACTTTATTTATAGTGGAGGCTTTTCATATTTTATTTTGCAGAAAATTAAACTGTTACTATATTGAACTATTTAAAAAAATGGTTAAAGCAATGCAGTTTGTTGTGTGCACGGCTATCTTTCACACAGATGAGTTTAAAATACTTTGCACCAATGACTCAGTTGTGAGAAGACATTTGCTTGGGAGCACCTGGAGATCCCAAGTTACAAGTTCTTTTCACTCACATGGGGCCAAGGCACTGGCAATGCTAAGGATTTTTTTTTCTTCTTCTTGTGTCAAATTGTGGTTGTGGTTTTGGCCCTTTTATTGCAAGTCTCAAGTATGTTGCGAGGTTTGAACAAGTTCTTTGTGGCTGTTCTGTGCAAGCATTTGTAGAGTAGATATCAAAACAATCTGCTCGAGTGAGTGGCTGTCGCGCTGTGTCGTCTGACTAGAGGGGCAAGATATCATGACCCATTCCCATCCCTGTATATGGTTCTAGCTGCATGGATAGATTAGAAAGAAATTCCAGAAGCAGCATCAATTCAAAAAAGTTACAAAATCTGTGGGATTTTTCTAAATGCAGCTCTGTAAACCATTTGCTGGATGTGATATGCTGTAAAATATCTGCAGTGTCAGATTACACCTCGTGTTTATCACAAAACATGATAAAACCACTGTATGTGGCAAATGTACTCATTACTTTTTTTGACCTCCAGACTTTGAGTTTGGTTTTCAAACGTAAGCCCCTCCATAGGATTTGCAAATCTCTGATGGGAATGTGGTTTGTTACTTTAGGTACAAAAGCAATCCAGTGTCCTTACTCTAAGCTGTTGTCCTGGTTTCAGTTGGGATAGAGTTAATTTTCCTCCAAGTAGCTGCTGTGTTTTTGATTTAGTACGAGAAAAATGTTGATAACACTGATGTCTGAGTTGCTGTGAAATCAAGGACTTTTTTCCAGTTTCTCATATTCAGCTGATGAGCAGGTGTGCAGGAGATAGGAGAGAGCATGACCAGACAGACAGCCCAAGCCGGCTAATGGAAATATTCTATCATGCTCAGATTATGAAGGGGATTTGCGTGGGGGGCAGGAATTATTTTCTTCTCTTTTCCTTGAGTTCGAATCCTCTCTTGTCCATGATTTTGGTCTTTTTTGGGAATTTTGTGAAATTCGCAAAATCCGTGATTTCCAGGGTTCCATGATTACTGCTCGAGGACTGACTGTGAATTGGTCATCCAGTGGTGAGAAAATTGTATTGTATAAAGTTTGTTTGGCATATTTATTATTATCATTATTGTTATCATTAATAGTATTATTAGTATTAGTATTTCCATTGCCTTATTGAAGTGTCTTTGTCTGAACTCCTGAGTTTTACCTTTTGTCCATTTCTTCTCCCTGTCCCACTGCAGGGAAACGGGAGGGGTGAGCGAGTGGCTGTCTCATCCTAGTCGCTGTCTGCTGGGTTAAACCATGACAGCTGTGAAGGAGGCATTGACTGTCTGGCAATGTTACACTAAGGAATGTAGAAAGAGGTGATTAGGGACAGACAAGGTCTGTGGATAAACATCTGGAGGATTTAATAAATTAGGACAGTAATTTTCAAAGGAATTTATCATTCTTCTCTTACATATACCGTTTCAGAACTATAGGGAGTTATCAGTGGCATTGGATTTTTGTTTAGAATGATATGATATTTCTTATGGTTGTGCTTTTATTGTATATAGTTGATACACTTCTAGATCATTAGGTGATTATGTTAAGTGGTGACTGAGCTAACATGGAGTTAGGCTTAGAGTGTGAAGAAATAGATATATGGCAAAGCCTGTAAGACCCAATTCAAACCCTTTTACTTCAAAAAGCCCATAGTTTTATGCAAACTATAAAGGCAGGTATCTTGGTAAAGTGAGAAGAAACAAAGGAAGATCCCAGTTTAATACTTCCTTTCATCCCTATTTTGTTTACAGCACGTGAGTCTGGTGATGTCTCTGGCATAAGAGCATCAGTGTGATAGTGTGAGCCCAGCTCTGCTTTTACATCCTCAGAATATGCTGGTGTCATACTTTCAGATGAGACCATGTAATACAGGCCTGGAGTTTCTACTTAAAAATACTATCTAACTCTGAGAACTTCAGAGTTATTGAAAGTAACTTAATTTGTATACTTGTAGTGAAAAGTAGTGGCAAAGTAATGATTTAGTAAGTTCATTTTTTTTTCCCTCGAAATTATGACAACAAAGTAGTTCAATGTCATGCACGGCAGAGTGTTGAGTATCTTGAGTATTTTACTCAAAGCGACTAGTGAGAACAATCCCGTTTCTTATCATTTTTTTGAGATTTCAGGCTTTGGCCTTTTTTTTCCCCCCAAATTAGAAGAAAACTGGAATGTTTTGGTGATATTGTACAACAGAATTGACCAGAAGTTCCCCATTTTCAAATTTGAAGGGCCAAGATTTTAATTTTGTTCCCTTTAGATGGAAACATCTTGGACATCTTCCAGGTGAAAACTTTGACCTTTTTCACTGGAAATGTTCTAATTATTTCTCCTTCCAACTGCAGAGTCTTTTAAAACCAGAACAAATCAACAAACTGTTATCAAATCTGAGCCAATAAAAGCACAGTTTGCAAGGAATTAAACCAAAGGACCCTAAGAAGTGAGAGCATAGTCAGTGCATTAGACCAGAACCAGCTTAGCTTAGAAGTCCAGTTGGTTTGACCAAGGCATTTGTCAATATTTCTCAGATGTTTATCAATGAAAACACCCAACCCTACAACTCGAAACACTGCGGTATTACTTATTAACAGAAACTTCTCTATCTACAGCTGTTCTGCTTGGCTTCTTCACTTTATAGGTTTTTCTGCTGACCTGAAGCCAGTGTGAAAATATTTCCACAGATTAATATGATTTTATTCAGAGTTGAATGGGAGGGCAGCTATTTGAGTATTAGGCACAAAACATTAAGGAATGTGAATGAGATGCTGAGTTTTCTTGTCAGATAATAGTTTTGTTCTTCCAAAAGAGACCAGCCTCAAAAGTAACCTTTTTAATGTCTTTGGTTGTCTCTGCTTCCAAAACGGTGACTGCTGACGTAGTAAGTAGTCCCTATTACTGTTCTGAAGACAGATATTAGGAAGACAGTGAAGTCGTATTTGTCCCCTCAGCCCCTTACTTTCAAGCAAATACTTATTCTTTTATTAGTGTGAGCTTTCAAGTATTCTCCACTTGAAAGATGAGGAAAGAGGAAGGGTGATATTTTATAGAAGCATAATTTAGAGGTTTTGTCTATGCTCTCCTGGTCTGTTATCTTCATCTATCTGCTGCAGTTGTCCTTGTAAGACTAAGACAGAAAATGAGAGATGCTGTTTAGACTATAGACATTTCAGTTTGAAGCACTTTTCTCTAAGCAGGAGTAGATATGTTGGAAGAGTGTGGACTGTTTTTAGGATTAAGAATCTTTTTCACTGGGAAAAGGCCATGTAGGTGTTAATATTCCGTCTCCACCATTGACCAGGTGAATCAGAGTCTCTTCACTTCTGCAGTGCCTGAACGGGTGGTGTTTGGAGGCTTTAAGAATAACTGTGATGCGAATGATATACTGTGAATGAGCTTTCCTATGGCATTATTCATTTGTTCCTGGAGTAGTCTTGCAGCATTATTTTTGTGTGATGTCCTCTCTCACATTACTGCAGCAGCAAATGGAGGTAAAAGACAAGTGTTACCTGTCTCTGTCCTCTTTGCTTCTGAGAAGTGTTGAAAATATGGTAAAGGAGGAAGCTGTTGCCATCAAATGTAATACGGTCCAGTTATATGAAGATATTTGTCATTTTAATTTTCTGTGTTCTTTGCTAGTAGAGAGGTACTAAAAACATCTTCTTTTCTCATGAAGCATTAATATTTGTAGGTTGTTACTTTATATGGTGTATGTAGCCAGGCAGTTAGTGTTGCTCTCATTGTTATTAGCCACTAAAAGAAAGGATTCAAAAGATTCATGGATGCCTTTTGTACTCCTGACTTTGAAGAGTACACTTGTTTGTGTCAGCAGCTAAACCTGTGCGTATAATCAAATAACCATGTTTTTCACTGATGCTACCCCCCCCTTCCCCCCCCCCCCCCTACTGTTTGTAGTCAGCATAATAAATCAGTTTTCTTGCATGGAAATTGCATTCACTTTATTGTTCATACATATTTAGCATGGTGTGCTACATACCGATAAGTAACAATGAAGTGCAATGCTATTTACAAGTATTTCTGTAGCTGTTCTATAATCTTTCTCTGATGGGCACACATTAAATAAGTTTCCTTAATCTTTGTTTAGGCCTTGAAGCTTGAAGTAGAAAGCAGGAAAACTGAGACATGATGGCAAGGACTAAACAAATCAGAATGATCTTGCCTCCATTTGTTTTGCGCAACTCTTTTTATGATACCTCACTTCACTTTCAAAGGAACAATTCTAATGTTGTCAGTTTTCCTCAATAATAGTTGCATGTTTTGTGTTTACTTTCACCAGTATTAGGTTTGCTGTGAAACTGGGAGATAACAGGCTACTTGCAGGTGTTAAGGTGGAAGGCTTGGGATTTCAAACCATTTTAAGACTTGTCTTCAATTAGTGTTAATTCAATATTTGGTGAATTCTGCTTAGACACGGACAGACTGTTCCTTTGATGTTTTCTTGTACACACGTGGAAATTGGTTGCTGCCTATCAAATTTACAAGGTCAGAAGATTAATCTGGGCATTGCGACTCCAGGTCTTGCCTAGTTACACTGGTGCCTTACCAGTGTAAGAAAGGTGGTGTTGCTGTGCCACAGGGATGTAGGGCAGAAGCAGACTGCTATCATCTGAGAAGCTTTGTTTTCAAATGCAGTGGACACTAATGGAGCTGGGGCCTCACTTACATAGATGTTTAAACAGAAATATCACTGCATGGATATTTCTGGAATATTCAGCGGTTGAACTGCGAAAGCGTTGTCTGTGTAAAAGAACAGTTTCCTGAAATTGTTCAGGAGTTCTTCATAATGTTCTAGTAAATATTGACTAATTGGCAGCCAACAGGAGAAGTTGATCGGCTTGCAGAAAATTGGAGGGTGATATTGGTGCCCTCAATAGAAACACATGATTTTTCTCATGTATTATTTGTCTAAAAATAACAACCCTCAAAGCTCAGTGCTTCATAGAATCATAGAATGCTTTGGGTTGGAAAGGACCTTTAGAGCTCACATAGCCCAACCCCCCTGCAGTGAGCAGGGACATCTTCAACTAGACCAGGTTGCTCAGAGCCCCATCCAACTGCCCTTGAATGTTTCCAGGGATGGGGTCTCCACTGCCTCTCTGGGCAACCTGTTCCAGTGTTTCACCACCCTCATGGTAAAAAATGTCTTCCTTATATCCAGTCTAAATCTACCCTCCCTTAGTTTAAAGCTATCACTCCTTGTCCTATCGCAACAAGCCCTGCTGAAAATATTTTCCCCATCTTTGCTATAGGCCCCCTTTAAGTACTGGAAAGCTGCAATAAGGTCTCCCCAGAGCCTTGTCTTCTCCAGGCTGAACAGCCCCAACTCTCTCAGGCTTTATTCATAGAAGAGGTGCTCCAGCCTCCAGTGTGTTTGGAAAACATTTTATCTATATGTATACATATAATGAAGTCAACTTGTATCAGATTATTTGCTTAGCTTTTGTTCTGAGATTTTAATGACTTTGCTTTGTTACCAAGATCAGCTTGAAATCAGAGGTGGCCTGTTTTCAACTGGAGAAGCAATGCAGGGAATTGCCCTTGCTAGATCTCCTAAGTGACAATTTGGATGTAGTGAACGAAACACATAGGAAGCAAAAGAGATAGTCAACTACAGAAAATATTCAGAAAGAGCAATGTGATGGGTTGACCACAGCCAGCAGCAAAACACCCATCCTACCTCTCTCTCACTCCCCTCTCAAACGTGCATTACAGTTTCTTGGGAAGACAAATGCCATAGTGAATGTTCCCCTGTCCTGCCCATTTCCCTGAGCTTTCATTGCTGAGTACAATGTTGTATGGTAGGCAGTTGGGGTCAGCTGTCCTGGCTGTGTCCCCTCCCAGCCTCGTGCCCATTCCCAGCCCACTGGCCTCTGTGTGTGTGAGATTGGAGTGGAAGCCTCGATGCTGCACGAGCGCTGCTCAGCAATAGCCAAAACCCTGGTGTGCCACCAACACTGCTGTAGCCACAAGTGCAAAGCACAGCACTACACAGGCTGCTAGGAAGAAGGTCAAATCCATCCCAGGCAGAGTCAGTCAAAACTAACAGATTTTAGGAAACAGGGCTTTTTAATTGCACGTATCTGTATTTGCATCTTAATGGTATAAAAGATAACCATCAAAGATTAAGTAAGTGAAAAAAAACCCCAAAATCTACTAGGTCATCTCCAAATTCCATGCTGACTTTAATTAGTATACTGCTGGCCGTAAGTAAATGAATGCTACACTAGTGACTATTTCCTAGAATGTATAGACTCTTTTGCATGATGGAAAGTGTTTGAACTTTAATTCCAAGATTAAGAAATAGGTTGATAGGTTTCTCAGTGTAATATGTGCCTTGAGCTATTAATTTCTAATTATTACTGACTGTAGCTCAGACAAAAGTATTACCCAAAGTACAGTAGGATACCGTCTGGGATCTCAGTTCCACGTAAGAAGCACTCAGTGGGGCTTTTCACTCAGTTACATTAAAATATATTATTCAGTAGAGAAAAAGTGGAAGAAAGGCCTGAAACCCAAAATTCTGTTCATGGCTCTGGGAAAGCTTTTGATTTCTGTTTCAGGAGCAGCTGATTATGTGTTGATACAGCTGTAGAATTAAACTTGGATGAAGAACAGTGTATTTAGTTGGATGTTTGCTCATTTGGTTTGTAGTGGCTGATCACAGTTGTACATGTTACTTGTAATAATGTATGTTCTGCCAGAGCTCCAGTGCTGACTTCCATGGTCTCCTGGAGAAGCAGAGAAAGGAGGAAAGTACAAAAGAAATGCAGCACGTTCGCCATGTCCTGTTTGCAGGTGTTGACTGCTAAAAACATAGGGCTTTGCTGAGAGGTGGAGAGTGTTAGCCCCTTGACCAGCACATGGGCTAGGAGCCTGGCAGTTTGCACTTGCTGAAATGGGTCCTACCTCCCAGCCAGTAACACACTCAGAAAAATGATCCTTTGCAGACTCCGAAAAGATCTCGGTGCTGATCAGTGGCTGCATGGGGTCACGTCTTGGAGGCGATGTGCCCTGGCCATTGCTGGAATATCACGTGGCTTTGTCTGGATCTGTTGCCCTTGTGGAAACAGTCCACAACCAGTGGTTTCATTTGAACCCATGTTGGACTGTGATCATGCTTTAATGTCATGCCTTCACTACGTCATTCTGACTGAGGTCAGATTTTTATTTAGACAGTTGTAAAGAGTTACAAGTGAAGCAAATGTAAGGTGCAGTCCTGCTCTTACACTTGAGCAAAAAGACGCCTTCCTGTTTGTTTGGGTATTTCTTGTCCAGAATTCTTTCTCATGAGTTTGAAGTACCTGTGGTCCTTATGATTTCTCTTAAGCTCTGCATGTCTCTGATAAAGACCTCTCCTTATCTGTCTTTTTCTTGTTTGGACTTTTCTACAAATGGAAGTGGCATAGATGACTCTGTTTACAGCCAGATACCTTTGTACCATAGTGAGGATTTTTCGTTCTGAAGTGATGCCTAATTACCTAAAGGGCAAAGGAACAGTGTAAATAGCTCAGAGTGTTTTGGAAATTGAGGCTATTTGCTTTTTGTTGCTGGCTAACAGCTGACAAATGACCCTTTCTCCAGTTTGCACTGTTGAAGCAGAGGCTGCTAGTATATTCACATTGAATATTAGACCAAGTATTTATATGCACATTTTGATAAGCTCTTGACATCTTTTGCATCGTCAGTTCTCTATAACCAAGAGACACATAATGCAATATTAATTAAGATAGTACAATTAGTAATAATCCACTTTGCTTGGATACATCCCCCCTGTTTACATGTCAGTGATTGACAATGAAGGGAGAAGTGACAGAGAAGATGAAGTCGTTGAATGGATTTTGGCTCAGCCATCTGTACATGAGGGCCATACTAGCTCTTTTTTGGCCCTGGAGTTTAATGAATATGGCTTAATAAATAGAAAGTAGCAATAAAATACATTTCTGTATATGAGGAGTTAGCTTATTAAGCTGACTACTTTACTTACTGCATACATATGTACTGTGTGTATATACACACACACACACACACACAGAACATGCATTGCGTGTATGTGATATCTAGATGTGCAGACATGTTAAATATCAGCTCCTTTGGATTCAAGCAGGATATTGGGTACTTAAAGTCTCCAAGGATTTCTTTCTGGTTTCCAAGGCAGGAAACTAGACTAGATATCGGATGTTTAATTTTGAACCTGTACAGTAGGATCTACTAACTGGAGACTAGGAAGACTAATTTAATGTAAGTGCCGCTGTGTCAATGCTTTGGGTAGAATTTCAAGATTTTGGAAAGTAAGCTTTTGCAAAATACATTAATGCTACAAAACTGAGAAGCAGATACCCATCCAGTCACTCAGAAATTACTGGGATCTGAAATGCAATCATAAATTTGGTGAAGTGAGTTAGAAAAAGCAACATCAATGCTAGACATACCTGGATATTTGCATCACATCTTGTGAATTCTGTTAGTTCATACTTTATTTCAGGTAGAAAATCTTTCTGGCAGCGGCAGTGCCTTCATCAAGTACCTCAGTGCTCCACAGGTATAATGTATAGGTAAGGGGCTAATGGATTTATCAGTGTTATTGTAATTGTTGTTTTTTATTTTTATTTTTATAAATTTTTACATGGCAACTATCCTGCTGTCAGCAGACAGCCAGCCACTCTGTGATCAGCTCATTGTAGACGACTGTAAGAGACATGACCCAGCATGATTCCTCTTGGAGTTCTTATTGTGACTTTGCTTTACTTTCCCTAATCTAAAAGCGTGTCTGTGGCTATGCAGGTATTTCTGCCTTTCATATGGGGAAATCTGATGCTTGACACAGAATAAACCACGTGTTGTTCAGTGCTGAAAATGCAGGTGAGTGCAACAGTGCCTTGCAGGCCTTCTCTGTGCCAGAAATAGCAGAAGGCAGTTAGATTTTCCTCAACTGGCTTTTTCTTGGCAAAGAATTAGATGGCATTAGCAGCACAGAGAGATGCCGCGCGGGGTTCCTGGGGCCAGCTGTGGCCCAGCTTCATGGCCCAGCTGTGCCTGGAGGGCCCAGCCGAGGCTGAGCTGGTACCTTGCGTCTGCAGACCTTGGTAAATGTTGAGCTGACCTGCAGTAGACTGTGGATCAAAATGTTTAGGATCTAAAACAGATTGTCTGAAGTGCTGGGAAGAACGCAGGATAAAATGTGGTAATAGCCCGCTGTTTGTTGTGTGGTTTTTTTTTTTTCCACAGCTCCTAATTCCCTTCAGTGAAGACCGTCCTTGAAACTAGGTAACAGTGTCTAGTACCTGTAAAAAGAAGTTGAACAAAGTCGTCCACTCTCAAAGTGAAGGATTCTTACTCATTACTGTTGGGTAACATTCATTTGTGTGCAGAGGGCTTGAATGAGACTTAAGTTATACAAAATACCTCACTGTATACTGAACCTCAGGAAAGGGATGTACTCTACACTTACACTGAGGAAAAAATAAAGCAAATACTTAAATACTAAGTCTGTGTTGTGGAGCAGCACTTCTTTTTTCTGAATAGAAAAAGATCCTGTGTGTCAGCATTGTAGAAATGTTATGTTCTTTTCCACTCAGACTAAAACTTACAACTTGAATGGTTTCAGTAAAAGTGAATGCTGGTTTTAACTATGGTTCTGTAAAACATATCTAGAAGTAAACACAAACCCTTCTGTGTGCTGTATCTGAATCATAAAACAGCAGGACCTAAGCTGATCTATAAAACAGTAGGATCTAAGTGCGAGCCTCTTAACGAAGAGCTAACATAGGTGATGTACAGTGGGGCAATCAAGACTAATTCCCACTGAGTCAGCACTAGGCCATGCCCCTAGGATGGTGCAAGTGGTAACTGATTGTGAGGGTGCATAGGGAGAGAGAGAATATAAAAATGCTTGTGATGACACTATTAATAAAGTGTGCTTACTCCTGGAAATGTTGCCATAGGATTTCCAATCCAGTAAGCATTCAAAACTTCACAAAATCATCTTCTGTGGCCCAGTCTGCTCATGACTGTGTAGCACAGTGCTTGCTACAGTGCTGGTGCTCAGGTGACGATATTGCCTGCCTACCATTTATTGTGGTGCATCATTATACGTGGGCAGTCTTCTATCCAAGTACTTGAGCCTGAAACCACCTCAGAGAAAAGAAGCTCAAAGAATGAGGTGAGTGATAGGTCTACTGGATAAAGCGCTGGATTGCTTTATTGTAGAGTGGTGTTTTATTGTTTAGGAGGAAAGTGTTAATCAGTGTTTGGAATAGAAATGCTTTGTTCAGAAGGAAATAGAGGAGTGTTCTGTGAAAATCTTTGAAACAAAACAATTACTCACTATAGTAAAAAGAAGCTGGGATACGTATAAGTTTCCAAAAGCTGGAACCACTGCACGGAGTTTAAAGTGTTGGGCAGACCGGCAATAGTCTGTGTTCTGAACACTTTCATAGGCCTTAAATTGGTTTTTATTCCCCAGTGGAGTTAGAAAGAGCTTTAAAAAGTTCTGTGAATTGTATAGGAAAGTTTAGTTTTTAATGCGGTTTTCTTTCATGTGACCACGGAGCCAGTACACAGCGACTCACTTCCCATAAACTTGGTTGGAATTGGTGTGCCAGTGAAAAAGTCCCAACTTTGACAAGGGTCAGTTTCCTAGCATGAACAATAGACTTCATCAGGTCATTGGTACTTTTTCAGCATGCCTGACAAGCCAATTTGTGCTCAGTTGCAGTGAAGAGAAATGTAAATCCTTTTGCCAAGTCAAAATTGGCACTGAATCCTAAGCAACCTGTTATCCTTTCAGTTATTAGGAGAACGTGAAGAGTGAAAGTGGACTGTACTCTTTGCCCTGATAAAACATGAAGGGAAATACGACTTAACCAACTCAGCTCATCTCATCTCTGCTTTCTCTTTTCCAGATGCTGTTGATGGACTGCATCAAAAATCAGGCTGAGTCTGTGCCAACAACTGTGCAGTTTCACGACAATGTCCATATCGTAGTCCTGCCTGTGCACTGACGGCATTCAGCTTCTTGGTCTCCCTGTGGATACTGAGGAGATCAGGCTGGTTTTCATCCATTTCCCCCCTTTCATGTCTGACCAAAACATGTAGAGTTCAACTGTCACAGGAGAAGACTCCCTGTGCTGTGCTAGCCCTGACCTCCCTTCACACTCAAAGGGGCAGCGGCTGTAACGATGAATGGTTCCCTGGGATGATGCACAAGGGTGAGAGATTACGGTGCAAGCTCAGCCGTGACCCGTTTGTAACCCTTCCTGGGTGACAGAGATGAAAAGCTGTCTCACATAACTGTATTTCTTAAAATCAAACTGGATTTATTCTTTTGTTTGTGAAGCTGAATAGAGGGAGATGTGTAAAGATGTATTTAAAGATCCACACTATATCTGATTTAATAACACCTCATTTTTAGTAAAACCAGTTAGTAGAAGAACCACAAGGAAATGGGAAACCAGTTTGCTATAAGACCTGTATTTTCAGCTAAGTTTCTTTAACTCTAATGAGTGTTGCTATATCATTCTCCCTTTGGCAAGGTCTATGCATCACCATGATGTGTCTATAAACAGAATATGAAACGGCTGTGCTTTGCTAGATGAAGCCAGTAACTCACTGGGCACTCAGACCTGCACTGAACTGTCCTTCAGAATGCGAACTGCGTGCCGCTGCTGTGCAGGGCGTTCGGTACCCCAATGAATGTATGCTGCTGGGCAGACGGGCGTCCTGCAAAAAAAGAGAAAATCTACCAGTAATACATGTTAATTTGCATAAGTGGACGTGGCTTCGCTTCGAGTGTATTGCACTCCAGTGTATTTTCAGCAGGCTTTGCTGTAAACTACTTGCACGGCTCAGCAGATGCTCTGTCCTCCTGAAAAGTGCAAACAAATTGCTGTGGTTAATGATTATAGCTGTTAAATGTTTGTTTCTGGTAATTTCTGCAATGTGTTGGGCTCTTGCAAAGTATATATATACACTTAAAAAAGAAGATTCGCTTCCCATTCAAAAGCCATTTTAATTTATCAAGGTTTTTAGCTCAGGTCCAACTTTGCTTCAGGCTGGACATGGCTAATAGTGGATAAAATTTTGGCAGGCAGGCATCTGAACAGTCAGTTTCTATTGCAGTAATCTTCCCAACCTTAGGCACCTTTGAAAAATGATATTGTGATGGTTTCAACCAGGAAAGATCTTTTTAGATAACATCTTCAAATGAGGCGAGTGTGAAAAAACCCCATGCAATGTTCTGTATACATATGACTTTAAAATCTTGTAATACGCAGAAGTATACGCTAATACTTTGTAAAGGTAGAATGGGGCCTGATCAAGGCTTCATGTTTTGACATAGAAGGATTCCTGTTACTTCAAAACCAGAATGCTGTAGTACCCAGATTCATTTAACATCTTTGTGCTAGTGAAATAATTGGTTTTGGAAATCACAGAAAGCTTTTTGGCACAGTTAGCACACATCCTAATTAAAGTATTTCCATACCTAAAAGAGTTACAATACTATCATAACAGATTTTTCAGAAGAACCAGCCACACTTACCTATCTTTTGACAGGACTGATTCTTCTGTTAGGAAGAATCTGAAATAGTGACATCATTAAAAACACTAGTTTTGTTCTTAGTTCTCTCCCTTATTCACTATTAAAAAGCAAGGTGTGCTATACCTGTTATCTAATTTCGCATAGCCTTTCATAATCCAAAACTTAATCTCATTTTACATCCACCTCCCTTTTTGATTTTTTTATTTTTGTTGCATAGTATTTAAAAGTCTTTTTTTTTTTTTAAGGGTGAAACACATGATGTATTTTTAATGTTATTCCTATGCTGTGTTCCTCAGTTAGCTGCTAAGTTGAGCTTACATGCCTGATAATGTCACATGATCTTCTGTATTTTAAGACAAGATGGCAAAAAAACTATGTTTATAATCCTTTTCTTATCTGTGTTATATTGCATGTCCTACTTTGTATGAAAAGATTAATCCACAGTTTATTAACTTTTCGATTGAGTCAGTATGAAAAACTTGAGAACAAATTTAACCTGAGGGATAGGTTACCAGCTTGCCTAGGCTGTCCGTTATTTAACAGACATCAGTAGTGACTCTTTAGCGAGACTGGAAGTGAAGTTCACAGTGTGAGTCACTAGCCATCATTTTGTGAAGTGTGTCTTTCTCTCTGCTGGTAAACTGCAGTTCACTGCATGGTATCTTCTGTTTCATGTGAATTAATGACTTTTTCTAAAAAAAAGAAGCATGTAAATTTGCACACATAATTTACCCTATGTAATTTCTCAAACCTAGATTAAATTTACATCTATTAAAGATCTTCTTATTTCTGTCAGATGCAGCAGGATTAATTGTAGCCCTTTAAAAAATTTTATTGATCAGAAACCTGCAGTTTTGCATTAGAACATTTGAGTACCTTTTGTCTTCAAGTTTAATGAATATTGCTAACTTTGTTTAAAAACCATGCATAATTAGTGTGTACAGGTTTTTAACCTCTGCCTGATTAAGAGACCTTTCTCTTGAAGGGTTTCCAGAGCACTTTCCGAACAGGACACAAACCTGACTCTTCTCCCTTGAAGTCAAAAACTGTACTTCTAATTGACATAAATGGAGCCAGATTGACCAATGTATTTACAAGGATTGTTTCTCCCACCAGCAAACTGAAACCCCTTCAGAGAGTGAGGGCCAGTCTCTGTTTCACCAGCTTTCTGGCTGTGCAACTTCATTGATTTCCATTGCACAGTCATGACATGGGAAACGGAGTGGAGAGTCAGGCTCTAGACATGGCGGCTGCACAGTCAGCTCTGTGTTGTGCTTCAGGGCAAGAAGTGTAAAAGGAACTGTGTGCTCTCCTCACAAACACCTCTGCAAGCTGGGCACTGTCACCACTGGATGAATCTGCTCTCCCTCCTGTACACCACATACAGGCATCTGGTATTCACTTCGTAAAGGGTATAGCGCAGGAGAGAATTGGGCACCTCGTATGCAAAGGCAACCAAAGAGGGTCAGGGAGGTGGATCTAGACAGTAGTATGTAGCTTTGCTGTGCTCAGGAAAGTCAGCTCAGGCTGGCTTCTATAGTATGAAAAAAGCAATATACTTTAATCAAGCTTCCTCACCTAGGAGCGTATTATGTCCCAGAGGGTTTGTGTATCATACCTTATGACCATAGTTGCATCATGTAAGTAATGAAGAAAAAATGTCTTCATTAACATATCATAAGACATACTAATCAAATAAAATTGCAAATTTTTGTCTGGGAGATTTGTAACTAAGTTAAATCATGATAGAATAATCTTGCCTGTTGAAAATATCTCATACTAGAAAAGAACTGTTTATTGTTTCATTGCCCATTTAATTTTCTGAATCATGTGTTTGATCAATATGCACTATAATATAGACAGCAATTGTTTGCCTAGAAAGATTTGGTTTTACTGATGACATTACACAATGAATGATGAGAACATCCTCAATATATCTTGAGATACATGACAGTGTGTCTCAGGAAATCCTACTTGAAAAATTCAAGTTGGCGTGACTAGCAGTGTGACATCACATGGGATGCAGGGTCTAAAAAGATACTGGAATGAAGGCAGGGTTGCTAAGTTTGAAAGGACAAGTCCCTTCTGCAGATGTGTGCCAGAATTAATGTTAACTTCAGTCTTCCTGGTTCTTTTGTTTGCCAAGAGCTGCAAATGTGCCTAGTATTTATGGAGTCCAAGAACACTTGTAAGCCTGGTCCAGACCTAACTCACCCACGGCCAACAAGCAAACAACGTGTCTATGCCATGCTTGCCCATGGCTGGCTGCAGCCATGGTAACTACCACTGTAAATAATTGTGTGTCATGGGCTGGGGTGCCTTTCTCCCAGGTGACCTCTTGAGAGCTGGTAGACCAAACGGAGGTCAGCTGAACTGAAGAGCAGGAATGTGCTAACGTGCTATCCTCCTTCCTCTAGGAAGGAGGGCTGTCCCTGCTCCACTTGGGCTGGTCCCACTCAAGGCCATCAAGATCAGATGTTGGTCTGGCTGCAGTGCCAAATTACCGCTAAAGGAACTGAACTGGGGTGATCTGTGCTGTGATTTGTCTGCAGCCTGTACTGACAGCTTGGTATCACTGTTGTTAAGCTGCAGCTCTGATCATTTTGTAATCATGCAGTGATCATGTAATGTGTTGCAACTGTAGAGCTCCAGTTAGCAAGATCTTGGTGTATGTTACAAATAAATCAGATATTTGAAGGTGCAGTATTTGCCTCCAACCATAAATTCTCTCAGAGTTTTGGGATAAGGAGTGATTTGGGGTGATGTGGTTCAGAATGAGATCTTTCCTTCTTGTTGCTACTATAACGTGTAGTCTCTCTGTAACGTATTTGTCTACTGTTTAAATATACTGCATCTTCTTAAAAGTGAACTCTTTGCAAACATACAGAAAGTGAAGAATTAAGTTCATTTCACCCCCCCAACCCCAATGGGCTACAGTGATAGCAGAATAACCCAGGTGTGGTAATGTGCCCTCGGCCATTCACATGTTAATATTTCTCATCTCATAGCATCCCTGTGCTCCCATGGGTACTGGCTGAATGATGACAGTTTTACTAAAAGGAAATCCTGATTTATAGCAGCTAGATGCAGTATCTCAAGCCAGTGCCTGAACATCCAATTCTTACAAGTAGGAGAGAAAAGTCATTTTTGCGAGCTGAAGGTCCTGAGATATTTCTGTTTGTTTATTGAACTAGTTCTGTGGAAGAAGGCAAATGTAACAGCATGGAAATCAAAAGGAAAGTGAAAATGGTCCAAGCTGATTCAGCATGTACTGGATTTGGCTGGGTGTGGAAAATTTGTCTTGTTTTCTTCATAGTAAGCCATATGGTGCTGTGTTTTAGACTGGTGACCAAAACAGTGTTGGTAACGTGCTTATGTTTTAGCTGTTGCTGAACAGTCCTTGCACAGCATCAAGGCTTTTTCTGTTTTTCGCTTTGGCCCCTCAGTGAGTAGGTTGGGGACAGGCAAGAGGCTGTGAGGGAAACGGCCTGGACAGCTGACCCCAGCTGACCAAAGGGGTGTCCCATACCATATGATGTCATGCTCAGCAATAAAAACTAGAGGGGAGTTTTATTTCGGCGAAGCTACTGAAGGTGAAGGGTTCTGGAGCAGAGGCTCGCGCCGAGGGACCCTTTCTCCGGTGGCAAAACCGCAGCGGCGAGGCGGCAAAAAGCGCCGAGAGAGAGAGGAGACCCCAGTCCCCCCCCCCTCAGCGGGAAAGCGGGAAGTGCCAACGAGCAGCAGCTCTGACTCAGCGGGGGCGGAGTCGAGTGTGACAGCGGCCAAACCCCCTCAGGGATAAGAGCAGCCCCCAGGGAGCGCGGGCGACCAGGAGCGCGGGCGACCAGAGCCGGCCCAGCAGCCCGGGAGCGGCGCAGCAGTTCGCGCGGGCAGGGCGAGCGGGGAAGGCGACTGGCAGGGTGCAGCCGCCCCTTCTGGCAACTCAAGTAGTGGGCATCGCTCTTCCAGGAGATATTCTAGCCATGGTTACCACCCGTGGTAAAGGTGTTGCTCGAAGGAGTGTGGGGACCCAGACGGAGGCCCCACGCAAGAACGCGGGTGTCCAGGTCTCTGGCTGCAGGGAGTGCCTGAGCCTGGCGCTCGTACCGGAGGACAGCAGAGACAACGGCTGTGTTCGGTGCGAGCAGGTGAATGACCTGCTCAGCCTGGTGGCAGAACTGAAGGAGGAAGTGGAGAGGCTGAGGAGCATCCGGGAGTGTGAGAGGGAGATCGACTGGTGGAGCCGCACCCTGCCCTCCCTGAGGCAGCGGCAGCAGGAGGCGGCTCCACAGAAAGCAGAGAACCCCCATCCCTCTTGCCACCGAGCAGAAAGAGGGGGCCTAAGAGATGGGGGGGAATGGAAACAGGTCCCTGCTCGGGGTGGCAAGCGAATTTCCCCCCGGCCTCCCTCACCTGCTCAGTTGCCCTTAAGCAACAGGTATGGGGCTCTGGAATGTGAGGGACCAGCCAAAGAGGATGTGGGTGAAGGTGAGGCTCCATCCAGGGGGTTGCCTAGAACGAGTCAGACAGCACTACGTATTACAACTGCCTCAACTAAGAAAAAAAGGAGGGTCATTGTCATAGGCGATTCCCTTCTGAGGGGAACAGAGGGCCCGATCTGCCGACCGGACCCATCCCACAGGGAAGTCTGCTGCCTCCCTGGGGCCCGGGTTAGGGATGTTGCGAAGAAACTCCCTGGTCTGGTGCGGCCTTCTGATTACTACCCCCTCTTGGTAATGCAGGTTGGCGGGGACGAGGTAGCAGAAAGAAGTCCCAAGGCCATCAAAAGGGACTTCAGGGCACTAGGGCGACTGGTTGAGGGATCAGGGGCGCAGGTGGTGTTTTCCTCCATCCCATCAGTGGCAGGGGACAGCACTGAAAGGGGCAGGAAAACTCACCTGGTTAACAGGTGGCTCAGGGACTGGTGCCATCGGTCAAATTTTGGCTTTTTTGATCATGGGGAGGTATACACAGCACCGGGCCTGCTGGCAACAAGTGGAGCTCAGCTATCACAAAGGGGGAAAAGAATTCTTGGCCACGAGCTGGCGGGGCTCATTGAGAGGGCTTTAAACTAGGTTCGAAGGGGGAAGGGGATATTGCCCAGCTCACTAGGGATGAGCCTAGGCTTGGAGTGCCAAGGCCAGGGGTGAGATTGACAGCCCAGCTCAAGTGTGTTTACACCAATGCACGTAGTATGGCCAATAAACAGGAGGAGCTGGAAGCCATTATACAGCAGGACGGCTACGACTTGGTCGCCATCACAGAAACGTGGTGGGACAACTCGCATGACTGGCATGCTGTCATAGATGGCTACAGACTCTTTAGGAAAGACAGGTCAACAAGGAGAGGTGGGGGAGTTGCTCTATATGTGAGGGAGCAACTGGAATGCATTGAGCTTGGCCTGGGGGCAAGTGAAGAAGGAGTTGAAAGCTTGTGGGTTAGAATTAAGGGACAGGCTCACACGGGTGACATTACGGTGGGTGTATACTACAGGCCACCCGACCAGGAGGAGGAGGTTGATGAGGCCTTCTACAGGCAGCTGCAAGCAGCCTCACAGTCACAGGCTCTGGTTCTCATGGGGGACTTCAACCACCCTGACATCAGCTGGGAAGACCATACAGCTAGGCAGGCGCAATCCAGGAGGTTCCTACAGAGCATCGATGATAACTTTCTGATGCAAGTGGTGGAGGAACCAACAAGGAAAGGTGCGCTGCTGGACCTCGTGTTAACAAACAAGGAGGGACTGGTGGAGGACATGAAGGTTGGAGGTAGACTCGGCTGCAGTGACCATGAAATGGTCGAGTTCAGGATCCTGCATGGAGGAAGCAGGGCGATAAGCAGGATCAAAACCCTGGACCTCAGGAGGGCTGACTTTGCCCTCTTCAAGGAGCTACTGGGAGGAATCCCGTGGGCCAGGGCTCTCGAAGGCAGGGGGGTCCATGAGTGCTGGTCGCTTTTTAAACAACACTTCTTCCATGCACAGGAGCAATGCATCCCCCTGAGAAAGAAATTTATCAAAGGAGGCAGGAGACCTGCATGGTTAAACAAGGAGCTTCTAGCGGAGATCAGGCAGAAGAGAAAGGTGCATGGCATGTGGAAAGAGGGACAGGCCACTTGGGAAGAGTACAGAAACGTAGTGAGAGCATGCAGGGATGCGACGAGGAAGGCCAAGGCTCACCTGGAATTGAAGCTGGCAAGGGATGTCAAAAACAACAAGAAGGGCTTCTTCAACTACATCAGCAGCAAAAGGAAGGCTAGGGACAACATGGGGCCGCTGCTGAATGAGGCGGGTGTCCTGGTGACGGAGGATGCGGAGAAGGCAGAGCTAATGAATGCCTTCTTTGCTTCAGTCTTCAGTGCTAAGACTGGCCCTCAGGAATCCCAGGCCCCGGAGGTAAGAGAAGAAGCCTACAGAGAGGACGACTTTCCCTTGGTCGAGGAGGACTGTGTGAGGGATCGCTTAAGCGATCTGGATGTCCACAAATCCATGGGCCCCGATGGAATGCACCCACGAGTGCTGAGGGAGCTGGCGGATGTCATTGCTGAGCCACTCTCCATCATCTTTGAGAGGTCCTGGAGGACTGGAGAGGTGCCCGAGGACTGGAGAAAGGCCAATGTCACTCCAATCTTCAAAAAGGGCAAGAAGGAGGACCCAGGGAACTACAGGCCGGTCAGCCTCACCTCCATCCCGGGAAAGGTGATGGAGCAGCTTATCCTGGAGGCCATCATGAAGCAAGTGGAAGAAAAGAAGGTTATCAGGAGTAGTCAGCATGGATTCACCAAGGGGAAATCATGCCTGACCAATCTGATAGCTTTCTACGATGACATGACTGGCTGGGTAGACGAAGGGAGAGCCGTGGATGTTATCTACCTTGACTTCAGCAAGGCTTTTGACACAGTCTCCCATGATATCCTCCTGGGGAAGCTGAGGAAGTGTGGGCTGGATGAGTGGTCGGTGAAGTCGATAGAGAACTGGCTGAATGGCAGAACTCAGAGGGTTGTCATCAGCGGCGCTGAGTCTAGTTGGAGGCTGGTGACAAGTGGTGTCCCCCAGGGGTCAGTACTGGGCCCAGTCTTGTTTGACTTCTTCATCAACGACCTGGATGAAGAGTTAGAATGTACCCTCAGCAAGTTTGCTGACGACACCAAACTGGGAGGTGTGGTAGATACACCAGAAGGCTGTGCTGCCATTCAGCGTGACCTGGATAGGCTGGAGAGCTGGGCAGAGAGGAACCTGATGAGGTTCAACAAGGGCAAGTGCAGGGTCCTGCACCTGGGGAGGAACAACCTCATGCACCAGTACAGGCTTGGGGTGGACCTGCTGGAGAGCAGCTCTGCGGAGAGGGACCTGGGTGTCCTGGTGGACGACAGGTTAACTATGAGCCAGCAGTGTGCCCTGGCTGCCAAGAAGGCCAATGGGATCCTGGGGTGCATCAAGAAGAGTGTGGCCAGCAGGACAAGGGAGGTTCTCCTTCCCCTCTACACTACCCTGGTGAGGCCTCATCTGGAGTACTGTGTCCAGTTCTGGGCTCCCCAGTTCAAGAAGGATGAAGAGCTACTGGAGAGAGTCCAGCGGAGGGCTACAAGAATGGTGAGGGGACTGGAGCATCTCCCCTACGAGGAGAGGCTGAGGGAGCTGGGCTTGTTCAGCCTGAAGAAGAGAAGGCTGCGAGGGGACCTTATAAATGCCTACAAATATCTGAAGGGTGGGTGTCAGGAGGATGGGACCAAGCTCTTTTCAGTGGTGCCCAGTGACAGGACAAGGGGTAATGGGCACAAACTGAGGCACAGGAAGTTCCGTCTGAACATGAGGAGGAACTTCTTCTCTCTGAGGGTGACGGAGCACTGGAACAGGCTGCCCAGGGAGGTTGTGGAGTCTCCTTCTCTGGAGATATTCAAGACCCGCCTGGACAAGGTCCTGTGCAGCCTGCTGTAGGTGACCCTGCTTCGGCGGGGGGGTTGGACTAGATGACCCACAGAGGTCCCTTCCAACCCCTACTATTCTGTGATTCTGTGATTCTGTGATTCAAGGTAGCTGTTTCTGGGGGACTGGCTGGGCATTGGTCTGCTGGTGGTGACCGGTTGCTTTATCTTTCTTTTTCATCACTTATGAAACTGTCTTTATCTTGACCTTCAAGTTTACTCGCTTTTTGCCCTTCCCATTCTCTCCCCATCCTTCTGGGGTGGCCCCTGCTGGGGTCAACCTACCACAAGCACTGTGGGTTTTGAATGAGAATGAGACTAGCGAGGACTCTCTTACATTCAACACTCAGGAATCACTTCCTGCGTTTTTCTTTCTCATAACTGTATTATTAGCTGCAGTATCACAGGCTCAGTTTATGTTTTGACTGGTAAGGTCAAGCTTAGCTAGCTCTTGGCCTCGTACATGCCTAAGTAAGTTGAAGTATTTGTTGACAGCAGACCATCATACGTTGATTCAATTGAATGAAATTCTGCAGATAGTCTGGGTGAAGGGTTTGAAGTATTCTCCCAAGGGAAGGTCTTTATCCTCAGAGGAGAGGATTGTACTCATGCAAGGAGTCAGTCCTCTTTCTGGTCCAGTAAATCATGAATCACAGTTTACTAAGTGGCACAGCTTCAACAGTAAAGTAAATTATCTCAGACCAGACAGCTTGTATATGGCTAGGATATTCTTTCTGTGGGAAAATACATAGATTTCTACATCCTCAGGCTGAAGAGGCTACATTGCATAGTGCTTTCCTGAACAAGTGATTTACCGACTGAGCTATTGGATGAAAGAAGTATTCCAGCCAGTGAAAAGTCGAAATATTTGTGGCCGTAATGTTTTAAAATGCTAATACTAGAAGAATGTGGGCATATACATGCCTTTTAGATTAAATCCTTCTAGGAAGCTGTGAAGAACATTTAGTCCTGGCTGAATTATAACTAGAACTGAATACTGGAACTGTGTCGAGCTACTGAAAGCTCCAGGGTCCATGTTCCTATTTCTAAGTGTCAACTGAGAAATATTAAAACAAGGATGATATGCATTAATTTATGTGGGAACATAATTTGTAAGGTTCTTCTAATACATTTCAATAAGGTGTGGGAGAAACTCATCTCATGAGTTATTATTACCTGATTCTTCCTTCACACATTTGTTAGGAATTTTACACAGAAGTAAGAATTCAGCCTCCCCAGTTCCAGATAACTGGCTTAGGAAACTGGACAGGACTTAACAAGTAAGACCAAGGAAATTGGTTTAAATATGGGAGTAAAAAATGGTAGAATAAGGTGGGAGAGAGAACTTTGTCCACAGAGTTTGTCTTAAATCGAACTAAAAAATGTCAAACTTCGAAGTCAACATTTTCCAGATATGTGCTTATATTTTGCTTGTAATTTTCCAGTTGGGGAAACATGAAACAGACCTTATTTTGTGTTGTGTTTTTGCAACAAAATGAAAGTTTATAATAATACATTAAAAATATAATTTAACACGTCAGATTATTTTATTGAAAAATGTACACCTCAAATTTGCAATTTTAAATTTTCCATTTTTATGAGATTTGGCTGTATTGGAACACTTTTCTATTTGGAATAAATGATTTTAGGAACAGGGTTGCTTCCCAGGCTTTCTGCTCTACTAAGTGTTTGAAATCTGGCATAGTTTAGGAAAAAGGAATGACCACAGTCAGTGATTTTATTCTTTAAGTCAATACTCTTTTCCCCCAGCAGTATTAGCAAGTAAATACAATCCCTTATTCCTTTGCATAACTTTATCTGTTACAAATAAAGAACTGTTGTAGAATAAAAATAGGCTTGTTATGTCTTTTCAGCTGGTTGAACTGGTATCTTGTATTAGTCACAATTTCAGTGTACAAGATACAACCCTACAGTAGTCTTTTTTTATCAAGTATGCCATGGCTGAATGCAGTGTGACATGTTTAAATTAGTTGCAGAAGAAGAAAGCTCTGAAAAACCTTCCAAATGCAAAGATACATGTGTATATACACAAATAGCTAGAACTCCCGTGCATACATAAATGTGTAGACATAAACATATTTTACATAGGTAGTTGCTTTTTAAAGTTTCATAGACTCTTCAATGAGGGATGACTTTTATGTGTGATTCAGGCAAGGCAATTTTGCACATTAGATGACTTTTAACTTTGCTTGCTGAACAATTTGTTCTTCTTCCTCAACTAAGTACGCTCAAATTTTTTGTGGTGTTGTCACCAGGGATATATTTGTGTGTAGGGGAGAGAAGGAACATTTGTTGTCAAGACTGCATTCACTAGGAATGAGTTAGATGGATTCAATTTTATATTTTTGTGTTGATGGTGCCTAGCAGCGTGAGATATCTTTCTTCAGCGATAAGTTTAGGAAAAGGAAAAGGAGATTCAAATACCCGTAGACATTTTCCCTTTGAGAGTCTGCTGGTAAAAATCACACACTGTTTACCAAACAGGCTGTTCCGTATCACCACAGGGTCAACAAGTACAAGAGCAGGCTTACTTTCTTACAGCAGCGTAGCTAAAAATGATCTTACCCTTTCTTTCCTCCTCAACCCCTCGTTTTTAGCTTAACTGTTTGCTTTTGGCTTCTGTTCCTTTGTTCTTTTCTCCACCCCATTGCCCTGTTTCAGCAACTTAAATCAATATGTTAACTTTTGCCTTGCAAGCATGTTGTTAGTTAATGCGTAGTTTTCTCAGTTAGAAATCTTGCTAGCCTATACACATGACACCTGGAACATACTGCTTTATGACAAATGTAAAAATTCACAGGAACAGTTGCTTTTTCCTAATGCTGAGGAGGAATTTTATTATGCAAACCAACCCCTTATGCCAGTCCTAAATATTTTTACTGTTTGTGGCAGTACTGCTGCTTTATCTTTCACAACTTTTCTTTTGATCGCCTTTTGCAATAGGACTTTCAAGAAAAAGAATTCTGTTTCCTCCACACCCATAAACCAAGAATAAGCAAAATAGTAATAGAAACAGATATTTTAACCAGTCATTGTACCAAAGTAGTTGTCTGAAGCCTTGAAGACACTGTTGTATAACATTTTTATTTTGACAAAACTGAAAAGCATAGACTTAATGGATGAAAGAGAATATTTCCAAAATCAGTATGGGCCAGGCAGGGATTAGTCTGTCCACAGCTAATGGGTATATTCTTTGTACTTTAGAAAACTTACTCAGGAATTTGGGTGTGAGTGCAAATGCATATGGATTATTGAACCAGTTGCTTGCTCTGCAGTGTGCTGGTCTCCTTCATCTGAAAGCCCCAGCTGAGAAAAGGAAGCATATATGTTTTAAGAGCAATGGCTGAAAGACTTAGAGCCAAGCTGATGAACCAAAAGCAAAATTCCTGTCTTCGACCCTCCCCAGGAACCTGAAGGGACTGGTGACAGAAGATACAGTTTGTTGATATGTATGTGGTGGAGAGGAGGAGACACAGAGAAAGGATTAACAAACAGACCTGAAACATAAGTGCATTGCTCAACGCGTGATGGTATGTTTAGGATGCCTTTCTAACAAAAAGGAAGATAAGAATTGTAGGCCACTCATCTAAACGTGGAAAGGAAACAGACTAGAAAAGAGACAAGAAAGGCAGAGGGGACTGTGTGTCTCTTCTGGACTGTGAGAGACACAAGATGTTGCTGAGGTTCCCAGTAACCTGAGAGACTATTTCTTTCTGAAGACAGTAAACATGTTTCTGAGATCCCAAATAGCAAAATTATTGTTGGTAAAGAAGAAAATGAGAGGAGCTTTGGATGTAAGGCATGGCTGGTGGAAACTGCTGATGGGAATGGCAGCATGAGGCGTAGCTTGCAGACTGATGGGCACCTGGCTGATATGATTCGCACCAACAGACCAGTGCAGCCTAAATCAGGCCTTGCTATCTGCAAGACTTCAGCCTCAAACTGTGAATGGTGGTTACTGGAGTGAAGGGAAAGCAACCAGCTGGCTGAACAGTTGCTTCCCCAGAGGGAAAGACTGAAATTTTATGGCTTTAGTTATACTTTAAGAAGTAGTTCTTGTTATTCTGTTTACTTACCTCATTTTCTCCTTTTTAATGAAAATGTTAAACTGCTTTACTTAAATTTCTAGATGGGCAGAAGCGATTGCTTTGAGTATAGTTGGTATAATTTCTCCAGGTCTCTGCAGAGGTCCTCAAGCAAGTGTTTAGCTAGGAAGTCCCTGAATTTGAATGCAGCTGAGTACTTGTCAGTTGAGTTGTGGCAGGAAGGTTACACTGAGAAGTGACTTGGATGTTTGGCTGGCTGAGGGAGTGAGATATTGATTCCTGGGAACAGGGAATATAAATGATGCATATAAGTACATCAAATCCAATGCCGAATTAAGGCTCGGTTTCTGCTTGTGATGTTGCAGGAAAGAGAGAGAATCTGGATTTCAAAGGCATGCATATTTCCATGCGCATTTCTAAACACAAGATGAACAGGGACTCTTTTATGCGTATATTCTATTTTAGGGTAAGATTAACAGTATTTATACCTGAAATGGAAGACTTTTTATTTTCTTTTTTTCTCCCAGCAAATCTGTTAGTGATCCTTTCTGCCCTGATGACAAGTGATTGCAAGAACCCTCAAAAGCAGGTATCTGAAGAACCGTGTGCTTTCGACATGTACAGCCCTCACCCTTATGTGTAAGCAAGTACTGCCTGTGATACTAAGGCTGTCATGTTAATCAAAAATATGGGACACATCTTGTGCATTGCTGCACTCGGAGAAGCTTTTTTCAGTAGAGTGGATTAGAAAACTAGTTGTTGAGGAACCTTGTCTGTGACACATTTTTAGGTGATGGCATTTTGACTGTTATTTTAACATCCATAACTTTGTGTTTCTCGTGAGCACAGAGTAACAACTCTGGTTTTGCTGTCATCTCAGTTTTATTATGCCTATACCTAAAGAGCCATAAGCATGTAGGTTTTTTAATTTATGTTTTTCTGTTTATGTTTATGACTGCCCTCTGTTTAACAGCTGAGAAGTTGATTTAAATCTGTCACATTTAGAGTTTTACCTCTTAATTTCTTTTTACCTCTCTGATCCTGAAATGCCACTCATGTTGCTCTTACTATTGCTTGGTCTTAAGGAACTGTGCTCATTTTATTTTGGAAGGCTTTAGATATTCTTGTGATTTGGCTGACTAAAATAGTATTTCTCTGAAAGGTTCCTGAAGTTGTCAGCTTGGTTCTTTTAAGGCTGTGAATCATTTAGCAGCAGCTACTACAGATCTATCAAATCTCATGCGTTATACATAGGACTCATTCATTTGGTCTCCATCTCTGGCTCATGTATTTTCAACAGCTCCACAGCTTCTCTTCTACTCTTTGAACCCTGACATAAAGGCAATTGCTGACCATACAGTGAGTCAGAGGAAAGTTGGGATTCTGCAGAGGTAATGACAAAAATATTGCTTTCCTTAAAGCTGATGGTGCCATCTGTAGTGGGGAAAAGCAATAGCCTTTCCCTTATTGTTTGATCTTCCTTAGGCTTGCAGAGTTATTACTTCCTTCACAACAGAGAGGATCATACACAGAGACAGACAAATGCATACATATGGGCACAGACAACTCCTGACCTTCTGAACTGGCTTTGTTGCATCCTTTCTTTCCACCCGCTCCCCTCGGCTTACCCTGTTTTGTCTGTTACTCGGGACCTTAACAGTCAGTGCAATCTATACCTGGGTTTCTCTGTGAACACTGTCTACGTAGAGGGTTACATGATAGCCTTCACTATCTCAAACTTCACTCAGCTGGAGAATTGTTTGATAAGAATAGCTCAATTCTCTTCAGGTGTTATTTTGAGATCAAGTGTAATATGCTGCTCTGTAAATATGGTGCTTTGTAGTGAGAAAAAGCTTGGGCCATTCTGAATTCCCTACAATGGCATCTTGTTCTTTGAGATTTCTTGGTTGGAAATGGCTACACATGCATATTTTTTATGCACAGTGACGCTGTCATATCTTAGATACGCCAGACGTGTTGTGGGCATGTACTACATGAAGCAGAAGTGTCCAAGTGGGAAAAGAAGATAGGGCCAGCAAAGTCTAAATATGACAGCCCCTTCTGAACTGTGACAGGAGGCTTTAAGGCTCTGAATAAACAGGTGAAAAACAGAGGGCAAATGCAACTAAATCCATAGCTTGCATTTTGTATTGGGTAGGTAGAAGAAGAGGGAATTGCTATATCAGTATCTGAGGAACAGAACATGAACTGGCTTAACCTTGTCTGTGGATGTTACAGAAAAGTAAGGTGGGAGCTGGAGTATTATTTTGTGGGTTTTTTGGTTTTGGTTTTGGGTTTTTGTTGTTGTTCCTAACGGTTTTCATTTTGTAAGAACTTTTCCTAGATTGCTAGCTGAAAAACTTGAGGACTGGTGGACTTATACATTTGACATTGTGAAAAAAAGCTAAAATACATGTTACTCTGTGACATTTTCAGGTGCTAATATAATTTCCATTGTTTTTTCATTGCTAGTGATGTCCGTATTCTTAATGCAGCACACTCCTTGAGCTACCTCCTTGCTGTCCTGAATAGCGGATTATTAGATTGCACAGAAAAGTAAGAAGCTGCTAAATAGGAGACAAAATGACATTTTGAGTAATTTAGGGCATTCCTGTGTGGAAAGTTAGTCTGATGTTTTACAGCAGAGTCATTAATGTAATAGGGTTTGTCAAGTGTTTGTCTTCTAGTCTTACAGTAGTGGGTTTTAAGTGTTATTTGGGTTAAAACTGCATGCAAATAAAATTGGTATGACATCAGAATTCCATAAATGAACCTCATCTTTGTTTTTTTGTTGAAACTTCTGATTTTGTCACGGTTGTGACACAATTTCCCCAAACATTAAAACTGGATTCAACGACACTGTTAAAGCAGTGGTTATAAATCAGCCAATGCCCATACTATGCAGTGATTAACTAGTTCCTGCAACTGCGTAGATCCCTACTGATAGCTATGATCTGCAAGGTGAAGTGATTGCTCATAACTATTGAGCAGATATCCCCATATATCACTGCATGAAGACATCAGTCCTTTTCAAGGTAAAAGGATATTTCTCAAAAGCAGTTCACAAAGGCAATAATACGAGCAGGTTTTCATTCTTGAACAGTTTTATGTGGCATAGTTGCAGGATACAATGTCTTCTGGGCTCATCTTCTCTTCATTTCCCGACTTTTCAACAGCAGCCAACTGTGTCTGATGGGACATGTAAACATGGCTGCCCCTTCCAGCTACTTTTCTTCTTTTAGGCTAATCCTCTATTTCAAAAGGAAGTGAAATATCTTTCTTGCTGTATATATCCCTCAGTTTTTTCTGGTCAAATTATACTGCAAAATGCATAAATGCAGTCATTTTTTAAATCCTTTTCTAATATCATAGATGCAAGTTCAGGGAGTTTGTTTCCAGTTCTGCTGGTGATGTAAGTGCCTGGCTGGGTGTGGATTAGATCCCTTTTGGGGCTATTCCTTTGCTACTGCTGAGACTTACTGTATGTAAAGTATTCATTATTACATGAGCTACTGTTACATCCATCCTCACTAGGAAGGAAAATGACTTCATAAATGAGACATATATATCTGAATGTAGGTTTGATTTCCAGTGCTGCCCAAAGTGTTTCTGTGTGATTTTGGGTGAAGGAAGCATTATTCATATTCTCTGTAAAGTGGCAGTTTATATTTCCATCTCAGAACTATTTGGGGAGCACAAATCCATTAATACCTGTAAGAAGCTCAGATACTGCATTGACAAGAATCATAAAAATCTAGACAAATAGCAAAAACTTTCTGGATGAAAGAAATTGGGAAGTTACAGGATTTGGTCCCTTCTTTCCTCTCTTCTGCTTTTGATTTTGTAATTCTCTGCTGTCTAGATAAATGCTGTCATTTCAAAGCCGAACATGGTGTTACCATAATATTGAGGAGAAAAGCAAGTAAAACAAAAATAAATAATTTTTTTTTCATAGTGTTGTAATAGTGTACTCCAGCCACCTTTAACTAGGGATTCCATTTTTTCTCATTCAAGGAATGTATCATTTCTTACCCAAGATCACATAATGCACAAGGAGATTTCCTAGGATATACAAGAAAAGCCATTTATTATTTTGACTTGAAATCAATTCAAACACAGTCCATTTTAGAATGTTAGTATTTGTCAGACCATTCTTATATCCCTGGTGATCTTAATGGACTGTCAGAAACCTTAAAACTCACCAGGTCTTTGTTCAGCTTCATTTGCAGATGATTTTTTTTCTAATGTGGGAAAAATGCTATCCTTTCAAAATTACTCTGTACAACTTGTGAATTGGCCTCGATAGAGGAAGAGAGTACTCCTCCATGGAGAATTTTGAAGGTAGGTAACATAACGTTGTACAGGCACATTAACAAGATGTTTTCACAACTAGCATATTAGGAATTCAGTAGAGTTAGCACTTGTTTACAGAGATGTAATTAATACTCTGAAATATACCTTATTCGTATTTAATGTGTCCAGTTAATAGCAACTTTAACACAGTTTTGATTTGGAGGTATATTTAGATCCATAGTTGCCATAGTGTTTGTGCTTCTGTTCTGGCAACTTTTAGTATGTCTGTAGAAGGTGTGTGAAAACTTAGTGTAAAGCATGTGCTCGTTATGTAGTGGCTTAATGTAAAGCCTTGAAAACTCAAAGGAAGCATTCTTCGGAGGGCTGTATATCAAGTGTCAAATGACCAACTTAAACCAAAAGTATTCAAGACTAATCTTTGCCTTCACTATTTGCATGTGTATGGATGCTTCTGTAGATGTAGGTGTGTGCTTATCTGGGCGTGTGGATTGAACACACCCTGAAGAAGCTTGTTTGCATAGGGCCAGTGCATGTGAAGAGAGAATGGGATGTTTAGAACAATCTGATATCGGTATCAGTGTTGCAAGCATCCCCCTCCCCAGCATTCAGCTATCTACAATATTTCAAATTATTCCATACTACTTGTTCTTTGATGTCATTTTTAGGCATTTTGGTATATACTGTAAAAAGCAAATTTTTACCTTTGTTAGCATTGAATATTAGGTGTTAACATCTTTCTGGCTCTGTATATGCAAAATATTTTGCAACATGCTGATGTGTATATTGTAACTTTCTGGAAGCAAAGGTACACGTTAGAATACAATCACAGTTTTGACAGTACCAACTTATTTTTAGTATTTTGTTAATATTATATCTTCTCCTGTTAATCTGTCACCAGACTTGATGCGTAAAATAAGGCATCTGTTTTGCTGTTTGCAGGTGTTATATGAATTTTAGACGTAAATCTAGAAATAAATGTATATTTGATCTTGGACTTTGAGGTTAAATTAAATGCCCAAGAATCAGTAGCTATTACCTTTCTTGATTTGCAACAATTAACTATAGATTTTTATAGGGCCTGTATAAGCAGGCTGATTTTGGCAGAGAGCTGAGTATTGCACACCGGGTACGAATAAAAAGAGGTGGCAATCGGCACGTCTGAAACCTTTCACCCCTTTACTGGCATTAATAGTGGTAGAATAATAAGGTAGAGCTCGCAGAATAATAGACTAGAATAGCAGCATCCATAAAGAGTGTCCTTCAGGTCACAGGTGTTTAATCTTGTTAGTTTGCATTTTTTTAAAATATTAAACTGTTGCTTTGATCTAGAAAAAATAATTTCAGTACGCAAGGGTTTACAGATTTTTTTTTTTGATGAAAACGTCTTAATGTCAGTGTGTAATATAGGGTGTTTTTATAAATGTTGTTTTATGGCAACTTATGTAACTGAGCAAACTGAAATATTTAATTGGATTAAATTAATGAAAATGTTTTGAATTGAAATCTGCATGTTATTTAAATTGCCATCACTTGAATCATCTGCATTCAGCCAAAGCAAGGTGTTGCATCTCCATGGGTCAATGGCCTTTCTGGACTTGTCAATGCAAGAAGAAAGACATGCTCAGACTCCGACGTGAAGAGCTGAAGGGTTAACAAAGGGAGCAATTGACTTGCACTTATCTTATGAGACAGAAGTAAGGGGGGATAGCCCATCACTGTAAATCAGTCTCTGGGACTGTAAATCGATCTCTAGGATGCAAAGAAGGCCACGCAGCCAGAGGTTGCTTCAGATAAAAAACAGATGGCCCCTGGAAGGACATACCAAGATGCCCACTCCGAAGGCGTGTCGAACTGCTGAGTCCTGCTTCTGACAACACAACAATCCATGCCAAGAACCAGTCGACACATAATGATTGACTTAGTCCCACCTCGCCAAAAGATTTTCAAAAATATAAAAAATGACACTTGAAAACTTTCTTTGTAGGAGAAGGAATCAAGTGAGAACCGTACCTGACGGATGGGTTGACGGGCCTGAACCTCTCCTCTCTTCCCAAGAAGGGACGCCTTTTTGGTAAGAGTCACGCCTCTGACTTTGTCAGACGTATCCCCGGGAGCACATTGTTAACTAAAGTGCTAAACTATGAGCACAACTTTTGTAGACAGTGCATTTATCAACGGCAATCCCGAATCTGTGATACCTGTTGCTTGAATAAATTACCTGTTGTTTCAACTTTGTGAAACTGTTTCAGTGAAAGTCCTTGGAAGGGCTCTGGCAGGCAAGTTGAATCTGAGAAGTGGCTACACACTTTACCCCTTAGACATAAACCGTTGACCAAATCTGGGACTAGGAGTGGAGCCAACCGCGCCTAGACTCCTCTCAGAGTTTAGAACACAAGGGGGTCTGCTCTGAACCTCGTGACTCAACGAGAGGGCTTTCCTTTTGCCACTTATCAGACTCCTTTACCTCTTTTAACGCAACAATCTGTAATCTAGCATTTTTCTTAGCTTTTAATAATCCAGCAACATATTGGAGAGCCTGGGTAGTAACTCACTAAGCTGGTTTAGGACTGCCCAAAGAGGCATCATCTTGCTTGTGATCCTTCTTTAGTTTCATTGTCTCTTGGAACACAAGCACTTTAACTCTATTCAGAGTGTGAGTGTGGATGTTCAGTAGCTAACATTACTAGACTGGAGGAAGTTCTTACTGCTCTCCTTTGTCTTTTCAACTTAGTAGTCTCATTTTCTCCTCTTCCTTTTCCTGCATTTTTCATATTGTGTTAAAAATAGCCTTGAAATACTGTCAATACTAAAAATGTTTCAGTAAGTAATTTGTTACTCCTTCAGCTGACCTTGCCATATTTCCATTCATCTTCCTCCTTTCCTCCAGAGTCATCTGTAGAGCTCTGCTTTGACTGACTTTTAGAAATGTGGTGATGAGGCTCTGACCGCTTCAGGCAGAAGCACACGGAGGATCTCATGTGGGACAGCAGATTAAGCAGCACCCAGTGCATTATGTAAGGGTAGTTTATAATTTAAGTAACTAAATTAATGTAGCCTGTAGGTTAGCTGGTAGCATTTGCCATTCACACTGTATTAACTAGTTGTAAAACTTGCCCAGTGAGGACAAGAAGAATGGGACTGATACAATACATACTGTAGACGCTGAATTTTACAAACAATGCTTAAGAAAGATTTGGGAAGCACTTTCCTGAAATATTGGTCTTTGTAAACAAAGAAATACTGTTTTTATGAACATTTATATTATCAAAGTCAGAGCTAATTTATTGATGGAAGCAAAATATGAAAGTTACAAACAGTATAACTAAAATATGTGGCTGAATATTCAGGAAATATTTTCCTACTCTATGCAGAGTCCTTAATTTGAATACTACTGCAGAGACCATAGATCAAGTATACCCCAAAGTGCTTGGTGTGCAGCTGCATTACAATTTGAGCATAAACTGAAAATTCTGACCGAGGTAGAAGTTTTCAATGACACTTTTGGTTTTGCTTGGTGAAGCCTCTTTTGAAGAGAGGGAGATGGATGGAAGATTAGGAGGAAAGAGTTCCTGTGTTAACTTCTGCTTAGTAAGGTATGAAGGAACATCTATGGCTTTAATGATACCAGCATTTTGCTTTTCTTTTAACTGATTATAACCTGGCATGGGATCTGTTCCTGCAGACATACAGCAGAATAGCTGTAGATGAAAGCACATTTCAATATTTTGAAAGTAAAAATTATTTTTGGGATATATAATTACCTTAAAGAAATCAATTACAAGTGCAGAAAATGTAGCATTAACTCTAAAACGGCAAAAGAATAACTGAAGTGTTAAAGGTCTGAGTTTTTGATAAATAAAACATTCACATGTTCTTAATTTGGCCATATAATAACAATATGGTTTCAATTAAGGCATTCTGAAATAAGTAATCAGAGATTAGGTTAAGATGGTTTCTAAAATGAATTGGCTTCCTTTTTTAATGGCACTTGATGTGAGATGGATGGAGAAGTGTTTTCCTTGCCTGCTAACTCTACCTGGCACATACTCTGGTGAGGAAGTGTCTGAGATTGAGAATATCTTCCAAGAAAATCCCAGAAGAACTCAAGCCTGATCCACACCTGTGTTTCATTTTCTAAAAACATGCTATTTTCTTGCCAGTGGCTGGATATGGATGTGGACTGGCCCTCTGACGCATCCTGATGCTCCAGAGCATCTTTTCAGTTGATGATGCAGACTCCCATCTGGCATTTTGAGACTCCAGCTCTGCACTCTGTGTTATTGTGCATCACTATTATCTTCATCAAATTGATTCAGCAGTTTTCCCCCCCAAAATTGCCAAGATGAGGGTGTATGGTTTTTTTACTTGAACTCTGAAATACCTTGTGTAACTAGCCATGTGCAATAATTATTTGTCACTAACATAATAACTGTATTATTTGTCACTAGTACAATAAATGTAGAGCCTTACATCAGAGAACTAGTACATTAGAGATGGGAAGCACATCAATTTATCTGCATGCGACCTGAATATTTTCCACAAAAATTCATCTGTTGACTCAGTCAAATAGCTTATCAAGTGCTGCTGTAGATTATTTTCTAGCATGTTGAGTTTTCAAGCCTATAATTTGGCATTTGCCTCTGTTCATTTTTGCCTCACCTTTGCTCCTCGTGGGAAGCCATTAGGAGTGCTTGCTGCCATGCACTGTGAGAGGCTGTTTTAACTTCTGATTTACACATAGGGTTGTAGGCTCATTTGATACTTCGTTGGTTATTAGGTGTGTTGGATGCTAATAGGTTAAAATATAATTCACTATTGACCTGATTTTGCATTCTGAGGAGAAGAGATGTTTTTGCATCAGGTGGCCTGCATAGAGATTATTTTAGAGACTGGTTCTCGCTTATTTTTTAATCTGTTCTGTACAATGTTAGCTGAAATCCAAAAGGTTGAACTAGGTTATGAAGAGATGCAGCAAAATGTATCATTTCTTTTCAGTGAAACTTACAACATAATGTTGATTAAAAAACCTCCAAACCTCCATAGCATAGAAAGTTCATTACAAGGATTTTGTGGGAGGGGTATGGCAGGGGGTTTAAAACATTGGATTTTGTCATTATCTCCTCCTCCTTGTAAGCTCTCTAATACTTCCCAATCCCTGCCACTGGGTGACCTTTGCTTAGAGAGTTGGATGGCAGCCCTTGACAGAGCCTTACAGTCAGAATGCAGGATTGACAGCTGAAAAATCACCCATATATCAGACAAAACAAAAAGGAGGAGGAGGAGTGAGAAGAAACCGGGTACTTCCTTTTTTCTGTTCCCGTTTTGTCTGCTTTCAGATGTTAACTTCAAAGTGAGTTTGTATGTGTGCTAAAACATAAAGGCAGAAAATATGGCCCTGGTCTTTGCACGTTTTCAGATAGACTTTTCCCACTATTCTGTAAATCTGTGCCAAATACACATGGGCAGCTAGGAGGCAGTGACATTTGCGTTAGTCCTAAAATTAGAAAGAATCCTGATTTAGGGCTTGACTTTTTCAATTCTTTTAACTTAAGAACCTCGATTTCAAATGTAGACAGCAGTGATTTTCCCTTTCATGAAGGCTGTTGTTCAGTTTTTCTGAAAACTGAGTGTCTCTATAGGGGACCACACTTTTGCTTTTTTCAAAGGGTGGGGAAAAGGTTCCCAGCTTCAGTAAATTTCAGTGACAAGTAGGCATTTAATTTACTATTTTTTCAATTCTTCTTTAAGACTTCAAATTAAATAATTTAAACTTTATTTCTTGGTCTTAACTTTTAGAAGGCTTTAGAAAGACTTTTTCATGCAATTTATGTGGTTATTCAAGCAAAACTTTTCATAATGGATAGAATAGTCCCAGTGTAGGTATCTAATAAGGAATAGATCTTGCTGTATAGAACCAGAAAAATAGGGGCAATAGTAAGCATATGTTGGCTGTTGTTGATAGTACATCACATTTTGTAATCAGTTTCCTTAACACTTTAATTTTTACAACCACAAAACTGAAAAACAAAGGAAAAATACATTTGCCACTGTCACTTGTATCTACTTCTCAGTATAGTGCCTTGTTGTGGATGTAAAGTTCACTAAGCCTTATATAAACTTTATGGGAGAATTGGATTAAGGAACGCATACAGAAAATATCTATTGTATGGAGACATAGGTATGCATATGAATGCTAAGAAGCTAGATATATTTGTTAAATTGATGTACAGCTCCTGAATTTACAAATCTGTGTTGTTAAGTAGGTGGACATAGATGGATGTTGAAACATACTGTAGTTAAGACTGTGATTGATGAGTGAAAGCATTTCTTAAAAATAATATGCGGTGGTTTTAACTCTTGCTTCTGTTTGATAACAGTGGCTTACAGGAAGAGTAGTATGTGACTATCCTGACTCTGAAAATTAGGGTGGAGTGATTTAGAAGAGTATCAAATATCTGAAGTGAGATTTAACTCCTTAAAACGTAAAGAAAAGTACATCAAAAAGCGCATGGAGCATTCTCAATAATGGTTTCTGCCGAGATTGTGGTATGTTATAGGAGAGCTCTTTGTTGGTGGGAGAGATCGTATGCAGTTCCTGTCCCAGTACCAATTCAGGCAAGCAGTATCTTGCATGTTCTCACTCCAGGTAGGCCCAGAGAATATGTGATCATCTAGGTTTCCTCTGTAACGGTGCCTGGCAACTCTTGCATAAGTATCTCTGTATAACAGGATAAATCATCCTCTGGGATGATAATCTTCCCCTGTTGACTAGGAAAGATACTAAGCAACAGACGGACTGACACACTTGATTTGGTTGCTTAAAAATAGGGGAAAACAGTTTTACACTTAGGACTAGTATAAGTTGCATAAATTTAAAATAGCCCCTAAAGCTACTCTATCTTAAACCAGAGTTCAACGTATTATAATTCCAGAACACAACAGAGAAGTCAGGTTTGGTTGTTTCCTAATGCTATCTGATAAAAACAAGGTTATTGGAGTTTGAAATCTTTTTTTCTGTAAGTGTTGCCTTTCTGGGAAAATACACAGTTTCATATTCTTGTAATGAAGGCTTTTGCCATTTTAGCCAAATAGGCAGCTAGTCAGCATTCACAGAAAATACCAATCTAGGAATAAGAGGATGTTTAGAAGCCAGAGTTGAGGCTGAAGATATAGGATAATAATTTTGTAGTTCCCCCTCCTGGAACCTGTTACAGGTGCGTGGGGATACTCATATACACCCCCAGAATTAAAAATGGACTGGATATAGGTGGAGAACTGTCAACACTTTTTCCCTCTGGAAACTCATTTAACTTTGAAGTCTTCATTAAACAAGACATTTTTTACTCTCTAACTTTTTCATTTAAATGAAAGCATCAGGTAGGTGTGTGGCAGAAGATAGACTGTACAAATTGAAATGCAGACTTCAGAAAATATCTGGAAAAGTGCTAAATGACTTCAAAAGTAGTATGGCCATGAACCTAGATGTGTTTGACACAAATCAGGTAACTTGATTTTATTTTTTTTCATTACCAAATGATTACTGTTTATAACCAAATCTTTCTACCTGTAATCTTCTGTCAGATTTCCATTCAGATGGATAAGACTACAGGGAGCAATTTGGTTGCAGAGACTTCTTTAGTATTCATAGGATAATTTATGTTGGAAGGGACAAAACAAGATCAAGTTATATCTGGTTGCTTGATGCTCTGTCCAGCTGAATGCTGAATGTCTCCAAGGATGGAAATAACACCTCTGCTCTGGGCTCCTGTTCAGTGTTTGAGTACTCTCACAGTTAAAATCTTTTTACCTGAAACCAGATTGGAATTTTCCACGCTGCAACTTGTATGTATTGCCTCTCATTCTTTCACTGTGCACTTCTGAGAGGAGTCTGGCTCCATCCATTTTCACCTAGAATTTCCATTAGGGTGTATGCGAAGAGGGAAGTAGGATACACACACGTAGCTCACCCCCACACCTGTAGCAGTCTTTTTTTCAGCATGAGCAGTCCCTTCTCGCAAACAGTATGCTCCAGCCTCCTAATCATGTTGACTCTCCTCTGCTGGACCTGCTACAGTATGCCGATACCTTTCTTGACTCAAAAGTGGACACAATGCTCCAGATGCAGTCTCAAAGCTGCTGAATTGAGAGGAATTCCCTTGACCCGCTGTCTGTGTTCTTGCTAACGATGCTCAGTCCGTCGTGAGCCCTCAGCTGCAAAGGTATACGCTGGACTCACGCTCAACTTTTTGTTCATCAAAACACCTCAGTCCTTTTCTGCAACACTGATTCCCAGCCAGACACCCTCAGCCTGTTCTGATGCTTCCAGACGCAGGACTTTGCATTTGCTGTTGTTGAACTTCGTGAGGTTCCTGCAAGGTTATATTTTTAGCATGCGGAGATATTCGGGGTCTCTTAAAGGCAGCCCTGTTTTCCAGTATGTCGACCGCTCCCCTCCATTTAGTGCCATTCACAAACTTGCTGAGGGTGCTTTCTTGATCTTGAAAGAGGTGATTTTAGTAAGAACTACAGTTAGGGTTAGTATCATTCTGAAAAAGTGAAAATCTTTAGATATCTCACATTTGCTCTAGGTGTGACAGACTTTAATCTTTGCTTCCAGGCTTCAGTCTGGAAAGAATGACATTACAAGCAAACATTACATAATGTGACTAAGGTTCAGATGAAAGGCTTGTAGAAATATGCAATAGAAATGTTACTGTTGGCGTAAAGAAAGTATGAAAGTTTTTGAGTGTGAAAGCACCAGAGGAAATGGTGAAAGAAGAGATAAAAGAATTATGTGTTGGTGGCAGCTAGGTCAGTATTTTAATAAAATCATAGCACATCTGCATGCAGTTTCTCAGTAACATTCAGTTTCGGGAAACAAATGAAAGCCTAAACCAAAGGACAGGAAGGATATAGGTAGAAAAGAAGATACAAAGGGTGAATACATGTTATTTAATGAGTCATAGAGGTGGCACAGGATTACAAGTTTGCAGTCACTGTGAAGTCATAAACTGTATAAAAGTTACATCCAAAAGCCAGTGTGTTTCCAGCCTATGAGGGACCTAGAAGACACACTAAGAATTCAGTGGCTGTTGATGGTCCTTGATCTCCATGTCCACCATGAGTCTTCTTGCACGGACTACTTGGATATGTGTATCTTCATTCTTGTGAGCATTCGGCCATGAAAGAACGAGTGTGCGAGCAAAATATTTCTTAAGACATCTTCTCATCTTGCATGGTCTTGCGTTGAATTGTAATATGTTAGTTGAAATTTACATATTTTGATGCTATTTACTACACACACAAAGCAAAAGCTAATAATAGTAACACCTGGAAAACTATTTTGCTTTAAAAAACATGCATTTTTCTATTTGAAAGTGGAAGACAGGGAGGAAGAGGAGGAAGAAGAGTATCCATTGGACTGCTAGTGCAATGCTGAAAAGAGGCTCAGATATGTAATGATGTGTAAAAAGAATTCAGTAACAAGGCTTTCGTTTATTTTTGAAACCCACCACTTTGGCATAATGTCCAGAGGCAATTATAAAAATGTACCAAGCCCAACTATCAGTTTCACAAATTCTGACAGTATCAAAAAAGCCAGAATCTATTGTTACAGCTAACTGAGGGATGACACCCACCTACAACTACTTAATTTTGATGGTGCCGTCATTTCTGTTAAAAGTTACTTCAAACATATATGTAATGAAGACTTCATGGCAAGAGAATTGGACACACTGTTTGCTGCAAGTTATTTATTTGGCTCTGCTGTTTGGTGAAGGTTTTGTCCCTTGAAATAATCATTAGTTCATATCTTGGGAAAGGAGAAACAGGAGAGACTTTACATATTGTGATAGACACTCTGTGAAATAAATGATTTTTTTTTTTTTCTGGTTCCTGACCATCCCACAGCAAATTTTAAAGTATAGTTAGAATATATTGATGCCCTTGGTCTAGACAATACATCTTTAAGAAATCTAAAGCATCTGCTCTCCTTCAGCTTCTACATCCAGTATGTCATGTGGGTTTCAATAAGTAAATACTTTCGCAGTTCACCTTTGTGTAATTTGGTGCTAAGGAGGGAAAGAAGTGATTCACCAAGATTTTTCCCTCAGCTTTTTGTTGTTTTCTGGCTGCTGCTCCATTTACCTTCCAGCTGTTCTACTTAGCGCTCCATTAATATCCCAGCTGCTCTGCTTCTGCAGTCCTTAAGATATGCAACAGGAAAGGAAAGGACTAACATTAGGAATCCACAGAATGAGCTTCCTGGCAATGGAAAGGAACAGAGGGCTGTGGAAACCAGAAATGAAAGCCTCGTGGAAACCATTAGAAAATCTGTAAAACCTGGCTGATCTCTCCAGAAACAGGCAAGGTATTCCTGCACTTAGAATCATAGAATGCTTTGGGTTGTAAGGGACCATTAGAGGTCATCTAGCCCAACCCCCCTGCAGCGAGCAGGGATGTCTTTGACTAGATCAAGTTGCTCAGAGCCCCATCCAACCTGACCTTGAATATTTCCAGGGATGGAGCCTCAACTGCCTCTCTGGGCAACCTGTTGCACCACCTTCGTTGTAAAAGATTTCTTCCTTATATCCAGTCTGAATCTACCCTCTTTCAGTTTAAAACCATTACTTCTTGTCCTGTCACAAAAGTCCCTGCTGAAAAAACCTCTCCCTGTCTTTCTTACAAGCCCCCTTCAGGTACTGAAAGGCTGCAATAAGGTCTCCTTGGAGCCTTCTGTGCTCCAGGCTGAACAATCCCAAATCCCTCAGCCTGTCCTCATAGGAAAGGTGTTCCAGCCCTCTGATTTTTTTTGTGGCCCTCCTCTGGACCCGCTCCAACAGCTCCATGTCCCTCCTGTGCTGGGGGCTTCAGAGATGGACGCAGGACTCCAGGTGAGTTCTCACTAGAGCGGAGCAGAGGGGCAGAATCACCTCCCTTGATCTGCTGGCCACGCTGCTTTTAATACAGCCTGGAACACGGTTGGCCTTCTGGGTTGTGAGCACACATTGTTGGCTCATGTCTACCAGTATCCTCAAGTCCTTGTTGTCAAGGCTACTCTCAATCTCTTCATCCTCCAACCTGTATTGATACTGGGGGTTACCCTGACCTTGCACTTGGCCTTGTTGAACCTCATGATGTTCATGCAGGCCCACTTCTCAGGCTTGTCCAGGTCCCTCTGGATGGCATCCTATCCCTCAGGCTTGTCAACCTCACCACTCAGCTTGATGTCATCTGCAAACTTGCTGAGGGTTCACTCAGTCTCGCTGTCTATATCATTGATGAAAATATTAAGCAGCACTGGTCCCAGTACGGGCCCCTGAGCAACACCACTTGTCACCGATGTCCATCTGGACATTGAGCCATTGACGACTACCGTCTGGCTGCGACCATCCAATGAATTCCTTATCCGCTGAACAGTCCACCCATCAAATCTGTATCTCCTCAATTTAGAGAGAAGGATATTGTGAGGGACTGTGTGAATTACAGAATTCCAGATAGAAGACATCCATTGCTTTTCCCTTGCCCACTAATGCAGTCACTCCATCATAGAAGGCCACTAGCTTGGTCAGGCAGGACTTGCCCTTGGTGAAGCCATGCTGTCTGTCTCAAATCACCTCCCTGTCCTCCATGCGCCTTAGCATAGCTTCTAGGCAGATCTGTTCCATGATCTTCCCAGGCACAGAGGTGAGGCTGACAGGTTGGTAGTTCCCAGGGTCCTGCTTTCTGTCCTATTTAAAAATGGGAGTAATGTTTCTCTTCCTCCAGTCACCAGAGACTTCACCTAACTGCCATGACATTTCAAATATTGTGGAGAGTGACTTGGCAATGACATCAGCCAGTTCCCTCAGGACTCTGGGATGCATAGGCTTATGTGTGTTCAGATTCATCAGGTGGTCATGAATCTGGTCTTCCCTTATAGTGGGAGGTGCTTTAACCCCTGGTCCCCATCTTGTGGTCCATTGACTCGGGAGGGGTGAGGAGAGAGCTTGCCAATGAAGACTGAGCCAAAGAAGTTGGAGAGTGCTTGTTTATTTTCATCACCAGCAAACATGTTTTTTCCACCCTTACCATGTGTTTTGTCTTATTCCATAGGTACCATAAATGAGAGAAGGGGCATTTTTTCAATGAAGTACTATAGAATAAAATAAGACAATAAAATTTATCTCTCTGTAGTCTTGAGTATTCCTGGTGATTCCCAAGCTAACTAAAGTAAATAGTTGAGGAACTCAAAAGTGGTTTAGTTTTTTTTTTATTTTTTTTGTTTTTATTGTTGTTGTTTGTAATAACTCTATTTAGAAAGTCGCAAAACCCGAAGCTTTCACTTGGTTCCCCAAGGGCTTCATGTTCTAGCTTGTTTGGCAGCCCTGTTACTTGTCTGTCTAAAGTCAGCAACTCGACAGGCAAACTGTCTGAAATTGTTGTTTTGAAAGGCTATCACCTTAACAAAAACTCACACTGTGATTCCAGGACATGCGGATGCAATAATTTTCAAAGAAGGTTTTGCACCTGGTTAGCTGTCACTGTGTTGAGGAAAGAATGGGAGTGAAAGCTGCTCCTATGCACTTCTGTTGCTTCTTATTTTCTCTGTTCTTACCACATAATGATGAACAGCAAACAAGCCCTGATAAATATTGTTTCTTAATAGTGTAAATGAATGTTGACGAACGTGACTGTAGCATAAAACACATCAGTGGAAAACTTGCTCCCACAACTTATTTAGAAAGATTCTCCTCTTTTTCTAACATGCAATGTTGACTGCTGCTGTGTATCAGGGAGCAATGCCCTTTATCTTAAAATGCTTCTGCATCTCTTGATGTCTACTTTGAAGATCCATTTAAACATTTGATAAATATTTAATTTAATTTCATAACACTTTATTTTTAGGTAGGGGTCAAAAGGGTAATATTGCAAACCATAATAAGTCAGAGCTTTTAATCTGAAAACCCCTTGAACAGTTTCCTTTAACCTTTGCAAAAGCATGCTTTTATTGTTGCAAGAATAAATCTGACAGTTTTGGCCAAGATTGTAAATGTGTTCCAACAAAATATTCTGGAAAATAAAGCAGTTGTAAAGTATATTGATGCATCTGCTTCTACACTGTAAAATTATGGTGAAGCAACAGTGGATCCTTGCCCACTCTTCTGATCAGTTTGGTAAGAATCATGGCTAAATGGAGAATTCTCAGACAGAAACAGGAAGGCTTGAGTTAAGTTGTGTGGGAATGACACAATAGGTAATAGGTGATAAAAGATTTCCAAAATGGTGCAATGAGAGGAGGAAAATAAGCCCATCCCAAGAATAAGGGTACCTTACCTAGTAACTGTATTATTGCTTTTACAAGAAAACTGACTTCATTGCGTTAAGTCCAGGACCTAATGATGATTGTGATATTTCTTTAACAGACGTTTTCCTTCAAACTATCTGATAAACAAAGTTAGAGAATTCAAGTTAGTGCATCTGAATCAAGCATCAAGATAGAGCATCTGAATCAAGCATCAAGATAGAGCATCTGAATCTTACGGTCATCTTGTTTAAAATGTGTTTTGTGGTTTTTTCTGACTAAGAATCCAGATTTGTCTGTTGATCTGAGGTGAGTCTATTTTTTCTTACAGTGATGATTCTCAAAAAATACCTGTGGCCCTTCCAACCTGATTGTATGATTCTAAAAAAAAATGAGAAAATGTTTCATTAGGAGGAAAAAATTAATAATTAACTTAAAAGAATAGGTAAGGGAAAAAAAAGATTTATAAATAACTTTCCTTCTGTCTTGTCTCCTGTGTCTGGAACTACCTGTGAGGTTTAATGTCTTTTGTATTGCAGCAAAGCCTGTATGTTCCTCTGGTGTGTAGTCCATGAGGAAGGACCTGGATGTGTGTTTCTTTCCTGTTCCTCTCAGAAATGTCTTAGTCTCTTTACTATGCTGAGGGCTTTTTCCATCCTCAGTCTTGTTCTCTGCCTCTTCCCATCTCAAACTCTGCGTGCCTCATCCCAATCTAAAAAGCTTTTATCCTTCAGCATACTCTCTAGACCAGAAGTAATCTGCTTCTCTTTCCAGTGGATTCTCTATTATTCTATCAGTCCCATTTTGAGCCGATATTAGTTTCAAGCTGAGAAACAAAACAGATGCTGTCCATTGTATTGATTCATCACTAGTGTTTCTGTACTCTAAAGACAGATGTCTTAATTAGATTTTACACTTTTTCCATATGTAGGAAGCCGTAATTGGCCTTTGTAGCATTTGCTAGAATATGCAAGATGCAGCTCGTTATATATAAGTGTATTAAAACATCTTCAAACGTCACAAGAGATGCGGAGGTAAGCTTTGATATTAAGTCAAGTATTGCAGTACAGATGGCCTCGCTCCTAGAAGTATATGACATGGATTAGGCTGTTTTGTCCTGTCTCTTCTCTTTTACCCTATACACGTCTGAGATTTCTTTTTCAACTGACTTCGGAACATTCTCCCCATCTCAGCTGATGGGTGAACATGGTTTTGATTGGAAGGGATGGGGCAGTGGGGAAAAGCATATATTTGCAAAATGTCCTTTCATTTTAAGAAATTCTTGTGGCTGCTCCTGACCGGACAGAGGAATCCAGATGATCACAGTAGACATTTTTGAACTCAGATCAAATTTCTGCACCTGATATTTGCTATAAAATCACAGTGTGGTTTTAACTATAGATGCACAAATGAGTGCCTGTAATAGTGATGCATGTGTAACAACAATGAGGTTGTTTGAATTGAGATTTAATACAGTTGAGAGATTTAACCTTGCATTACAGAGAGTTTTTAAAGGGTCTAGGGTAATGGTGCTTGTAAAAGCTTCTGGACAATAATGGACGCTCTGGGCATGAACATAACTAGCTGTAGGAAAGTAATGCAATTCCATCTCCTGCCTAGCTGCTGTATTTGTGAAAATGGATAATTTTTGCCAAAGGCTTTAACTGCTGGCAACTGAAATAAAGTAGATTCTGGGGAATCTTGCACTACCTCATAAAATTTTAAGTCAGTGACAAGTAGACTTGCAAGGTTAAAAAAAGCAGAGATTGCTATAGAGCCAGCCTCACATTGAATATTTTTTGCTAGGTTTAATATTCTGATTGCTCCTGAATAATCAGTTCTAGAGTAACCATATCGTGGTTTTCTGTTAGGAGTCCTTTTTGTTGGCACTGGTTTTCGTACCGTAATATAATTGATAGGCTTCTGTGTCAGAAATCACTAGGCAGCCAAATAGACAATATGTCCTTCTGTCTGTTCAGGAGTAGTGTCATGTTCAGAAATACTGATGCCCTGTGCCAGCTAAAGCCATAATGAGGATAATACCAAATGAACCAAAAGCTGCTTCAACATGTCACATCTATTGCCCAAAGAATTGTAAAGTTAGTAACATATTCACCGTGTCGTGACAGGCTAAAAATTACTGCCACTGGTGTTGCTTAGTATTTTCAAATGGCTGCTGTTCATGGGAAAAAAAACAAAAAGCAAAAAAAGAAAATATTTAGCTTGTCCACCAAAAATTTACTATTTGATTATTTCCCCCCTGATTTAAATGTGAATACTCATCAGTAAGGTGTCAAAGTCATCTTAACAGAGGATGGCAAAAGCATGTTGTTGGCCAAAATTTTGCTGTTATGAATAATTTAGCATCTTTTGGTTTGTCACTTCTCCTCTTGCCCCATTTCCCCCACTCTGCTTAATTCCAGAACTAGGTGAACGCTTCACCTATGGAAGTGTTCTAGACTTAGTGCAGGAGCCTGTCAGAAACAGTGCAATGACGATGTTCTGAGTTCACTGCTTGCTCTTATAATCTCTCCAACTGAAGGAAATCTTCATTTTCATTAAAATTCTACTAAGTTTATTCCAAGCTAATTAGGAATTAAAAAAATTCAAGCTGGAAATGATAAGATAGAATGACTGGTTAAAAGTGAAAAAGATTAAAAGACTCTCCATGAAATAAGTACGTTTAAAGATTAAAATATATCTTCATCTGGATTTTTGCTGTGCCAAAAGGACATCTAATAATACCAGTAAAATATAATTTGGTGGGGTTTTTTAAGCATGAAGTAGCTTCAAGAAAATAAGTATATGAATAATCTGGTAATGGACATTATTCTTAACTTACTGCATTGGTTGTATTACTGTTATTTGGAGTCTTGAATTAATACTGAATAGTGCAAAAAATCTTTAATTATGCCTTTGCTGGTAAAGAAAAGAATGGCCTTTGATGACCAGCATTTATACTGTTCATCAGCACATCATTTGGTTCCTGCCAACTAGCACTCCTCCAGCTGCTGTCCGGGCAAGGTTCTTGTAAGGGTTATTTCCAGTGGGAAGCTGGGATCTGGCTATTGTGGGATATTTTGAGCAGAGGACAGTGCAGCTGTAGAAGTATAAGCTGAGCTGTGCTGTGCTGCTTGATTCCCAAGGCAAGAGGAGTCCCTGACCTGTTATACTCCGTGGTGTAGAAATAACCTTTTAGTGTTACAAGATTTTCTCTATAAACCTTTTAAAAACTTATTGGAATTAATTGGTAAAGTAAAAATTGTTCTTTACATGTGGTTTTTTTTTTTTTTATTTAAACACTTAATAACTTGCATGCAGAAGGAAAACGTAGCACCACTAAGACAGTATTCAGATTTTAAAAGCTTTGTTACTTTGAACTGTAGGTTTTTTCTTTAAACTTGACTTGGGTTGCATCTGATTTTATAAAAATATCCAAAGCTGATTTTATAAAAATTTCCTTATCTGATTCTTTAAGACTCTTGATTCTCTGTTGTCATTAATCCTTTTTCCCATATCCTCACGTATCCCCATCCCTATCAAAAACCATCTTCAGTGCCAATATACGATAACGCATATGTGCCAGACACTACAAACCGAGTTTTGAGAAGACTAAAACCAGTGAGATGAACAGTGTAAATCAAAGTTTGGGCTCTGACTACACACCTGTTCATGAAGTTTGTTCCGCTTTAACTTAGTATTTGCACTGAGCTATGAGCCGCTAACGTTTTTAGAGGAGGATGACCTCTCCCATAAACCGCATTTTTTGATCTGGCCAAGGTCATAACCCACCACTAAAATGAAAGTTCAGAAAACTGCCTCTGAAGTTGAACAGCTAGGAACTACTTTTCTCGTCAATACTGTTAATAAAATAATGCCGAGCCAAGCTGCCACACAGCATTACCTTCCAATTTGAAATAACTAATCAGCAAAATCTGAGAATATACCTTGTCTCTGCAGTTTGCTTGGCTTACAAGTACAGATTGTTCTGCTGCAAATACTGAACTAAAAAACGGAACACGTTAAGATCTTCCTACCTCATTGGCTTTTTATTAGGTCTTTTAATTCTGCTTATCCCTTTAGCCCTGCTGATTTCTGGTATGTTTTCAGTGGTGGATTTTCAACTGGATGTGTTTGCATGGAACTGAGTTGCTAGAACTAGTTCTGAATGTTATAAATATGCTGTCTGGAGTCTAGTCTCACGTAGATCTGAAAGAATAGCATGGAGGTAGCCATTACTGACGTCAGAATTTCATCTGAGTTGTTTAATACTTTTATACATAGACGTGCATAGTCAGTTCTGGGTTTTAGATTTTTTAAAACTTTTTTTTTTTTTAAACTGAGCAATGAAACTTTGTGTTTAATTTGCACATGTGATTCTTTTTCTGTAGTGGGATCTCCAAGGGATCCAAACGTGTGATACCAAAAGTAGTAAAACAGAGAATGATTGTGTGATTGCAGCCTATTTTGAGCTCCAGTTGAGAAATGTGCTTTGTAGATAAACCTTGGAATACAAGTTTTCACAGTAGCTTCTTGATAAGATTTTCATTGGTGTATGTGCATGTGTTGTCTTATTTTTTCAGAAAGAATACATGCAGAAAACTGAGCCTTGCATATTAAGCTTTTGGGCAGTCTGTTGAGCAGTTTGTGTTTTACTGTAAAAATCTGAATCAAATAATTTAGGTTTATGTAGACAGAAAGGGTGTTGGAACTTGACTATTGCTTGAAATAAAACATAAACCTTGCAGCTGCAAGGATGTAGGTGTTAACCCTGCATATATACTGTGTGCATGTTTTATTTTGTTGATATCTACCAATAAGAATTTCTGTTGCAATAATTATTGTGTTAGGCACTGGGAGTCAAGTAGATGACTTGTACAATCTTTGTGTGAATATACTGTCATGTAAAATGTTATCTAGTCAGTAAAATAAAATGCATTACTTTTAAACAGTAGTTTTATTTGTGAATTTGGGTTAGAATTAATGAGATGTTCTGGCTAGTTATTTTTCTGAATTAATGCACCTCTAAAAATCAGTAGTGCTTCAGATAAACAAGCAAGATACTTCTAGACAACTTTATAGGAATTTGAACACCTTCATAATAACTCTTCTGTCTTAATCCCAGCAATTCCATACTGATTATTCTGTTATAACTTTGCAAAGAAACAGGTAATAGCAGTAGCAAGTGACTGTCCTCTGCAGCACTGATGGACAAACATGTCTTGATATGCCCAAGGCAATTCTATTCTCTGGCTGCTCCCATGGAAACTGTTAAGATTGTGATAGAACAGAGCAGAACCACGTAAAAGGGATTACATTAAATGAAATTATTTAGAATACGCTTAAGGCTCTACAAGCATTTTGAGAGAGAAAGACCTCAAAAATGTTCTGGAGGGTGGTGGTCAGTTTATTTTTTGCTGTATTAGAATTTAATTTAAATATCGTGTTACTCATAGGTAATGCAAGCTTGTATGGAAAAGTCATGATCTTCTGACAAATCTCCAGGAAAGTAGTAAATTATAAACTAAAACATGGTTTCTTCCCGAGTTGATGTTGCCCAATGAGCTGTATACTGATGGTGATGCAGGAGTTGAACTCCTCTTTTCAGAGAATAAGACCAGGGCTTATGTTTTGAGGGCTATTGAAAACCATCTGAAAATGAGGTGCCAGTCCTTGTATGATTTCCAGTATGAGGAGTTAGGTTGCTGTTTTGCTAGGTCATTCTTAACTGAATTATTCTTTACCTCAAGCACAGCAATGAAGTTTCCAGGTATTGTTAAATGCTTGATCCTCTTTCGTTCTATAAAGCATCATTCAACAGTGGTGAGTGCTGTAGTCTTGGCATTACATTTTAGCTTGTGTTGATAGTATTAAAGAGTCGGCATTTCTCAGGATGAAAGGTGCTGAGTAGGTAGTACTTCTTTAACCATAGTCCCAGCAGGGTCGTTTCACTTGATGTTAATTCTAATGATATCCAAATAGCTAATGTTTTATTGTCATAAGCAGTGTCTACATTTCCTTTGCTAATTGCAGTGGTGTTGATTTTTAGCAGTCCCTGTATAGATAAATTTTTCTGTAGTTGCAGTGGAGTCAATAGATACTTTCTCCCATCACCCACAAAAGCCTATTTCAAAAACTCTTGTTTCAGCCTATGAAAAAAAGGAAGTGTGTGTGTGAAGGGAAAGAAGACTTGTCTCAAAATCAGTAGGCATTTGTCACTCCTTAAATTTTGAGCTTGAACATTGGCAGTGTCACGAAAACTAGGAAAAAAATCCCTATTAAACACTGACCTTACTCATACTCAAACTCATTTTTTCTTATTAGCAAGTGAGGAATCTGCAGGGGAAGATTCTTATCAGCCAGGCATGAGATAAGGGACGGAGTGTGATAGAGGGAATATCCTGCTGTCGCATCCTCACATCCTCAGAAGCCACCTGTAAAACTGGGGTCTCAGAACTAGGGAGTTGTGGTGATAAAGAAGGGGAAAGGAGGTAGTGACACCTAAGAAGTAACAGGAGCGAGTAAGAACTGGGGTGACACGTGAGGACATGAGCAACATGGGGACTCCAGGAAAGCAGATGTGGTTGGAGGAGAGGAGCTTCAGAAAGTGGCTGGGGTCCCTGATCTCTGCCTCACTGGTCAATCTGTGGGGCGGCGGTTGGCCATAGATACCACTTCACTTATGGCCTAAGAAAGACTGGGGAAAGAAATAGCTGCCTGCCTATCTTCCCAGCTTTGAGATCGAGGATTAAAAATTTCTGGGTGAGAGGAGGAAGAGAAAGGCTTGGCTTTACTTGCTAGGAGGTTTGATAGATCAGGCTACCTCTTATCAGCAACAGCAGCTTTTGACTTGTGTGCTGAATAAAGAGCCTGTCCAAAGAAACTGCCCTGCCACTTGAGCAGTTTCTCTGCAGAACCCTAGCAGTTCTGAAAATCCATAGATTATGAAAACTGGTAAGGTTTGAACATGCAATACAAAACATAAATGTAAAATATTTTAAAGGGCTGTCACAATTTATTTTCTTCTGCATTCTCTTACAATGGAGTGACACTGCATTAAATCTCATTTTAATGTTCTGGAATTCAAGCAGCATTTGTCACCATTATTTGTTTCTTTTCGCTGTGTGTACACCATATGTTTTAGAAATATGTTGTTTGGAAATATGGGACAATTGCAAGTATAAAAACCTTATTTTATTACTTTTTTTTTTAAAATAAAAGTTCTTAGCAACTGAGAGCAACTTCTGAGATGTGTAGCAGAGCAGGAGAGGGAAATTGCTTGCTATAGTAAATTAATAGAAGGTGAAAGACTGCTCATCTGTTTAACAGTTCAAAAGTCACAAAAGTCAAGCTAGAGCAATATTGTTGCTTGGACAAGCTCATGTGGTGTGACCTCTAACTATGCAAATAGATATCTGAATGTAAAATTCAGGTATTTAGCAATAATATTTCCCTATATATACTGATTTGTGTGCAAAGACACACTAATTTTGTAGGAAGTTTTGTATGCAATTGGTAAAAACCAAATGAACATACATCACTATTTCCGTGTCCTATGACTAACTGATATTTCTCTCCTACAAAATGCTTTTCTTCTACTGGTTTTATAAAGGTTTGTTTATTCAAATCATCTGCATATAAACTTATTTTTGTTGGATTCCTGTTTTGGTGAAAGTGGTATCAAAAACTTTAGAAATAATTTTTTGTAATTTTATGAAAAAGCAAAGTTCAAAATAAGGAGGTATTAATTATGTGGTTGAAATTGTGTGTGAGTGTTAACTCTGACTGTGCAACGTATTCAGTCCCTTCCCACATCAGCAAAAGGCAGTTTCACGCAGTTGTGGTGGTGAAAGCACTTTTAAAGCTAGTTCTGCTCTCACAACATGGAGTGGTGATAACTGCTAATGGGAAGAGGATTTAACTTACTGAGTATTTCTCTCCTGTGAAACTAAACACGGAAACAAAATGCATTACTTTGTCTTTAGAGGAGATTAAGTATCAGGATAATTGACAGGTAACATGTACTGAAGATATTGAAGATGAAATGCAGTCAGCTGCAAGGATTCATTTCTTGATATTGGCAAGAGTGCGCACAGAATTTGGTACAAATATTAACATACGTATACTTGCTTATTTACATGTGTTTATTATGTAAATATGTATTTTTTTCCTGTTAGAAGGGCAGCTAAGGAAAAACAGGAGTGAGCAACAACATATGAGAACATGAGCAGCATGGAGAATCTAGGAGAGCAGATGTGGTTGGGAGCGGGAGAGATTCAGTTTCTATAGTGGGGTGATTTGAAGGATTATACAAGCAAATAAGAGTTGCAGAATGGGGCCCATATCTTACTTCTGTTTGTACAGTGTAATGTGGTAGGGCTGTTTGAAATATGGCCAAACAGATGCACGAAAAAGCATTATGAAAAAATATTTGGGCATATTTTTGACAAATTTCTATCACTCTAATCTGGGAGCTGTAGAAATATGACCACCATGTTGCAGAACCTAATGATATACAACTGCAAGGAAAGAAGAGCAGGCTTTTCATCTTTGTAACTGTTCTGCAGAAATAGATTGTGTTATTCTGTTGTGCACTTGGTAATGACAAGAACAGCCCCCTGTTAGTGAGTTAGACTGATTTCAGAACACCCGTTTACAGAAACGGTTCCTCTGCAAAGTGGAAATTCAAGCCCTGTGTATAGTTGAGGATTTGCTGATGATTCTGGTGAATCGTGCTTTCCTGCAGCCTGCATACCCTTACCTGTCTTCTGTTCTGAAAATGGAAAGCTGGTGTTCAACTGCTTCTTGTGGGTACATTCAGCAGATCTCGCTTTTGTACGTTACAACTTGGCCACATGCTCTGTGTCACTTCATTAGAGCAGTGAAGCAGATTTGCATAAGGCACTGTGGTGCTGTGCTGGGTTAGAGAGTAAGCAATATAAAAGAATTTTGTCCTAAATTCAGAGTTTTTTGGTTATTCAGTTATAGACAACAGTCCGCATTTTCCTGAGGAAAAGGTTAGTGAGATGAAGATATGACTTCTGTGAGTTTTTTGTGCTTTGTATAGGAGGAACAGTTCATTAGCATGCAAAATTACTCCCTTAGTGCTGCTGAGGACAACATTAGCATGTGGAAAACCTTCAAATAGTTGTAAAGTTTCAAAATTTTCATTGTTTGTTCTTGTCTATGTCATCGCATTGAATTCTGACCTGCAGGCATGGTGCATTTTTTTTTTTTTTTTGGGGTGTAGAAAGTTCAGTAATAAGTAGTAGGGGGAGAATCAGAACGCTTTGTGTGTGTTGGCTTCAAGTGGCTATGACAAGGACACATCCAAAGATTTGCTTAATTGTGCTCCTGCTTCTACTTGGCAGAAGAAATGCAGAAGAGTGAGTGTAACAGATCTTTGAACGACTGCCATGGTGTAGCTGTGTTGTAGCCCTTCAGCTTCTCAGGGATGTTCTCTTGCATTTGCTGCACCTAGGTTTGTTTCTTCAGCTGCATGCTTGCCAGTGAATAATATGGGACAAAGATATATGTGAGGAAAATATTGGCAAATGACACTGCTGTAGAGCTGCTGAATGAATTGTGCTGTCATTCACTTGGATGTGTACAAACATATTGCACAGCCTTCCCATTTACTTTAAGGTATGACCCCCTTGTAACAGAGCTTAAATTGTTCTGCATACACATAAGACCATTATGGTTGTAGAACCTCTGCAGAAATATTACAATCCTGACTTTGCAGATGGATGTAGTCCCACTTTCCAGAATGATTGTGTTGTCCTAGGGCATGTGTGAAGTCTGGCTGAGCAGGGAGATGAAAACACAGCTGTCTGCATCCCAGCTGAGTGACGCGCCTTTGTACCTCAGCCACTTAGTATGTAAGCTGAATAGCTGGAATATTCCTAATAACTGTAGTGTGTTCATGGTGCTACTGTTTGCTTTCTAAGAATTTTGCAGACAGGAAAAATAGGTCAATGTAAAAAGCAGTAGCAAAAATGGATAATGTGTGCATGACTTACTCTGCCAACTGCCTCGGATGTGGTCAGACCCAATACCTGTATCGCAGACTTTCACAGCACCCTTACAAGGCCCTTCAGCACTTGTCCTGCTTCTGAGGTTTGTACCATGGGCATGTTGGGACCTACCTGCCACTGTTTGTTGTGCTGCAGGATTTCTATTGTTTTGTACCACCACCTTTTAGCAGAAACCTCTTCCTGAGACAGCCCAAAGGTGTCAGCTGGCAGTCTTCACCATGCTTCCCATGAGCCTGCATTTGTTGTCAAATTTGGCAACTCGCATAGATCACTCCGGTCAGCACTTGTTCCTTGGTTCAGCAACGCTTAGGGCTAAGGCATAACTGTTATCACTGCCTGGTCACACCCACCCAAGCACTTCTTTATGATGACAGCCTGCATTCATGCTTTATGGAGAGAGCTTAGGGACTTCTTGTCAAGGATCACTAGTTTCTAGTTAAACAGCATGAGGTGCCTAGGAGTGAGCACGGACCCGTCCTGGAGTCGGTGTGTGTGTCTGAAAGTGTGTGGGGTTAGGGTCCTGCTCAGGAGACAGGAAGGCCTATGGCTCAGAAGGTACAGTGTGTTGTTCAGTGGGGCTTTCTGGTCCCCGCAACAGGTTGCCTCTGTCTGAACTGGGAGATTTAGACAGGAGGATGAGGTCACATTTTTTCAGAGCCTTGACAACGAAGACAGGCAAATCTCTCTGTCCAGAGTGGCTGTCACAGAAGGAGCAAGATCCAGCAGCTGGCTTGGAGGAAACTATGTGGAGCACCAAAAGGGAAGCCCCAGAAAAACAGAGCTGTATCCGGACTCTCCCTATGCCTCCACTTTCATGATAATAATTTGCAAGATTGGAGCTCTGAAACCATCTCTGTGGAGGAAGATATCTCAGAAGGTGATCCCATGTCGGGGCGAGGTTCTACCCCGAGGGTTGCTGTCCTGGAGAGACGGCGGAAGAATGCAGCCAACTCAATGTGAGTGATAAGCAAGCTTCGTTTATTACAGTTTGGTTACACAATTTATAGAGTGATTAATTAGCTACTACATATTGCAAAGTTAGAGCTCATTATTGGCTAGCCAGCTAATTGTCAACTCCGCCCATACTTCCTCATTCTTCCCCCAGCTGCATTCTGTTTTTCACATTCTTGCTAACCGCAGAGTTGATTTGTTAAATTCCTTGTTCTGTCAAGGACACCGTGTGCTAAGCTTAAAATGGATTTTCTACAACAAGCAATTCGGTCGAGCCTTGCCATCCCCCCACACTTCCCCCTTTTTCTTTTTAAATTGCGATAGGGCTCCTAATAGATGAGAATTTGTTAAAAATACACAAAGGTCAATAGGGAGGTCGGGGTCACGACGGTGAACGAAACGTGAGGCAATCTGTTCAGCAATTTGAGAGAGGATACGCTGCTGTTCCGACGTAAGTTGCACCGGTGTGGTTGGGTCTGTCCCACGTAGTAACGGTCGAAGGCTGTCCAACTGTGCGTTGGATATTCCGACGACAGGACGGATCCATTGGATGTCTCCCATCAGCCTCTGGGCATCATGTAGCGTGTTGATTGACGTGTTGAGTTGTAGTTTTTGTGGTTGAATCTGAGAGTCAGCAATCTTCCAGCCTAGATATAGCCATGGCGCTTTCATTTGAATTTTTTCAACAGCTATTATTAAGCCATTCTCTCTCAGTGTCGTATGTAATAGCTGAACTTGTTCGGCGCTGAACTCCGACTCCTGCGCGAGCAGGATATCATCCATATAATGATAAATTAACGTGTGTGGCCATAATTTCCTTAAGGGTTGTAGTGCATTGTCCACATACAACTGGCACAGCGTGGGACTATTCTTCATCCCTTGTGGTAATACTGTCCATTCAAAACGCTGTGCTGGCGCCTCTTTGTTAACAGAGGGCAAAGTAAACGTGAAGCGTTGCATATCTTGCTCGTGTAATGCAATAGTAAAAAAGCAATCTTTTAAGTCCACTATCAACAGTCTCCAATGCTCTGGTAACATAGCGGGGTTAGGTAGTCCTGGCTGCAGCGCTCCCATCGATTGCATTTGAGTGTTAACTGCCCTTAAGTCATGTACTAGCCTAAATTTTCCAGATTTTTTCTTGATCACAAAAATTGGGGTATTCCAAGGGCTTGTCGATAACCGCAGATGTTTTTGGTCTAGTTGTTCTTGCACTATTTGATGAGCGGCGGCGAGGCTTTCCTGCTTTAACGGCCACTGCTCGACCCACACTGGTTCGTTCGTTATCCACTGCAATGGGATCGGGAAAGCCCAGGTTGCAGTGACCGTTACTGAAAAACCTTCTCGGTGGTTAGCACCACCCCCAATTGGTCAAGAACATCTCTTCCAATTAGACCATTCACTCCAGTCGGGAGGGGCATGACAGTGACTGGCACGGTCGCATGTCTGTTTTCTATGATTATCAAAATACGGTCCACGCTCCGTTGTACCGGAGTGTATCCCCCCACTCCTTCAACTCCTCGCTCCATTGGTTTCGTAGGCCATGTTTTAGGCCAGACCCCTTCTTCTATAATAGTTAAGTCAGCACCTGTATCCAACAGCAGCGAGAGGTGGATCTGTTGACCCCGGGCCTCTAGCGTAGCCATCGTAGTCGGTCGACGGTTCATAGACATGGTCAGAAATACTCCTGCTCCCGTTGAGCCAAATCCTCGATCCTCCCGGGGGGTGGTGATTTTCGGGGAAATACCCGCAGTCAGGTGCGGCAGCGGTACCAATTGGGCAATTTTGCTGCCTGTTGGAATATGTATTGGCGGAAACGATGTCTGGACAATGATGCTAATAGTCCCGGTAAAATCGGCGTCAATGAGTCTTGGGATGACCGTCAAACCTTTTAGGCTTGTTGACGAGCGGCCGAGTAATAACGTTTCACATGCTTGTTTATTAATAATCACTGGTCCCTTTACATTGCTTGGTACTCGTTGGGGTCTTTGATCCAATAGGGTGACAGTTACTGCCGTTGCCAGATCCATCCCGAGGCTGCCGGCTGTTGCTGGTTGCAACTTGTCGCTGACGTCGTGGTGGGCGTTGGTAAGCTGGGAGCTTCTTGTTGCACTGCTGGAGCTGCTACTTGTGTCGGGGCGCGGCGACTCGACGCGCTCATCCGACCGTTTCCCGACTTGAGGCATATCTCGGTATTGTGATTATTCGTACGACAGTTCTCACACCACACCCTCGTGGCTTGACAATTTCGCCTCATATGTCCTTCTCGCCCACATCGGTAACATTTAAAGCTTCGTGGCGGCTTCGGTCGTGCCTCCGCAGCATTAACTCGAAGGGGTTGCAGAGCGGCGAACACTTGCTGTTGGAATTGCTGTTGGGCTGTGAAGGCCTGTTGTTGGGCTTGAAGGATATCGCTTCCTAACTGTTTCATAGCCTCGACCAACATAGCTTGTGGTCCTACCGGTACCCTACTCATTCTATCCAACATCAGTTCTACTGTGGCATCAGCGGGTAAAGAACTTATGATGTTTCTGGTTTGAGTATTCGAATTCTGAATAACACACTGCCTTAGCAAAGCTGCCCTCATCCACTCCGGTACATCTGACTGTTCTATGGCACTAGTGAGGCGATCAATAAAGCGAGCAAAAGTTTCCTCCCTTCCTTGCTTAATGCCCATATAGGACGGCGAGGGCTGTGCGGTTTTAACGTGTTCAAGAGCAGCTCTAGCCGTACGCATAGCCTCCAAGCATCGCTGCGGCCCCATCTGCAGTTGTGCCCTGATTGTGACAAAAGGACCTGCCCCCATCAGTTGTTCTACTGTTACGCCTCGCAGCGGATCGCCCTGCTCCCGCGGCGTTTGAGCGGACGCTTCACAATATCGCTGCCAATGGGCCTGCCACAACAATAACTGCGACTGAGTCATAATCATTCGCATAATAACCTTAATATCCTCAGGACAAAGCACAGCACCCCCCCGATATATAATTCAACATCTGCTTAGATGGCTCGCCGTGCAAACCTGATTCATTCACCGTGTTCCCTAACTGTGACAACAATTTCCAGCCTAATGGAGCATGATTACCATGATAATCCCCATGCGCATCTTCTTCAAACACTACCGGAAAGGCCAAGGGGAGAAATTCCCCTGCCTCAGACGCTTCGTCTGCCACCTTCCTCCAATTAATACCCATCGGTCTCCTACAGGTCCCACTATCCTTTCCCGTTTCTTTATTCCCTTGCTCCCCCTTTCCTTGCTCCATCCCTTGCTGCTCCACCTTCCGCCCTATCCCTAACTCCTTTTCTTCCTCAGCCTCTTGATTGTTACTAGACCCTTCCATCGTCACCTTCACTTTTTCCCAGCACAGAGGCTCCGGGACCTTACTTGTACTAAATAATAAGGCATTGTCTCCAGGGGGTGCCGTGGTTCCACTAGAAAACAAGGAACATCCCGCCTCCGGCGGGGGGGCTGACGGCTCTACCTTTTCCAACTTCTGAGTAACAACGGCCGCAAGGTTTTTCTCAACTTTATACCTCTTAATGCAATTGATAACCTCCCGCCACGGCTTCATTAACTTTTTACCTATCTTGTCATCATCAATCACCATATCCCATAACACGTCTCCAAAATCCCTCCACTCCTTCTCCTCAAATAACGAATCTGGAGTCTTAAAAAACCCCTTGAGCTTACCGGTTGCCACTAGTCCCGCTAGCTGTTTAATACAACCAAGCTCTACTCCCCGCTTTTCTAAAAAGCGCTGTAATAACTCTAGGGCTACTTCCTTATCCATACCTTTAACAATAAGCCTTTATCCTTTAACAACAATTAAAAACATATACCTGCCGAAGCGATATCCTTGCAGCCCTTAACCTGTAGCCCTTGCGGTGGCGAGCGTACGCAAAATCACGTAGTCAGGCTCCTAAGTCGACACACCACAGCGCAGTGTTCGGTCGCTTCTGCCCCCTGGTCGCTGCTCCCAGTGCCCCGCTCCTTGCCGCTGCTCCAGGTCCCTGTTCGGGCGCCAAATGTCGGGGCGAGGTTCTACCCCGAGGGTTGCTGTCCTGGAGAGACGGCGGAAGAATGCAGCCAACTCAATGTGAGTGATAAGCAAGCTTCGTTTATTACAGTTTGGTTACACAATTTATAGAGTGATTAATTAGCTACTACATATTGCAAAGTTAGAGCTCATTATTGGCTAGCCAGCTAATTGTCAACTCCGCCCATACTTCCTCATTCTTCCCCCAGCTGCATTCTGTTTTTCACATTCTTGCTAACCGCAGAGTTGATTTGTTAAATTCCTTGTTCTGTCAAGGACACCGTGTGCTAAGCTTAAAATGGATTTTCTACAACAAGCAATTCGGTCGAGCCTTGCCATCCCCCCACAATCCCAGGCAGGTGTGTGAACACATTATCTCAGATATGTATCTGTGCTGAGTATGACAAATAGTCATTTTGGTAATCACAGAATCACAGAATGGTAGGGGTTGGAAGGGACCTCTGTGGGTCATCTAGTCCAATCCCCCTGCTGAAGCAGGGCCACCTACAGCAGGCTGCACAGGACTTTTCCAGGCAGGTCTTGAATATCTCCAGAGAAGGAGACTCCACAACCTCCCTGGGCAGCCTGTTTCAGTGCTCCGTCACCCTCAGAGGGAAGAAGTTCTTCCTCATGTTCAGACGGAACTTCCTGTGCTTCAGTTTGTGCCCATTGCCCCTTGTCCTGTCGCTGGGCACTGCTGAAAAGAGTTTGGCCCCATCCTCCTGACACCCACCCTTCAGATATTTGTAAGCATTTATAAGGTCCCCTCTCAGCCTTCTCTTCTTCAGGCTGAACAAGCCCAGTTCCCTCAGCCTCTCCTCGTAGGAGAGATGCTCCAGTCCCCTCATCATCCTCGTAGCCCTCCGCTGGACTTTCTCCAGTAGCTCCTCATCTTTCTTGAACTGGGGAGCCCAGAACTGGACACAATACTCCAGATGAGGCCTCACTAGGGCCTCGACCTGCTGGCCACACTCTTCTTAATGTACCCCAGAATCCCATTGGCCTTCTTGGCAGCCAGGGCACACTGCTGGCTCATGGTCAACCTGTCGTCCACCAGGACGCCCAGGTCCCTCTCCACAGAGCTGCTCTCCAGCAGGTCCGCCCCAAGCCTGTACTGGTGCATGGGGTTGTTCCTCCCCAGGTACAGGACCCTGCACTTGCCCTTGCTGAACCTCATCAGGTTCCTCTCTGCCCAACTCTCCTGCCTGTCCAGGTCTTGCTGAATGGCAGCACAGCCTGCTGGTGTATCCACCAGTTTTGTGTCATCAACAAACCTGCTGAATTTAATTACTTTCCACAATATTTTGTGGGGTATCAAACTTAGCTAATGAGTGACAAATATGTGAGACACCGGTAGAGTGACAGCTGTTTACATGCAGTGTGGCAATTGTTGCCGTCTTTGGATGGGAGGCACATATAACGCAGATTTGGGTCCGCTGGTGATGCTGGTCTCTATCAGTTGCAATGTCAGGTATGAGTTGAAAGGAATTATTTTTTTATGAAAACCAGAGGATGTGCTGGTGCAGGAACTGACTGCATCTGTCTTTTACAACTTCTGTTTTCTTTCTTCAGTATTGGATGATGTTTTTTCCAGGTATTCCAGATAGGACTCTGAGAAGGTACCTGAGAGAACCCCTAAAGACCAGACACCAGATGAACAGCTGGTAGATAGACAGAGACCTTACCTTGAAAGAAGCTACTGGGAGCGCTGTGTCAAGGTAGGATAGCATGAGAAGAACTACCAGAGGTGAACACAATTCTTGGTTATCCTCTGACAGCAACATTTGCTCACTTGGCTGGTTGGGTTCCCCTTGAATAGAGTTCTGCCCATAAAGAGTGCAGCACTCATACTGATACCTTTGGATGTAGTTTGGGAACTGCACCCCAATAACTATAATAATTATGCACGTACATTGCATAAGAGAAACAATATCATGTTAATGTAAGAAAGGGCATGGGTAACCAGTCTGTTTTTTAAAAACGTTAGTAGAGCTGTAGAAATTTGATAATAAATTGACAATTAAGAGCTGTAGTAGCATGCACTTGTGAGCAACATCTTGATGAAAGAGGCAAGTGAAGATGTATCGGAATAATTCAGATAGCTCAATGCCATATGACTTTGAAACAGGAGGAGAAGGCAAGCTCACATCTGGAAGTGATACATGAGGGATTTTTGAAAAAGATTATGTTCAGTCATAGCACAGCTGTGGAAAAAAGGAAGCGAGATTTCCAGCAGAAGGAGGCAGATGTGCAAAAATGCACTGAAGGAAAATGTAGGCTAAGCTAGCTGATCCTTTATATGGAAAAGTCAGAGAGGTATAGAGGTATAATGCATCATCGGCCAGGCACTGTGACAAATGTATTGTCTGACTAGGGCAGTTACCTGGTAGTCTTAACCTGAAACAGCTGAGCCCAAAGCAATGAAATCTTTCTTATGTGCTCTTACAGACAGAATTATGTTGCTTACTCTGACTGTTGTGTGTAATTACCTTTTCTAGTTGGGGTCTTGCTAACCTTAAAAGCATGCAAAGTAAGGGTTTTGAACAATTGCTTCAGATTTTCCCAATGACTTCAGGTTTATGAAGCCCTGTACCTGAGTGTCCTAAGAAGTCCCTGTCTTAAACTCTGCCTATTTAATTCCTACACTTCAGCAGAAACAAGAAACTAGGCACCAACCTACCTGTCTAATCTAATGAGAATTCACAATGTGCAGAGATGTGACTGAACTCAGAGCTGCCTCATGTCCTATTTGATTTTAATGTAACAATGTGAATAAAGTGATTGGGGTTTGGCCCCATATTAATTTTGAAGTAATGAAAGCTACTGTCAGTTAGAAGGTGACAGATACAGGTAGTAACACTAGAAGTCACTCCTAACACACAGCTGTAAATCCACACGGTTTGGGATATGCATTTAGACCTGTGAACAGCACGTTTGCGGACCTACCTTCTGAGCACTCTGAAAACCACAAAGCACAGATGGAATCTGTTTTCATTCCTTGGTCTGTATTCCACCTTACTTTCAGTATATTGCTATGTACCTAAAACATGGAATTTATAATTAAGAAATGGTGGCATGCACTTATGTCAACTAACTATGACCTTGCTCTGGCTGAAAGTCAGCATAGTTACTGCGGAACCAAGTGATAGATGAAGGCAACAACCTAATATGTTCAACATGTTCAGCACAGTATTTTGATTGTTAGTTTCTTGGGAGACTGGTTAATTGCTTGTTTGTCTTCTATGTAATTTGTTACTCAAAAAGCTTTTAAAAGCATAATTCTGGAACAGAGCCAGTCTGAATCTGATCCGTGTTGACAGTGTAAAGCCTACTTCAGTTATGCATTAATACCTAGCCTTGTTTGCTGTGCTTTAATGGAATTGTGTAGAAAGGCTTGGATCAAATCCAAACAGGAATAAATTTTACCAGGAGTAGTTGAGTCTTTTTTTGGAGTTTCTAACAGCTTGTAATGGGAAAAGGCTGGGAAAGTGGAGCTTGGTCATAGTTTTACCCATACTGACTAATTAGCAGAATTAACATAATTACTCTGCATGCATCTAATGATACTAAATGGAGCTTTGTGGATCTGCTAGGAGAACAGGTTTTCTAAGTTAGGCATAGCAAAACCTTACACCCCTTCCAGTTTCAAGACTGTTGATTAATGCTCCTTCCAGCCAACCATTCTGGCCTGAATCCAAGGAGTTAAAAAGGTGATGGTGAGGCTGTGGCTTGACCATAAAGTACATTATTTGGGCTTTAAGGCCCCGTGACTGTATGATGTGAAGCGCTGAAAAACAGATAAGCTTACTGTGATAGTTCACATTTCTAAAAATACTTAGATAAGCAAACTGCGCACTGAAGGCTTAACAACGGATCTGCTATTGTTTATCCATGCTACTCTGTCTTTATGATGTATCATATTTTTTTCTGCAGATGACAGAAGAAAGCATGAAACTTCCATCAACCGTAACATGGGGTATAGCGGCCCATATCAGACAGGCAATTCTATGCCTGTGCCAAACCCAGATAGGACTGATACTTTTGACTGGTCTGCTGTCAGTGGTGAAGGGACTGCCGCCTGTGTGTCACCGTACCTGACTTGCATATGCCACATGCAAGAAAGGCTAGCAACTGAAAATCATATTTCAGCTGTAATGCATCTTCATGATTAGGAGAGTACAGAATTTCTAGGCTATAGCTTCAGTCAGTTTACTGTAATACAAGATGGGTGTAGAAATAAGCTTTGTAAAAAAACCCGCCTGTTGCATGGAGGAAGGCTTAAGGCAGCCAAAGAGAAGCTGAAGTGGGGGTTTCCTGCACAGATCCAAGCAGGGATGAGAAACAAGACTGTCTCACAAGGCACCAAACTCAACACCGGGCTTCAATGTCTTGTTCCTGTTAGCTGGTTCTTTCTTGCTCCAAAGCAGTTTTGAGTTAACTGCAAAGGCACAGGAAAAATGAACTTGGAGAGATTCTCACAGCACTTTAGTGCTTACTGGCTAGGGCATATGGGATATAGGAAAAAAATTATTTGAACTCTAACATGCTGGGTATTTAAGAGGCTGGTAGTAATAACATATGGGAATTGATGGAGGTACTTAAGGCACTTTGTTATCTCCATAGTGCTTTTGGTGTGACGGCAGTTTGGTAACAGTACTCAGGATTTTGAAGTAACCTTTCTGACTGATCCAAGCCATGCTGCGGAGCATGGGGACTGAGATACCGTAGTGGTGTAGTAGCGCTTGTCTCAAATTTCATCGCCCTGCTGAAGCTCTGCTGCTTACAGGAGTTGCTACTGCTGAGGCTATGCTGCTTTCAAGAGGTGAAACAATGTTGGGGTATTCTGGAAATGGAATATACCAGCTTTTGCAGTGCTATTCTGGGTTTGTCAATGCTCTTTGCATGGGGCAAATCTGATCACAGACATCTTTGGCCTGAGCTGGGTAAGAAATTAGGCAAAATTTTGGAGATTGTTCACTTGTATATACACTTGTGCACATCAATATTAACAGTTTGCCGAAAAACCATTTACTTAAATTTTTCTATAATTTGCTGTACAGTGACCTTCTCGCTGCTTTTGTAGTAAAGTCCTTACCTTCTTAGCTATCGTGAGACAGTAGTTCGCAAACTGAGATCGACATGTATAATTCTAGAAGGTACAAGATGTTGTCTTATGACAGCACACCTTCCAGACAAAGCAGGATCCAGGGACACTGTATTTAATTTTTCAGTATGTTGTTTGAAGTCTTGTATAGTAGTATATTCTTGTTTCAGTACATGGAATAGAGGCTGCTATGTAATCAAAGTAGCATATGTTTCTTTAACTAGGTCTCAATCATTCCAAACTCCAAAAGCTCAATAATTCTTGCAATTTGTTTTTCTGTTTTGTAGCTGATGGCTTGGTAAGAGTGATTGTTCCAGCTAACATTGGCACAATTCCCCCAAAACAGGTAATTATAATGATGCTTTTAAAGTACAATGACTTAAAAGTGTACGACTGAGTATTTTCTATTTTTACTTCCAAGTATGCAATTTTCTAGATTTTTTTCCGTAGATTTTTCTCTGTCTCTGTAATCACTTTAAAAGCTGTATGTTAGAGAGACAAAGCGATAATGTTTTTTTTTCATGGAGGTTTTATGTACTTTAGACAGAAAACCCAAAAGGAAACAAAATATATTCCTCGTAATTTCTCTGAGTGCATACTGTCTCACAAATTCATGAGGTTTGACAGGCAGGGGAATGGAGAAAACAACAATAGTAATCTTAAAGCACCCTGATCAACTTTTTTTTATTCTTAAAAAAAAAGACATCCCAGTCAGCCGGCAACCTTTACCGTTTTGTGAATTTTCTCAAGTGTGCAGCCAGATGTGAGGAGTGAAACTGGATGTATTTCATTTCTATGGAAGCTTGGCTACCACACTTGGTCTCCTGCCTCCTCCCTTGGTTCCCTGTCCTCATGTTGCTGGCAGAGCGAGGGAGCGGGGCAGAGGCAGAGGCTGGTTCTGGCTGGTTCTGGAGTGTTCTTCCCAGAGCCAGTAGTGACTAGATGAAACTCCTGGGTCTCTATATCTAACTCCTGCTCTATTTTCTGCCTTCTCCTATTTCCTCTAAAGCTGGTAAGCAAAATGACATCTGCAAAAGAATATAAGCAAATTTGCTTTTCAAATTGCACTAGTTTCCTCCAGCTTTACACCACGGCAAGTTCCTATCCATTTGAATATATTTACACCAGCTGAAAACACAAACTGTTGTCAAATACCTTCCATGAAAGTATCCTATTAGCAGGATAAGGAAGGAATTGTAGTTGTATTGCACAGAGCGTTCTTTAGTCAAAGCTTACAGTGACCTGTGTGAAATCACCTGTTGGTCTCATTCAGTATGTTTCTCTTTTTGTTGTCATGGTCAGTGCAGCGGCCGCAGAAGGAACAGTGCGGAGAACGGAGTGATCTGTTCGTTGCAAGAGACGAGTATTTGCAGAGGGGGGCTATGACACGCTGGTACAGTCATTCAGAATGCAGCTTACACTGCCACTTATTAATGCCGTCTACTACTTCATTGAGATGGTGGCTTGAGATCTTAGCTGGCTATTCCTAGAAAGCACACAAATGTTGCGACACTTTTTTTCTTGTTGAGTTGGCACTGTCCACTTTGGAACTGCAAGTTTTTTACTGCAATATGGTTATTAAAATAATCTTTCCTTTATTAGCTAGGATCTGTAATGCATGGCCAGGATGAAGAAACTGGGAGACGGGCAAAAACATTTCCAGATGTGTTAGGTTTTTTACAGACATTGCAAAATTATCTGTTTAAGTGGAGATACAGGTTACCAAGCTGGCTACTAGTGGTCTGTGGAATTATGTGGTATTTGGTGCTTGTCGTAGTTGGATAGACTGTCAAGCACTTCATTGGGAAGTCATTACCGCTTTCTTGTTTCTTTACTGCATTTTCTGATGTTCTGTTCTAGCCTTTAATATCAATTTTGGGGTCTTTTTTTATTTGAGAGTTTTTTGAATTGTGAACACAGGGAGTCTGTCTAATCACTAGAATTTCATAAAGCGGCCTTACGAATACATACCAGCCTTTACTGCAAAGAAATATTTGACTGTGTACATAATGTCAATTGCATAAAAACCCTCCGTATGAATACCTTTTTTGCAAGAAGAGTTTGGGTTTAGTAGTGTAACAAGCGGAGAAGTGCAATTTAATAGTTAGATGCTTTGTAAACTACCTATATTTTACTTCTGCTGTCAAAATATAGTTTTCTGCCTAAGTGTTGCTTTTGGTAGGCCTCTGACATGGTAGGGTTTTTCAAGCATTTTCATTGCAATACTACTTTACTTTGAGCTGAAGTTATTGGTAAATCTAATTTTTTTAGAACGTTCTGGTTAATCAAATTTTCCCCTTTATTAGCATAATGAGATGTGGAATAAAATTGCTGCTGAAACTGAAAGGCAGAAGAATGAGGTTAATGGATTTTAGGATAACAGGGAGGACATTTTATTTAAGCGAATCTGCTGGGTACTATATACTTAAATATAAAGAAATGACTATGAAGAGCTGCCTGAAGAAATCTGTGGCTTGATTTTTCCCAGTGCACTTGAGAATAAGACCTATACTGAAGAACATCTTCAGGGAAAATGTTAAAATTGTAAGTAAATTCATGAATACTCCAAGGGTTAAATCTGAGAACATTATTTTTTTACCGAAAGCAGATATTTGTTTTACCGGGTTGTGTTTCTTCTTGCATAGAGGTAAACATTTTCACTCATAAATAGCAAACCAGTGGAACATGCCTTTAACTTCAAGCATGTGCCTGGTCTCATCAGATTAAATGGTCAGCTGAAGAGGTCGAAGTTATGCATGTCCTTAAGTGCTTGTATGGATCAAGACTTGTATGAGAAGTCTTGTTATTCACTGGAAATGTACAGAAAAAACATTAAAATCACTGTAAAAATTCTGCGAAACCCACTATATAGTTAATCTGTGACCGTGAAGAGTTTAACAAGAAAGATAAGAGCAAAGTCGTGTGGTGCCTTGAAAAGCTCAGTAAAGGAAATACCTAAGGTCAGTAGCTAAAATTGATGCTGATAATTCTAATGCAATTAAAGTGAGTTGAATTGTTTCAATAATGGTAACTCCAGGCTAAAGCTCCCCGGCACACCACACTCCCTGCTTCTGTGCATCCTCAGCCACGTAACTCTTGTAGCAGAGTAACTCTTGTAGCATCCCTGTTGACGTGGCGAACAGTTTCAGACTGAGTTAGTTCTGAGGAGAGACACTGCAGATAGAGGTGTCTTCAAAATATGGTTGCTGAGGTGCTGGTGCATATGCAGAGAGCACATATTGCAGAAATGTAGCTGGGAACACACACCTTTAAGCTGTGAACATTTTATACTGAGAAACTTTCCAAAGCTGTCCACGTCTTTTCCTTGTACTGAGACTGGAAGAGCTGTTGCTTCTGTTCCTAAAATAGGAGTAAACTTGGAGTTGTTTACTGCTTTAAGGTACCTCTGAACCAGAATTAAAGCTGTATGCTACGTAGCATTTTAAATTGGATGCAGAAATTTGTTTTCCTGCCCCAGTTTTTCTTAACATTATTCAGGTCTCCTGTTAAAAAGGCAACACAGAGCTGAAGAGCTACTTGGGGAGAGAAGCTCAAGTGTATAAATGGGCTTATGCAGATAGTGTTATTCAAAAGAACCAAATTTGTTTGGCACTGTTTGACAGGAGATCTGGATTAATTGAGTTGTGGGAAAAATTGAAAGCCTTAAACATCTCTGTTATGGTAATCTTTACCAAATTATTTTGATACAAGTTCTCCCACACAAAATTCACTATTTATGTTACAAGAAATACTACAATCTCAAGTTCTCTCAGGCATTTTTTTTATTCTAAACAAAGTAGAGAAGTTCTGAGCCATCTATTTGTCTATTTTCTAAATCTGATTACAACAAAGCTAATTAAAGCTGCTGTCTTTTGGGGTTTTCTGCTTCATGAGAAAGAAAACATTGAAACAAGAATGTGGGCATCAAGTCTTTACCCTTTTACTGTATTTAAATCTTGTTAAGTTATGTAAAACCATTAGAAACGCTGGCAAGGAATGTGCTGAATCATTTTGTGTGTGCACATTTTTCTCCAGACTCCTAGCACTGTAAGGACTGTTTATATACAATAATTTATTTTATTGTCTTTATGACCAGGGTATATCAAACTAACATAACATCTGCTAAAAGGCTGCAGTTTCATTTTTGCACAAATATATTTTCTTCTTTGGAAAGCAATACCTCATGTTTCTGTTTGATAAGTTGTGAAAAGCTCAAAAACAGCAAATAAACGAAGTTGTATGCTGACCAATGGTAATTTCCTTTAGAATTACTGCTGCTTTCCATTAATTCATTTTCTTTGTCTTCTTTTATGCCTAAAACTTCCTATGTCTCCTGGTATCTTGAGGTTTATAATGAAATAATTCCAATACGTATTGCAACCATGTCTTTCTTTGCCATGAAATTTGCTGGTCAGTGTAAGAAGGGGTAGAGCAAATAGATTGCTATTAGGTGGAAATTAAAAGTGTTTTACAGTACATAAGCTAAACACACAGCTTGGGGAAGATTCTTTCATTGCAGAGACAGATCCGACACCATGAACCTTTATCAGGTTGGACTTCTGGGTTGTTTCATATGAGGATAGCTGCCATGATTTTAATCTGAGTGGGGTACAAATCCCTTTGAGAGGAAGGTGAATGGAGGACTGAGTTTGGAAAGCTTTCTGTCTTTCCGTCTCTTTTCTATGTTTTTTTTTTTTCTGTCTTTTTTTCCCCTTCCTTTTTATAATCAAGACTTGGCAATTTCCCTCTGCTCTTTTCTTTTGTGAAGCTGTCCATGGAGTCCAAATTCCCTTTTTCTCTCATTTGTTTCTGGGGTAGGGGAAAGAATCTGTTTTTCCTGTTGGAAGACACAGTGGCATTTCCTGATGATTTGAAAATCATTCTGGTTAATTTTAGTGTTAGTGAATAGCAAAGAACATATGCCACACCCCACAAAACTCTCTAGTTGTGTTCCTAAAACATGATAATATTTAGTTCTTGTTTCTTCAATGACAATTGTTGAGCTGGTTTTGATTATCTGGGCAAGGTCTTTGTTCTTAAAAGGATATTTAGAACAGTTCCTTAGTTTAAAAAGATAATCTATTTTTCATAAATGCCAAGCTGTTTTCATGTGAATCAAGCAGAAAAATAGAATTTCTGGAAATGTATTTTACACCCTTAAAGAGAAATGATGAACATTACAGCTATTAGACCAACAGTGGAAAGTGTCTTTTGAGGATACTCTGAACCAGTCACAGACTCTAACACTTGCTGGTCCTAGAATTATGCTGTTTTTCACCGTTTAAAAAAAAGTCAATGGATTTGAACAACAAGTTTGCATCACAGTGCAAAACCCTCACACGCAATCAGGAAAGAACAGGAGCAGTTTCTAGAGGGAGAATGTTTCACAGAACAGATCTGTGGTCTCTTGCTCTTGATCCTCAAAGGTTCAACACCATCCAAAAACAAGCCTAGGACCCAAAAATCATGATTCTGCTGAACCCTAAATTTTGTGACATAGTACAATCTTCTATACCTCCTGCCTTTTGTGTGTCTCATGGAGTGTTTGTTTTAGGAATTAACTGACCATGGTATGACTGTTCTGTGCTGACATTCCTCTTACCCATGGGATCCAACTAGCTTTTCTCTCTCAGGTGGTTTAACTGTGACTCAGGTGAAACCAAGAGCAATTATGCTCAAAATGTATTGATTTTGGACTTTGCTGCTTCTGTTTCAGACTTAAGAGAACTCATGTGCCCAAAAGTTTGTCTACCCTTTCCAAATATGCTACCAAACCTAAAAAAAAAAACAGACAAAGAATACCCACACACATAATATTACTTCTACTTGCTAATCTAGCCTTGCAGAAATAACAAACGTTTAGGTGGATTAATTGACAGTACTTCTTTTACTTTGTGTCTTTAGAGATTTTGAAGGAAGTGAATGAAGATTTGTGTTTCATTTGTTGAAACAAGTCTGTTAGGACACTAAATCAGTGACTGAATTGTGTATGAAATTTAGAAACTCAGCATTCACTCTCTGTGTTGTCAGTACTGGGTATCCCTAAGAAGAAAAAAATATCTGGTATTTGGTAGTGTTTAGAATAAGTATACCTGAAGTGTTATTAATATGCTTTCATATATGCCAGATTTCAAAAGTTCTCCCGTTTTGTTGAACATTTTAAATATCAGAAACTCAAAATACAATTAGGAGTTTAAGTGCTGAATACCTTTGTCAAAAGTAGCAGTGGAGGTCTTCTAAAATCTAATCCTTACATACCAGCTATGAAGGCAACTAAAGCTGGATTACTAAATGAGATTTCATAAATCTTTCAGCTAAATCGGGGGCTGAAATGTAAAATCAGAGGAAAGCCTGTTGATCATTGTGCATCTGTCATAGATGAAAGGAATGTCAAGCCTGTGAAAAAATTAATGGCTTGTATTGATTTTAAATACATAATTCACCTGCAAATACTCACTTTGTTTTTCACATACCTTCGGATTAATTCCATACAAATGACTCCTTTGCATGTATTATTTGTATAGTAGTTTGCATATGTTATTATTAAATAAATGGAAAGAGACATGAACATGAGAATTTAGTGTAAATAATTTTTGAAGATGAGACTGGGTTTGTGTAGCCACAGACTGTTATAAGAAGTCTGATCCGTGGTATACCTGTGATTCTGATGCTTGGGTGAAGATTTTGGCTCCTTTCTGTGTCCTGGGACAAAACCCATTCAAGGATTATCACTGTGCATCATATTTTAGCGAAAAACCCAGTATGTTCAAATAAGAAAACAGTTTTTGGTTTGTTATGTTTTTTTTGTTTTTAATTTTTTGGTGGTAGTTATAGGAATTTTTAGTTGTTTTAATGGGAAAGAAAAAAATCCCAGTAATCCCCCCCTCTGTAACTTACCTGATATTAATTTCTTATTTATAACAAGAAAATTATGTGACTCTGAGTAAGCTTCTCTGTTGCTTGAGGTTCTAATGTTCGGATGCCAGCTCATTATTCATCAAATCGAGCCAACAATTAGCAGTGTGTATGTTGGCATGACTTGCTTTGTGCAGCTAAGCGTATGTATTCTGGTCTTCAAAATTTGTATATGGGAGAGATTTACATATCTGTATTCACCATTATGTGAATCCACAACACTGGAGGAATCTTAGAATGCAACTCGAATGTTATAGAAAAGACAGTAAAAAACAATTTTATTGTCATTTTAAGTTAATATTTTATCACAAGGTTAAGTGATAGCTGGGCTGTTTTACTTGCATCTATATTGGTTTTACCTCTCTTATTTTAAAAACATTCTTTCCTAGTGACATTAATGATAACCTAATAAATTTATAGCCTATATATAATAAAACTGTAGTTTTCACAAGGGACTTGTTTGAAACTGCTGATGGTAACAGGTGATGGCACTTAACATACAAAAGAGAATGCACCAGTAGGATGAGAGTGGCAGAAGCTGAATATGAAATGCTGTATCGAGGAAAATGGTTCCTCTGGAGAACAACTCACAAAACAGAATGGCTTAAATGATGGCAATAAACAGAAGACAAATAGGATAAACATTATTCCCTTAAAGCACTGCTTTGTGATCAGAGCTTTTGTTGCTGACCTTGCGTTCGGTCTGTAAACTGTTCTCCTGGGTCTTCCTGTGCCTTGCTTGGAGGTGAAGTGCTGTGAACAAAACAAATGTGTGGGGTATAAGTAGTTCTGTGGCAGAGAAAGCAAAGCACACAGCGAACGTAAGACCTGCTGCAGTCAGATGTCTGTTTTCTTCACTGGTGCATATGGAAAAAAACCCCAAGTGAACCTGACTGTACTTTCTGCAGAGACGTATTTTGTTATAGATGCTCGCCTCCCGTGACGAATCCAAATTGAGGAGCCAATTGTTAATTAATCAAGTGTGAATTTATTAGCAATAGAATTTATTTAAGCAAGCGATGAAGCAGGCAAAACAGCTCTGGGCTGCCGGGAAGTCTCTTGCTCCGCCAACGGTCCGCACCCCACCTCCCCCAGAGTCCCTTTTTATAGTTCAGTAGTTCCTGTTCCATGTAGCACATCCTGGTCTCCTTCTGTGGTTGCGCATGCTGTTGCTAGGGGGTCACTCTGGTCCCTCTGGTGGTCGTGAGGATGAAGGCTGTAGTCTTCCTTCGTGTTGTGGATCAGTTCCTTTCCTTATTTGGTCATGTTGACCCACTACATAGAAATCCCCGCTTTATTCTTTCAACAATAATTAAGGAAGTGGTTATGCAAGGGTTGCACATTAACAATACAGCAAATACCAAGGTAAGAGGGAAGGGGGGGCCTCCTTCACCTTCCAACCGGTTTGAGAACAAATCTTATATGCTTTGGTTTATTACATATTGTGTGGTTCAAACTTGCATGATCGGTAGTTCTCATGAGCTGCTTTGGACCCAAAGACTGTGAGAGCTTGTCCTTGGATGTTCAGACTCTGTGTATAGGATCTGTAGCAAAGATGTTCTGAGAACTCCTCTCTGGAAAGAAAAATATTTGATCAGGTCTGTATGAATCAATAAATACGAAACAAAGAATAGGTGTCTGACTAGGAGAAAAGGTTGGTAACAGTATTGGTATATTAAAAGTACTGAATCATAATAAATAAAGAAGTCAAACAGCTTTCATGATTTTGATGTCTGCCGTAACAGGATGTGTTGGCATTGCTTCCCGAGAGCTATCTCTGGCCTGCAGACAGGTGCGCACCCCTGGCATCTACACTGGAGGATTAGCAGAAAAGCAGTATGGCTTCTTGCCTGCTTGGTTTTCTTCAAGGTATATGATATGGTTGTCTTTGTGTCAGTTGAAATACCTAGCCAGAGCTGAAGTTTGCACAGGAGGCTGTGGTACATCATCCCATAACAACGTATGTCCTGTAATATACCTCTCTGTAAGGTAGGCACAGGTGTGGGGGCCAGGGGTGGATTCTGTTTTGGGGATCTGAGTCCAGGAAGTCTTTTTTTTTTTTTTTTTCTCTAGTGCTAGAAGATGCAGTCAACTTATACCTCATTTATTACCTTGTATTCTCAAAAGTGTGTTTTGTTCCTTATCCACAGATCTGGAACATTGGAAGAGGTAATGCAAGGATGAATTCAGGAAAGGTTTCTACAAAGAAATGAGGATTCTTTCATTGAAGGACTCCACCACAAGTTCTTTAGGCACTTTCTTACCTCACATATTTTCTTTACAGTAGTTCTTACGATTTTAGTAATATTTATTTCAACACTGAGAAGAATGTTTTATCAGCTATATCTGCTTGTAAAAATTGGTTCTGGCACAGTGTGTGTGTGTGTGAGGTGGCTAATGATTAGGGGAGGAGAGAGATTTAAACAATCAAAAAGCAGTGGCATGCCAAACACCTTACAAACGTTAGAAATAAGATGATGTCTGCTTTCAGAAGCAGAGTATTTGATGTTTGTGTTCTTTCTGTTTATTCAGTCTCACCATTTGGATTACGATGTTATTCAGTGTTTTTTATATTAGGAAAATAAAAGACCCTTCAGCTCTGAAATGTTGGCGGAGTTGTTGGATGGTAACATGTTCAAATCTAGATCCTCCTCTAGGATAAATGCTGTTATTGTTTTTTTACCACATCAATTTAATTTGAAATACTTGCTGCCTTAACTTTGTCCTAATAACCATGATTTGGCTTCTTGATTAGAAGGTGGTGGCATTAAAATCAAAGTAAATGCAGGCTAGACAGCTACTGGCCTATAAGAAATTAGCCTTGACATTGTCACAGCATCAACAATTATAAGAAAACATGCAATAAATATACAGTGATCTAATGCTATATAAAATTTTTTGCTTTACTTTTTTACAGAGTAGAAGCACGATTTAGTTCTGAAAATATGAATGTATGGTGAAAGTGAGAGAATACCTTCTGTTATTGTAAGGTGTCTACATTACTTGTTGCTTTTTCTAGGTTAAACATTTATTGAAAAACAGAAAAGAATTATGCAGATAAACCTGGAATTTGTCTAACTTGCCTCAGATTTCACTTGGTATATTCTATTTGTGTGTTGGTGAAAACATCTATGTAATGCCTGTTCAAAGAGTGACAGATGTCTATTACTGGAGCCTTAGGCAGTAAGAATTAGAAGATTCCTTTAGATTGGGTCATTACAGATGATGTTTTCACTTGAGAGTGAATGCTTGTTGTATCCAGTCAGTGGATCTGATGAGTCTGGGATCCGTTAAACTCGCTGGTATATCCTAGTGTGATACTGCAGTATTGTCTGAGGCAAAAAGAAATCTGGGATTACTGTTACAGATAACGAAGAGAGGACAGCTATAAGGTTTAAAGATGAACACAGTAGAAACTTGTATGGCATGAAGACTGAAAGGGTGGGAAAGCAGAGTGGGCAGATAAGTTGTTTTGCTCCTATTAATATAAACCTCTTGCAGTTAAAATATGAATTTCTGTGCACTTGGTGTGTTATTGAAGAGGCACATTTCCACCCATCTGAGCTTTAGACTACTACTTTAGTCAGTGTTGGCATTGCTGAGAGTACATATGGAGTCACCCTGTGTGCAGATCTGAGAGTAATTTTTTATTAGTGAGGAAAGGGTATGGAAGATAGAGAAACTGTGCTTGGAATATTTATGGCCCAAACAAAGCAAAGATTATGGAATAAATCTCAGAGGCTGCCATGTTTTTCTTCAGTATCCGGTTCAGTTTCATCTACTTAGAAGGCTTCGTAGGTTACATTATTTTAATGTTCAGTTTGTCTTGGCGATGCTGTCTCACTGTGACCAATCACAACTTTTAATATTAAAGTTTTCCGTACTACCTCTCTCTGGGAAATCCATTTAATGATTTTGAATAAATGAAAAGGCTCAGCCTTGATGTAGGTTAATGCACAGAGACTGAGGCACAGGTGGCTTGACTGACCTGAACAAGATGAACAGCCAGTCGGTTACGCAGAAAGAGAACTCAAGATTTCCAGTTTTATGGGTGCGTTGTTTAAATTGGTCATGGGACTACTAAGAATTCATGTGTTCATGATAGATGGTTTTATTTTCTTATTGCTGCAGTTACTCACTGAAAAGGACAGTTTTCTATGGAGAACTATAAATCTCTCCTTGAAATACAGAATTAATATTTTCACCAACTGATCTTCACTGTGTTTTTCATGTAGGGAAAGCACTAATCTGTAAAAACCTTTATACTAATAAGCCTGGATCCATAAAACAAAGCGTCACTGTAAGTGAAAAACATTGGTCAAGCTTTTGCATCCCAGATGATGCTCTGTGTTCGGTTTCCATGGTTACCATGAAGGAAGTGCTTGTGTAGCATCCAGCTCAGAGCAAGGCGAACCCCAGAAAGTGGTGAAAAGGGAATCAAAATGTCAGAAAAAGTGAGGCTGCAAAGGCACAATTGCTCTTAGTTTTGTAACACCTGGAGATCTTCCAATAGTGCTGTTTCTTAATGGTGCTGAACCAATTAATAGGTAGTGTGATAATGATGAACATTAAGATGCCCCTCAGGACAAAGGACAGTTGATTTAAGAAGTGTTGGAAACACCTTGTCATTTGCTATGATTCAGGAGACACGGAATAGTTTTCATCCATTAGTCACCATAGAACTTCACTGTTTCATTTAATATACCAAATCGATGCCACTGTAAGTAAAACGAGATTTTAATCGCAGAGTGCAAATGGGGCTTCCTAACTCCATTTCTGTTTCTCACCTAGGATAAAATTTGTAAAACAAAATGACCACAGACAATGAGTTAAACTGCTAAAAAATGCAAAGTAGATAGATGAATATTAAGTCAAATGACCGGTGGCTCTTTTTTTGTTGACAGCTGAACACTGGTATGAAAGGACATCAGAGGAAGAGGTTGAGTTCACCAAGACAGTGATGACTGGGCTATCCTGAGAATAGAGCTGATACAGGTGAGCTTGACCTGATGAAACATAAGAACAATCTTACCTTAAATAAACTCAGACACCTCCCTCCCGCACTTCAATAAGTGAAGAAAAGCTTCCCCCAGCTCGGAAGCAGTGGAAGCATACACCTAAGATGACAGGTGCTTGAGAGCCCCGCTCACAAGAAAATCTATCCTTTCTCTCTGCCTTAACTCGCATTCTAAAAATAATCCTAAAAAATCTGCAGAGCCCTGGAGGCATGGCCCTGATGCACACTTTTTCCCAGGCCAGGTCCCTTTGCAACCTGCTCTTTGTCTGGGCAGCTGCTTCCCAGCCCCACCGCACCTGCAACTATAACCTTTCACTTCTCTACCTTAAGAGTAACCAAAAATATTCTGCTGGAAAAAAACAATTTTGCACCTCACACTAGGTTTTGTCAGACCCTTGCTGGGGCTGCTGCAGGTGGAGAACCTGGTTTTCTCTTGCTGTCTATTGTAACCCTATCTGTAATATTTTTATTGAACTCTCAAAAAGCCCCAAAACATTCCCCTAACACAAAATTTCTCCCAGACCATGTTTATCAATGTTTGTCTTAAAAATTTAGGTATCTTTCTCTTTTTAAAAAGTTTTGTTTTTACAATTTGATCCTCTGATTTTAATAGTAAGCTTTAAAAGAATGGCATAGGCAGAGTTACTTTTATAGTTGAAGTCACCAGGGTAGTCCTTTTAAACATTCAGCTAACCAGTATCTTGCAAATTGAATTTTTAAAGCCTATTTTTTTAATAACTGATTTTTTTTTAGAGGCTATGGTGAAAAACCATGTTTTTCTACTTAAAAAGAGAGCAGCTCTGGCAAGGAAATAATAATGTATGATGTGGATAAAAGTATATTTAAAGTTAAGTCAGCTGTAACAGTGAATGTCAGTATTGTGGGGTATGAAACTGAAGTTTTCATCTTTTCAGCGGCAGCAGTATTGTCTTCATGGCTTTTGAATCTGACACTAAATTTAGCTGGTATCAAAGTACTTTTCCTCCCCCTCCCCTCCCGCCTGTGACAAATATAATAGAATCATCATGTCTACATCCAAGATGGAAAAACCTCAATTTTTTACAGTTCTGTGTTTCCATTATAGCTTCTTCATCTACACTGGCCTGTTATTTGGAGTTTGTTTCTGAATTTTACCTAGTATATGATTTAGGTTCTTGATATAATTAAGATTTCTTAGACTATATATGCTGTAACCTTAAATACTTTCTAAAGTGTTTGAAGCGAGGGAGGGGAGAGGGAATGGATTAAATTTTGTTTTTTTAAAGAAAATAGCCAAAATTCCACTTGTATGATAGTGACTTTAACTCACTTTTAGTAAATGTTTGTATGTAGAATTAATTCATTATCAGATATTCTCACACATGTAAGAGAACTTTCATTATCCGTATGTGACATGTAAAACTGTTTATTTTGTGAATATTTCTCAAGTGCCACCATGGGAGAGGAAGGAGCTGGTTCTAAAATGAAAGTAAAACCAGTAATGAACCTTTGGGAATGATAGACACTTCTAATAGCTTTAATACAGAATAGTTGCAAACTTTTATGCTGAATTTGATCATGTTCCCAGTGGCTTAGGGTAAGGGATGGTTTCTGAGTAGTCATCACACAAATATGCTTCTCCTAGTAAATACATCTTGACCAGATCCTGAACTTTTAGGAGGCAGAATAAGGTGAATCCCACCCTGGGTGGAATTCTCCAATGAATGCAGTCATGAGATGAACATGCTGTACCTGTCTTAACAGGCGTATGGTGAGGGTATGTTTAGTATGAAAAGCGGAAATAGTTCCTCTAAAACTGGGGGTTTCCTTCATATCAGTGTTCACTAGCTCCCAGGAGTTTATGTCTAGGTCCACAGAGTTTGGTAGTTGTATATTATTTCAGTTATGGGTACTTGTAGGCTGACTGTAAAATGTACACACAACAAATTTGCAACTGAACCACAGAGTCCTCTTACACTCCGTAAATTATGCAAGTTTATTTCTGAACGCAAAATTATATATGAAAGAAAAACAGAACACTCAGGTTTTCATTCTTACTGACAGTTAATCATGTAGTGCTTTCAAGTTTCAGCTGTTTTCATTGCTTTCATATTATGGTTACAATCTCATATTTCTAGACCCAAATATACTACAAAAATCTAAGCGCAGAAAAGCAAGTGAAAATGCAATTTTTGAGAGGTGTGATGATGTATTTTGTCACATGTTGTTCTCTAAGAGTTGGATTCTGTATTATCTTTGTATGTTGGCATTCTAATATTTCAAACAAATGAACATTCACACATAAACTCATGCTATAAGATTAAAAAAAAAGAAAATCAAAGGACTCTGGTGTTAGTGGCTTGAGGATTGTGTGGAACTGTCCTTATCCCAAAATACTGGTGAAGTAAGATTGATAGCTTCTTCCCTGCTTACATTTTATACTATTTATTGTACTGCTTTAGTTCTGTATTCATTGGCAAAATCGCATGTTAAAAGTGAAAATTTATTGTTTGTATCCATTTTCTTTTCCACATGCAGTCAAGTGATTGATAGAAACCACGATTTAAGAGACTTCTAATAGCAAGGAGAATGGTGTGGCAGAAGATCAGCTGGAGCTTGTTCTGGGAACCTGACCACACCAGGACAGGAAAACCCCTGCTCTTTCCAGATAGCTCTTTACATCTGGCCTGAATTCGGTACTTCAGGTTTTTTGTTTGAGTGGAATATGAACAGAAGCTGGGTGTCTCTTAGTTGACAATGGTAGTCATGAGAAATGGGCATAAAACTCGGTAAAAATTTGCCTCAAGCTTTAAAGTCATACAGGATTGGTATCGAGATGATAGGTAGATGCATACAGGATATCTATATTAGCTGTTGTTGCAGGCAAAAGTTAGCTCAGCTTGGAATTTTACTTAATTTTCCTAGTTATTGTTAATTAACAAAAACTTTTCATCACTGATTCAGGTTATGAGAGACAGAAAATAAACTGTCAAACACCTTGTGAAAGAAACCGCCCTCTCGCCAGCTCAGTTTCTTTCCAGCACCTCTCGTCCCCCATCATGGTCTCGCCTCCTCTTTTGCTGGGTGTTACACTCCGTGCCTCCCAGTCCCTTTGGTGGGGCAATGCAGGAGGCTGGGGATCACGTGTAACACTTTCTCTCTGTTGCTTCTCTGCCATGCTTACTGGTTTTCCTCTGCCCCAGCATATATTACTGATGGTTGCAGTCCCTCAGGCTTTGAGTCCCTGCCTCAGTGCAGGTTGCCCACGGCCATGGTCCCTCAGAGGAGGGAAAAAAATTCTTCTTTGATAGCTATTATCTGACACCATTGTTTGCTATTCTGAACTTTTTTATTCTCCATTGATAAATTTTTATTAAAAAAAATAATAAAAAGAACCAGAACAGAACTCTCGCTGCTGAGACAATGATTTAATCTGAGTTTGCTGCAGCATTTGGTCTGATTTTGGTAGCCAGTACCTTTGCAAAAGTTTCTTTTGCTTGATGCTTACTTTTCTGTCTAGGTATGCTAAGGACATAGATGTAATATTCCCCAGAGAGGTAACGTTTGCCCTGAAGGTCTCCAGGCAAATTGCTAATTCTTCCCCTCTGTCTCCAACAGAAGGTCGGTTGTTGAAAAGCTGGTTGTTCAGGTACAAGCAGCAATGGATGAAATTACTACCTATTGCTGAGAGACTGGGTAGAAGCAATACATGGTGAAATCAACACCCTCTTCCATCAGGGCCAATGGCAAACAGGACAGTCTACAGAAACCTTAGCATTTCTGTATAATTTTGATTGAATGACACAAAACCCAAAAAATGGAACAAAAATGGGGGAGAAATGAAAAAATCCACCAAGCTAATCAAATCATATTTCTTATGATTCTTTAAAAGTGATGTTAATCATAAGCAAATCTAGCAGCTAATTATACTTTTATTATAAATGTATGAATGTACCTCTCTAAATATCAGGTGATAACAGGTGATAACGACAGGAACCTTTATTGGTTTTGATACAAAGCTCATTAGCATTACTGAAAGACTTTCCACTGACTGATGGGAGCTTGTTTAATGTTTAGCGGGAGCTAAAGTATTTTGAATTCTGGAGAAAGAATGGCATTTCATTTTAGTTTATTACAAAAAGATAAATCTTTTGTGTGTGTGTTTTTAACAAGTTGTCTCTAAGGCAAATAGGAGGAAATAATACAAACCTCTAAGCCCAGTGTCAGGGCTCGGGGCTTGTGGTGAGCTGGTTTTCATCTATAAAATCTTCTTTTTTTCCCAGAGGCTTGTTCCCTTGCTGTGGTTCATTAACTTTTCAGCTGTCCAGATGCAGCTATGTGTGGACGCTACAGTAAACAGGATCACTGATATGATTCTGGGTTAAAGAAAACCTAACACCTCTCCCTAGAGCAAACTTGTGTGCTACATCTTGAGTCTGTTCCAGACTCTGAAGGTATGTAATTTGTGCTGCATAATGAAGAGTTCTATTTAATTTGTTGCAGCCTATGGGTATTTGTTGGGCCTATGGGTAGGGTAAGAATTTTGTCAGTGATAATTTCATCTAAGACGCATATACTTACAGTGATAGAATGGTTTAACATTTGGCTGAATATCACTGAATAGAAATTTTTCAAAAGGAAACACTTTCATGCTTCAAAATATTAGAGCTAAGCCCATGCCCTTAGTGCTCAAAACTGAAATAGTGTGTCTTTGTGGAGGTGGAGGCACTAATGGGAAAGATGATGTAGAAATATTCATTGTATCATAGAATCATTTAGGTTAGAAAAGACCTTTAAGATCATCAAGTCCAACCATAAACCTAACACTGCCAAGTCCACCGCTAAAGCATGTCCCTAAGCATCATATCTACGCAGCTTTTAAATACCTCCAGGGATGGTGACTCAACCTCTTCTCTGGGCAATATGTTCCAATGCTTGACAACTCTTTTGGTGAAGAAATTTTTCCTAATGTCTAGTCTAAACCTCCTCTGGTGCAACTTGAGACCATTTCCTTTTGTCCTATTGCTTGTTACTTGGGAGAACAGACCGACACCCACCTTGCTACAACCTCCTTTCAGGTAGTTGTAGAGAGCGATAAAGTCTCACCTCAGCCTCCTTTTCTCCAGGCTAGACAGTTCCTGCAGCCAGTCCTCACAGGACTTGTTCTCATCACACTTCAGTAAGAATGTTGGAAATTATGGCTTCCCGAGCCTGCTCTTTGGTAGAGATCTCTGGATGCGGTGGGCTAAAGCATAGGTGGTAAATACTTCCATGGGTAGTTAATAGATAAATAAAGGTAACTAGTTACACTGAAATATTCCCAGACTTTTCCTCCAAAATGAAGTTAACCTGCTAGACTCAGTCTTTGGAGCAGGGAGAACAGTGTTAGTATCACACAACTTCTGAACACCTTTGTGGTAGCAAAAAGAAGCAAGGGTACCAATGATTTCTCCTGCCCTGGTGGGAATAAAAAAGCTAAAGCCCATGTGAAAAAAGGCCCACATAACAGCAGTTGCCTTCTATCCAACATAAGATATTCTGTTGTATTCGAGGTACAGAACACACGTGCAAAAAATAAAATGCAGAAACATTATAATACATTGTGCCTTGTTAAACATCTTGCTTAAAATACACAGGAGTATGTTATCACAGCGAGCTCAACGGTACAATTCCTTGTGCTACAGAGCAGCTACACAAAAAAAATCCTTTATGCAGCAAGATTTCTGTGTCTTCCTTCGAACAGCACAGTTATGATAGAATATACTAACGCTTATTCTGTGGAAAAAAGCATCAAAGCTTCAGTGTAATCTATATATACTTGAGATAGGCTTTGTGTTAGCTGACTTTGAGACTGCCAGCAATCCAGCTTCAGCATCGAGGAGCTCAGCGCAGTTTGTGAAATTTGGTTAGGAATGAGAAAAAACCAGCATACTCAGCGTATGCTGGAGTAGAATCATAGAATCATAGAATCATAGAAAGTTTTAGGTCGGAAGGGACCCCTAGAGGTCATCTAGTCAAACCCCTCAGCAGCGAGCAGGGACACCACTAACTAGATCAGGTTGCTCAGAGACCTGTCCAACCTGGTCTTGAATGTTTCCAGGGATGGGGCCTCCACTACCTGTCTGGGCAACCCGTTCCAGTGTTTCACCACCCTCATTGTAAAGAATTTCTTCCTTATATCTAGCCTAAATCTACCATGTTTTAGTTTAAAACCATTACCCCTCGTCCTGTCACTGCTGTCTCTACTAAAAAGATTGTCCCCATCTTTCCTATAGGCTCCCTTTAAGTACTGAAAGGCTGCAATCAGGTCTCCCCGCAGCCTTCTCTTTTCCAGGCTGAACAAGCCCAACTCTCTCAGCCTGTCCTCATAGGACAGGTGCTCCAGCCCTCGGATCATTTTTGTAGCCCTCCTTTGAACCCGCTCCACCAGTTCCATATCCTTCTTGTGCTGAGGGCTCCAGAGCTGAACGCAGTACTCCAGGTGAGGTCTCACCAGAGCAGAGTAGAGGAGCAGAATCACCCCTCTCGACCTGCTGGCCACGCTTCTCTTGATGCAGCCCAGGACACGGTTGGCCCTCTGGGCTGCCAGCGCACATTGCTGGCTCATGTCCTGCCTTTCGTCTATCAGTACCCCCAAGTCCCTCTCAGCAGAGCTGCTCTCGATCCTTTCATCCCCCAGCCTGTATTGATAGCTGGGATTACCCCGACCCAAGTGTAAGACCTTGCACTTGGCTGTGTTGAACCTCATGAGGTTCACACAGGCCCACCTCTCCAGCTTGTCCAGGTCCCTCTGGATGGCATCCTGTCCTTCTGGTGTCTCAACCGTACCACTCAGCTTGGTGTCATCTGCAAACTTGCTGAGGGTACACTCGATGTCGCTGTCCATGTCATTGATAAATATATTGAACAGCACCGGTCCCAGTACGGACCCCTGAGGGACTCCACTCGTCACTGGTTTCCATCCGGACATTGAGCCGTTGACCACTACCCTTTGGCTGCGACCATCCAACCAATTCCTTATCCACTGAACGGTCCATGCTGCTTTGCCTGAGCTCCTCCAAACCTGGAGCCTGCTTGTGCTCTGGGGATCAGAGCAGGCATTTTCTAGTACTAGTCCTTCCCTATCAGGATTCTGAATTGCTGTTTGGGTTTTTTTTTTATTTTCATTTTCTGGAAATTGCATTGGAGCATCTGGTTCAGTTGCTTGACTGCCAAAGCTGTCTGTCATTTTAAAACATTGTTGACATAAATACAGGTGGTTTTCAGTGATCTGTTCACAAGCTGAAGAATGGAATAAGTACAGGCACAGTGCAACAACCTCAGAGGTTCACGCTAGCTGAGGATCAAAATGTAATTTGGAGAAAAACTTAAAATTAACTCAACTGTTAGAAAACTCATGAACGCATCCCTCTGGAAATCTCCAGCATCTCTAGTTTTTGAGTAGCCTGTGTTTGTGGAATTTTCAGCCCTTCTTTGATTAGATTCCAGGAAGAATTCTGTGACATCAGGTGGCTATGTTTTGCTATAGGTCCTCTGAGAGGAAAATAGTATTAGTCCTTTGACCTGTTTTTGGTTTATCTGACTTGTTTGCTTTATATGATGCCACTTGATCCAAGTATTCTTAAAAGTATAAACAAACTTGATTTAGGGAGAAAAGGGGATGTAAGGAAAGTCTGACATTTTGAAGTGTCAGTCTTAAGAATAAATAAACTAAGATTTGCCTTTCTAGGATGCTGAATGGAAATTTGATATTATTTTATGGCTCCGATGTTTGGTCTTAAAAGTTTAAGAATGAAAAGGACCAAAAATATATGATCTTATGAAGCAGTCAAGGGAGGTGATTCTGCCCCTTTATTCCGCTCTTGTGAGACCCCACCTGGAGTACTGCATCCAGCTCTGGGGCCCCCAACATATGAAGGACATGGATGTGTTGGAGTGGGTCCAGAGGAGGGCCATGAAGATGATCAGAGGGCTGGAGTACATTTCCTACAAGGACAGGCTGAGGGAGTTGGGGCTGTTCAGCCTGGAGAAGAGATGGCTCCGGGGTGACCTCTTAGCAGCCTTCCAGTACTTGAAGGGGGCCTACAGGAAGGATGGAGAGGGGCTTTTCACAAGGATGTGTAGTGATAGGACAAGGGGGAACACCTTTAAACTAAAAAAGGGAAGATTTAGATGAGATATTAGGAAGAAATTCTTCCCCATGAGGGTGGTGAAACACCAGAACAGGTTGCCCAGAGAAGTTGTGGCTGCCTCCTCCCTGGAAGTGTTCAAGGCCAGGTTGGGTGGAGCCGTGAGCAACCCGGTCTAGTGGAAGATGTCCCTGCTCATGGCAAGGGGGTTGGAACCAGGTGATCTTTAAGGTCCCTTCCAACCCTTATCATACTATGATTCTATGGTTATTACATAGGCAATTGGCAGAAAACTCTTGCCACCTTAATGGTGTGAGAAGAAAACGGCACTCCCCATGTAGCACAATCTGAACACCGACCTATGCATCCGTACACTGGATTTTGACAATATCAAAAAGGATTCTGTGTCTACATCAGTACTTTTAATGTAAATATTCCCTAGGCAAATTGTCAGGCACTGGAGTGCATCAGGCTAGAAACAGCACCTGGGCATGAATAGAGTTAAAAATGTGTCAGGGCCCATTCCCAAAAGCCGTTAGCATGTAGCCAGTTTGGGTCAGAGACTGAATGATTTTACCAGCCTAAATGCACAGTGGTCCTTGTCAGCTGGCTTCAAGGATTGCCATGTTCCTGGTAGTTTTAATTTAGTAGGCTAGAGCTTGCCTGGAAGTTCAATTAGGATTCTGCTTGCAGTCCCTTAGGAAACAGCTGCAGTGGTTTAAGACTTCATTATCCTCACCTATGGATGGTTACCATCTTCCTGCTTGAAGTTCTTGCTATCATTGCAAAGTGAACAAAATAAAACCTATTTGTACCTCAGTTGCTTCTGGGTAAAGTAAGTCAATGCTGCTGGTAAATTTAGACTTAGGCAAGGTGCTAAACTTAGGCAAGGTGCTAAACTTTGTAGGGAAAGAGATACGCTCCTTTCACTCCAAAAGTGGTGCTGCAAGACCTGTAACTGGCAGAAAGGTGGGAAAGATGGTCACAGACAGATGTGTGAGATTACAGCTCTTTATGGCCTTGGTAGCAGCACTACAAGGTTATACAAGACCATCTCTTCCAGATTTGTCTCCAAGTGCAGGTACAGAACCATTTCTGCATCTCCACAACAGTGAGTACCTACTATCAGTGAATTCCTGTTGCTCTGGGACAGCAACAGGGATTTTAGGGACTGGAAATTTGGAAGG